>NC_037674.1:2750985-3098526 GCF_003255815.1 Theropithecus gelada
TCTCATATCTCACATATCGTGAAAAGGGAATGTGCTCCTAAATATTAAATCTACAAGGCTGCAGACATTTTTGGAGGAAAAAAGTTAGGTATGAGCTTGAAAGAGGCATGAAACAACATGGGAGGAGCATGTGTGTGCCACGAGCATGTGTGTGGTGTGTGTGGCATACGTGTGTACTGTGTGTGATATGTGTGTGGTGTGTGGTGTGCTGTGGGGTGTGTTTGCTATGTGTGTGGTGTGGGGGGGTGTGATGTGTGTGGTGTGTATGTGTGTATAGTGTGGTGTGTGATCTGTGTGATGTGTGTGGCATATGATATGTGTGGTATGTGATGTGTGTGGTGTATGGGCTATGTGGGTGGTGTGTGTGTGCCTGATGTGTATGTGTGTAGTGTGTGTGACATGTGCAGAATCTCCAGAAAATGACCTTAAAGATATGGTGATACATGGCAGGGCACAGTGGCTCACACCTGTAATCCCAGCACTTTGGGAGGCTGAGACAGGCAGATCACGAGGTCAGGAGATCGAGAATATCCTGGCTAACACGGTGAAACCCCGTTTCTACCAAAAAAAAAATATGTGTGCTGTGTGTGGTGCTGTGTGTGTGGTGTGGAGTGTGTGTGTGGTGTGGACTATGTGTGTGGCGTGTGTGTGTGTGGTATGTGTAGATGTATATGGTATGTGTGTGGCATGTGTGTGTGTGCCTGATGTGTGCGTGTGATGTGAACGTGTGTCTGTGTGATATATGTGGTGTGTGGTGAGGAGGGGTGTGTGTGTGTGGTGCATATGTCTACGTGGTATGTGGTGTGTGGTGTGGGTGTGTGCACCTGATACATGTGTGCGTGGTGTAAGTGTGTGCGTGGTGTGGCGGGTGGATGTGTGGTGTGTGGTGTGGGTGCGGGTGCGAATGTGACCCCGATGAGAAATAAAATGAGCGTTCCTCTATGGAGCCTCTGTTCAGTTCCAGCCTCTTCATTACGTGAAACCAGCTTCATTCTCTTCTGGCCCACCTCTTCTCTCCCACTGTTATTCTAGACACACGTTTTCCTTGAGTGAACTTATGCGACGGGCGTGTGTGCAGCGGACCGCTCGGCAGACATCACTTGTTCTGGAAGAGACAACCTTTGCTTAAGCCAGTGTTGCCCATAGGAGTTACAACAACAATGCAAGGAAAACTGAAATCGTAGATGATGGATCACAGGTGTGATGTAGATTTTATAACAAAGTTACTGCATGAAATACAGGAGACCCAGTTAAATCTGAATTTCAAGGACACACACACAAAATTTTAGTATGAGTATACCCTATGCGATATTTGGGACATACCTATACTAAAAATATTTCTTTTGTCAATATAAATTCAACTTTAGTGGGCATCCTATATTTTTATGTGTTAATTCTGGCAATCCTACTATATAATGCTGGTTCTTATTACGACTGTAAAAGAAAGTTGCTGGACTCCAATCAGCAGACCCATACATGAAGGAAATACATTAGCCCAACATCAAACTTCTCGTGAATGAACACACATATGTACGTTTTAGGCTGAAATAAGTTAAGACCATATAATTTTTAATGATTCCCTACCATAAATGATGTTTTCACTTAACCAACCAACTTACAAGTCAAGTTTACATCAGCAAAAACAATTTCTGTATTTTTTTTCCAATTTTAGAAGTGACACATTATGTAGAAATGGTGAGATCCTTTCTCTCAATTCTCAATGACTTGGAAGCCAACATTTTGTCTCAATACTGTGCAGTGAAAGTTCTTTTCAAACTGTTGTCATCCTCAACGGTAAGCACTTGAGAGCTTGTCCAAGCCTTTCACTTTCCTATTGGCCTCCACCAGGGGGTGAGTGAGCAAGCAAGACAGAACGAGATGCCCCTCAGTTGTGCAGTTACTACATATTCATAGCTGCAAACGTCTGGAAAACAAGGACAAGGCTGCACAGAAGATGCACCAACAGAAAGCACTAGCCTCATGAACGCCTGGAGGAATTAGCTCACATTACCAATCCCCTCCCTCCCATCTCCTCACCCTATAGAAACCAATGTCCACTGAAATCTTTAAGAAATAAACATTTTCTTCAGAAAAAAATTCTGGTTTTAAATATGCATATAAAAATGTTCCCGTCACTTAATTTAAAAATATTTTAGTCACGGCTTTACGGAGAATATGATCCTAACATTGGAGAAAAAAAGAAGTATCTCTATATGAAATACAGAAAGCAAATAGACTAAAATATAGTGGTTCTCACGAAGTGATATGATTGTGGCTGATTTTATTTTCTACTTTTCAAATCTTTATACTTTTTATAATAGACATGTATTAATTTCATAGTCATAAAAATGGATCTTGTTTTTAAAACCCACTGTGATTTCCAAATATGTGTCCTGGTGCAGATACAACCGGTGTTGTCCCCAAGTGCCGGTGCTGCCTCTCCTGGGTACTAGATTTTTCCATTATCTCCACCTCCAACTCAAAGACTGACGCCCTCCAAGAAAAGCTCTGGAAGTGCTGACAAGCTGCTGCCTCCGGGGAGTTCAAGAGCTCCTTGTGTTGAGAAGGAAGTAGCTGGACCACATATGTAACCTGTCAAGCTGCAGCCTAAAGATCAGATCAAAAAGCAGCTAGAGAATGGAAGGTGATTTCCACGCATGAGCCCTTTCTTATGACCGACAGACTCAGGGAACACCCGCTTCTCTGCTTCTTCACACAGGTGAGATTCTCACTTTTCAAGTTCAGAGTAAAATAAGTATTTGAAAGCAGAATCCACACGGGAGAAATTTGGGTTCACATTATCAGTACATTAACAATATGGAAGAGTCTTCGAATGAACTCAGGGAAATGGCTTTAAAAGAAAAGACACACCAGGAGTGACGTCAGCAAGATGATAGAATAGAAACCCCCCACCAGGCCCTTGTCCCCCAGCATAGACACTGACTTAACAACAATATGTGGACCAAATTGCTTTTGTCAGAATTCCAGAATCCAGTTAAGAGGTTGCAGCATCCCAGGTGAGCTCAAAGCCAAGAAAAGCTGTGTTGACCCAGATGGTGAAGTGAGTTGCACGCTGTCTGCCCAGTTCCTTTCTTGGACACAATATGGTGTGGCTGGAAGAAAACTCTGCCCCCTGGCTTTTCCCTCGAGAGAGAAAGAGAAGAACAGAGCTTGTGTCTACAGTTCTGGCTTTTCATGGGGCTGCCAAGGGATTTGTGTTTGCCTTGCCTAAGTCGAGGTGCTGACAGGGCTCCACTGTGCTTTGGATGTCAGACTGGGGACAGCTGAGAACAAGGCCAGCATTGTGGCTTGTTACACCAGAAAGACTACAGTATTGCAGACAAACACCAGGAAGTGCAAGGGATTTTGGACTCCTGAGAAGAAGCAGGACAAATCTCTTTTACTGGGAATGGAAGGTTTCAAGAGTTCCCAGAATCGCTAGCTAGGCTGACTGGTACAAATCTTCCTGTATTTAAAACCAGTTTGTAAAGACTGAGAAGGGTAGCTGGTTTTTTCAAATGCCCAAATCTCAACAAAAGATCACAGGTATACATAGAATAGGGAAAGGTGATCTAGTCAAAGGAACAAAATAAGTCTCCAGAAAATGACCTTAAAGATATGGAGATATATGACAGGGTCCAGTGGCTCACACCTGTAATCCCAGCACTTTGGGAGGCTGAGGCAGGCGGATCACGAGGTCAGGAGATTGAGAACATCCTGGTTAACATGGTGAAACCCCGTTTCTACCAAAATACAAAAAATTATCCAGGTGTGGTGGCAGGCGCCTGTAGTCCCAGCTACCTGGGAGGCTGAGTCAGGAGAATGGCGTGAACCTGGGAGGCAGAGCTTGCAGTAAGCCTCAGACTGGGTGACAGAGCAAGACTCCATCTCAAAAAAAAAAAAAAAAAAAAAAACAGATATGGAGATATATTAATTACTTGCCAAAGATCTCAAAATAACTGTTTCAAGGGTATTCAATGAGCTAAAAGAGAACATAGATGGACAACTTCATAAAATCAGAAAAACACATGAACAAAATGAGAATATCAACAAAGAGATAGAAACTGTAAAAGCAACACAGAAATTCTAGAGCTAAAGAATACAATAGTTTAGGAGGACGAGGTGGGGGGATCATGAGGTCAAGAGATCAAGACCATCCTGGCCAACATGGTGAAACCCCGTATCTATTAAAAATTAAAAAAAAAATTAGCCAGGCATGGTGGCAGGGGCCTATAATCCCAACTACTGAGGAGGCTGAGGCAGGAGAATCACTTGAACCTGGGAGGTGGAGGATGCAGTGAGCTGAGATTGCACCACCGCACTCCAGCCTGACGACAGAGTGAGACTCAAAAAAAAAAAAAACAAAAAAAACAAAGAATACAATAATTGAATTGGAAAATTCACTAGAGGGTTTCAATAACAAACTTGATCAAGCAGAAAAGAAGAATCAGCAAACCTTCATATGTCAACAGTGAACTCATTTTCAAAGAAGATGCTAAGAACATACATTGGGGAAAGGACTCTCTTCAATAAATACCAGGAAAACTAGATAGCCACATGCAGAAAATGAAACTAGACCCCTATCTCTCACCATATACAAAAATCAAATCAAAATGGATTAAAGACTTAAACTTACGACCTCAAACTATGAAGCTACTAAAAGAAAACATTGGGGAAATTCTCCAGGTCATTGGTCTGGGGAAAGATGTTCTGAGTAATACTCCACAAGCACAGGCAACCAAATCAAAAATGGACAAGTGGGATCACATTGAGTTGAAAAGCTTCTGAACAGCAAAGGAAGCAATCCATAAAATGAAGAGATAACCCACAGAATGGGAGAAAATATTTGCAAACTACACATCTGACAAGGGATTCATAACCAGAATATATAAGGAGCTCAAACAAGTCTGTAGGAAAAAAATCTAATAATCCAAACAAAAAATAGGCAAAAGGTCTGAATAGATATTTCTTAAAAGAAGACATACAAATGTCAAACAGGCATGTGAAAAGGTGCTCCACATAACTGATCCTCAGAGAAATGCAAATCAAAACTACAATGAGATACCATGTCACCCCAGTTAAAATGGCTTTTATCCAAACAAATACCGACAAGGATGTGGAGACAAGGGAACCCTTGTACACTGTTGGTGGGAATGTAAATTACCACAGCCACTGTGGAGAGCAGTTTGGAGGTTCCTGAAAAAACTAAAACTGGAACTACCATATGACCCAGTAATCCCACTGCTAGGTATATACACAAAAGAAAGGAAATCAATATATCAAAGAGATGTTTGTTGCAGCACTATTCACAATAGCCAAGATTTGAAAGCAATTATCTGTCCATCAACAGATAAACGCATAAAGAAAATGTGTTCTATGTGCAGTACTATTCAGTTATAAAAAAGAATGGGATACTGTCATTTGCAACAACGTGGATGGAATGGGAGGTCATTATGTTAAGTGAAATAAGCCAGGCACAGAAAGACAAACTTCACACGTTCTCATTTATTTGTAGCAGCTAAAAATGAAAACAATTGAACTCATGAAGGTAGGGAGTAGAACAACGGGCCTGGCATGGTGGCTCACGCCTGTAATCTCAGCATTTTTGGAGGCCAAGGCGGAAGGATTGTTTGAGCCTAGGAGTCCAAGACAAGCCTGTGCTACATAGCAAAACCTCACCTCTACTAAAAATCAAAAAACTTAGCCAGGCTTGGTGGCAATGAGATCCAGTGGAACTCTTGAGACACCATCAAGCAAGGGGAAAGCTTCATGACAGTGGATTTGGCAGTGATTTCTTGGATATGACACCAAAGGCACAGAGAACAAAAGAAAAAATAGACAAATAAGAATATGTTGAACTTTAAAATTTCTGTGCATCAAAGGAAACAATCAAAGTGAAAAAGCAGCTTCTGGTGGGAGAATATATTTGCAAATCATATATCTAAGGGGTTAATAGCCAAAAATTGGAAGAATGACTACAATCCAACAACAGAAAAACAAATAATCTGATTAAAAATTGGCAAAGAACTTGAATCGATATTTCTCCAAAGAAGACATACAAATGGCCAACACGTGTATGAAAAGATGCTCAACATCACTAATCATTAGAAAAACATAGCCGGGCGCGGTGGCTCAAGCCTGTAATCCCAGCACTTTGGGAGGCCGAGACGGGCGGATCACGAGGTCAGGAGATCGAGACCATCCTGGCTAACACCGTGAAACCCCGTCTCTACTAAAAATACAAAAAACTAGCCGGGCGAGGTGGCGGGCGCCTGTAGTCCCAGCTACTCCGGAGGCTGAGGCCGGAGAATGGCGTAAACCCGGGAGGCGGAGCTTGCAGTGAGCTGAGATCGGGCCACTGCACTCCAGCCCGGGCTACCGAGCAAGACTCCGTCTCAAAAAAAAAAAAAAAAAAAAAAAAAAAAAAAAAAAAAGAAAAACATAAATCACAACCGCAACGAGCTATCACCTGCTACCCATTCGGATGGCCACTATTAAAATAACAGAAAACAACAAGCATTATCTAGGATGGAGAAATTGAAATCCCTGTGTGCTGTTGGTGGAATGTAAACTGGCGTAATGAATAAATTGAAGTAAAAATATATAAGTAGGAGAAAGATATTAAGAACGTAAATTCAGTCTGGTTGCAGTGGCTCACGTCTGTAATCCTGGCACTTTGGGAGGCCGAGGTGGGCGGATCACGAGGTCAGCAGCTGCTATAACAAGCACTATGGAGGTTCCTCAAAAAATTGTAACTAGCAATACCACATGCGCCAGCAATCTCATTTCTGGGTATACATCTGAAAGGACTGAAAATAAGATCTCAAAGAAATACTTGCACACCCATGTTAACTGCAACATTATTCACAGTAGCTAATAGGTAGAAGCAACCCAGTGTCCATAAGTGGATGAAACAAAAAAGAAAATGTGGGCCAGAGGCAGTGGTTCATGTCTGTAATTCCAGAACTTTGGGAGGCCAAGGCAGGAGAACAGCTTGAGCCCAAGAGCTCAAGACAAGCATGGGCAAAATAGTGAGACCCCCATCTCCACATACACACAAAAATTGTTTATTATTAGCCAGGCAAGGTGTCATGTGCCTGTAGTCTTAGCTACTCAGGAGGCTGAGGAGGCAGGATCACTTGAGAATGGGAGATTCAGACTGCAGTGAGCCATGATCATGCTACTGCACTCCAGCCTGGGCAACAGAGTGAGACTGTCTCAATAAATAAATAAATAAATAAATAAATAAATAAATAAGGTCTATCCATGCCATGGAATATTAGAATATTATCAGCCTTAAAAAAGAAAGAGGCCCTGTCACACGCTACAACATAGATGAACCTTGAAAACATTGTACCAATTGAAATGAGCCAGTCACACAAAGCCAAATAGTGTATGATTTCTTTTACGTTAGGTTGGAAATTAGTCAAACTCATAGAAACAGAAAATGGAATGGTTGTTTCCAGAAGTCATGGGAGAGAGAAATGGGGAGTTGTTGTGTGGTGGGTATAGTTTCAGTTCTCCAAGAGGAGCAAGTTCTAGAAGCTCGTTATTCAACAACATGTATATACTTAACACCACTGCACTGTATACTTACAAATGGTTAATACGGTAAATTTTATGTTGTGCGTTATCACCATAATATTTTTAAAAGAAGGGGCTTGTGTTTCCCTTTGTTGTGATCACCCATTTTTCACTTCAGCATTTTGAACTTTAGGTTTCCTGTAGCTGTTTTCCTGAGGCCTGGAGTTACTGGCTGAGAATGTCTCCACCACCTTGTAACAGCAGGCAGACACTTCTCAGCATCTTATTGGCCTCCGTGTACTTGATTCTTTAAGTGACATGGAGACATGCCACTTGCTGAGAGGCAAAGAAAGGCAAAAGGTCACTGCCTTCCTGGCACTGATGAAGGCAGAGAGAAGGGATCTTGGAGGCACAGAGGTGAAGGCACAAGCAATAACAAGGGTTGCCAACAAAATAACTAACCCCTCTCCCAGCAACATTTGCAGGTGTTTTTCACAGGGCTAGTGGATTTTATGTGAGCGCTGTCCAGCACCAAAGGGAGTGGCCAACAGGCATGGAGCAGCCTGCAGCGTCCAGCACCCAGGAGGGTGGCCAGCAGGCACGGAGGAACCTGCAGGGTCCAGTTCCAAGGAGGGTGGCCAGCAGGCACGGAGCAGCCTGCCTGTCCCAGGAAAGCAGGAGTCACAGGACACAGCTGGACCCAGGTAGGCATGTATATTAGTTTCCTGTGCCTGTTACAGCAAATTACCAAAAATTTGGTGACTCAAAACAACAGAAATTTATTTTCTCAGGTTTGGATTCCAGAAGTCCAAAATCAGTATCACTGGGCTGAAATCCAGGTATCAGCAGAGCCAGTGCTCTCAGGGGCTTAGGGCAAAATGCATCCTTTGACTTTCCCAGCTTCTGGTGGCTGCTGGCATTCATTGGCTTGCAGCTCCACCACTCCGGGCTCTGCCTCCGTGGTCACAGGGCCTCCTTCTCGTCTGTCTGAAGTTAAATCTCCTTTATCTCCCTCTTATAAGGATACATGTGCCAGGATTTAATGCCCACTGAGATAATCCAGGATAATCTCTCCTCAAGATCCTTAACTTAATCATACCCGAAAAGATGCTTTTTCCAAATAAGGTAACATGTACAAGTTCTAGGAACTAGGACTTAATGATTAGTTCCCACTTATCAGTGAGAACATGCAGTATTTGGTTTTCTGTCTCTGTGTTAGTTTGCTTAGGATCATGACCTCCAACTGCATCCATGTTGCTGAAAAGGACATGATTTTGTTCCTTTTTATAGCTGCATAGTATTCCATGGTGTATATGTGCCACGTTTTCTTAAAAAAAGATTTATTATGGGGTCCTGGGTTATGTGATTATGAAGGCAAAGAAGCTGCCATCTGGAAGCTGAAAGACTCAGGAAAACTGGTGATTTAATTCTGTCCAAGTCAGAACTTTTGAGAACCAGGAGAGCTGATGGTGTACATCCCAGTCCCAGGGGAGGAGAAGGTAAGATGAGATGTCCCAGCACACGCAAAGAGGCAGAAAGAAAGAGGCAAATTCTCCCTTCCTCCTTTTGTTCTACTCAAGCCCTCACCAGGCTGGATGATGCCCATCTCCATGGGGCCATCTACCTTACTGAATTCACTGACTCAAAAGCTAATGTCAAGTTGGCACATAAAATTAACCCTCCCAGTGTAATCCCAGGACTTTGGATGGCCGAGCGTGGCGGATCACTTGAGCCTGGGAGTTCCAGACTGGCCTGGGCAACACGGTGAAACCTGGTCTTTTTTTTTTTTTTTTTTTTTGAGGCGGAGTTTCACTCTTGTTGCCCAGGCTGGAGTGCAATGGCATGATCTTGGCTCACCACAACCTTTGCCTCCCGGGTTTAAGTGATCCTTCTGCCTCAGCTTCCCAAGTGGCTGGGATTGCAAGTGTGAGCCACCGTGCCTGGCTAATTTTGTATTTTTATTTTTTATTTTTTGGTGGAGATGAGGTTTCTCTATATTGGCTGGGCTGGTCTCTGTGAACTGCCTGCCTCTGCCTCCCAAAGTGCTGGGATTGCAAGCATGAGCCACCGTGCCCAGCCGAGACCCGGAATGGAAAAACAAAACAAAAGCCACAAAGATTACCCTGGCCTGGTGGGCCCTGCGGGCAGTCCCAACTACTCTGAAGGCTGATGTAGGAGGATTGCTTGAGCCCGGGGTGGAAGTGGCAGTGAGCTATGATGGTGCTGCTGTACTCCAGAAAGTAAATAAAATTGCTAAATCAAGGAACAGCTTGACAGTAATTACTGAGAGAAATAGAGGCAAAGGTTAGCAGACACCGGTGTTCACTTAGTGGGAACTGCAGGTGTTCCCAGACAGGAGGCTGCTACTGTTCCAAAGGAAATCTGCTATTGACTACCAATAAAAAAATACACTCTAGGTTTGTTACAATACACAAATAGCTAAACTTTATATAGCCAAGACCATATTCTAGCACTGCTCTAAGCCTTTTCCTGCTCTGAAATAGCTACTGTTGTTACCTCCATTGTAGAGAAAACAGATTCCAGAAGGAGGACCACGGAAACTATGAAATTGACTTGTTGTAAGTTTTGGACTGAAAGGTTCTTCCTGCTCTGCTCCTTACATTGCCACATTTTAGTTAACGTACCTCTTAAAATACTGGTCCTTTCTATATTTGGAGGGACTCCTCTTGCAGTTTGAAGTTTTTTCTTGCACTGAGCATTAAGTCATAAGATCATCTGCGTTTCATGTCAGTTTAAGTACCTCTTTAGACATTGTTCAGTTAGGAATGTAAATAGGAGTTAGCATTGTATGTAAAATGAAAGAACAGCTGCTTACAACCATTTTTGTTTCAGAATAAATATAAATCAGTATGTTATTGCAAATGCAGGCTGGGCGGGGAGGGAAAATACGCAGAGAGAAAAGCCCCATCTCTGTTTGGAGTTCAGCACTGGGTCTCCTTCCCTTCCACCTTCCTTGTCAAGGCTGCCACAGTGACAGAAGCACACAGCACTGCCTTTTAGTGACACCTGCTGGGACAGACCTGGCAGAAGGGATTGCAGATCTGCATGGTTCCTGGCTGCCTCTGCCGGCCTGAGTCAGCAGCCCACTGCACTTCATGCTGAGCTTGGACAGCTCAGGTTTGAAAACTTCCCCCTTCCCTTGGAGCAACCGCTTTCCAGCCTCCTCATCATTCCTAAAGGAGGATGACCTACATGCCAGCATGACAGAGATCCAGAAATTTATAGAAGCTCCATTGTGAGCCTAAATCCTTATCAGGGGCTCAAACTGCCAACACCGAATGAGGCGAGAGGTTTTGCAGTGAGGCAGGAAGTCATTGCAATAATGAATCACCCGGCTGGGTTTTGAGCTCCTTTCTCACTAATTTAATGGAAAGATTTATTGTCTTTACAATGTACACTTTCATAAATGTTGCATAAATGTATTATTTACATCTTAACATAAGTAACTCCTTTGTGTTTTATCACTGAGCAAATTCTACATAGCAAACCAATGCTATATTTTGGCAAACGCATGTTATAGCTTAGAAAATACTAAAGACCCATTGTAAACTGAGGGCAGCATTAAGCAAATTATAGTTACCTTAGTGACTACAAAACTTCACGATTTAATGCTCTTCCCATGAAATTTGTCTTTCAATACTGATAGTGTTTTTAATAAAAAATGTGAATTAAATATGTTCATATTCTTTTAATGTAAACACAGAAAATACATTTTATCTTAAAAGGCAGCGTATCCGATGGGAGAAGAAATAAATTTTTTAGTTGCTTTCTCAACCAAGAATGTGGAAGGAAGTTGTTTCCCTTTACATTTTAATAATTAATTTAGCCAAGGCTGTATTTGGAGCAAGACCGTTTCACTTACGCAGTAGTAGAATTTTCAGTGTTTTATGTCTGCATTCATAGCCCACGACATGAGGTGTACTAGCTCCCGATTTTTGCCTCACTAAATAGGGACGCGTTTCCAGGAAGAGGAATGCTGGGTACCAGGCAGGACTCTGGAGGCCCCACACAGCGCTGGCCTCAGGACACACGGGCTGGAGGAGGCATCCCGCCCGGCACTTCACATCCTGAGCCTGCTGTCTGATCATCTGTAGGTTCTGCCTCACTCCTGTCTTGGAGGGCTTGGGCAGGAGGGTGGCAGCTCTCGTACAGGGGACGCTCGCATGTGGAGGGGACGCTCTGCGCTCCATGTGGTCCAGGCCAGTGGGGTGTGGGTTCTGTGTCCTGGCCTGAGCCTCTCCCAGGAAGCCACAGCGTTGAGCCGGAAATCTGGCGGAGGAGGTGAGGAGCGGAGATTGTTAGCTGCCTCCCTCTCAGGGCAGACACTGAAAAGAAGAGATGTTTGTGCAGAAAGGCCCCACCCAGTGCCTCCTGCCCAGCTGGAGCTTGGAAGCTCCCAGGGAAAGGCCCTGGAACAAACGCAGGCAGATGTGAGGATGCTCAGGCTCAGTTCTGCAAAGAGAGAACCAGCTTCCTGGACCCCACGGAGGAGTGGGCCTCACTGGCCAAGCCTTCCCCACTCTAGGCCTCAGTTTCCCCTTAGGGTTGGGAGGCTAAACAGACCATCAGCAAAGGGTCTGTGTAGGAGCCACAGCCGTGGTCAGTACATAGTCGCCAGGTGCCAAGCATTGCCTGAAACCAGACTCAACTATGCAAGAAATAGCCAGTCAGCAGGCCTGGCTGCAGGATCTGCAGGGCCCGTGCAAAGCAGAAACAACACAGAGACACCTTGTGAAAGTCATTGTGAAATTTAAGACAGCAACAGGAAAGGACTGAACACAGCAGTGACCCTCTGAGGGCTGGGCTCTGTGCATCAGCACAGGTCGGACACTCATGACATCACACCTGCCATCCTTCCATTTTTCTCTAAGTATTTTCCACAAAATGAATAGATGTCCCAATCTCTACTGACGGGAGGGAGGTTCAGTCTCTGATTTTGAGGGCTGCCCTGCCCTCCGCCCACTGCTCACACAGGGCCATGGCAGGCCAGGTGACTATCCCCATCGCATGGGACAAGCCTGCAGGATCCCTGGGCCTGGCCTCCAGCTCCTTCAGACCCATTCCCTGTTAGGCCCTCCCATCACCTTGGGGACACAAGAACCGCAGGCCACAGCTGCTCCTGGAACCGACCAGCATCTCCTCTCACCTGTGCAGAGGTCTGCAGCTCCTGCCTGGACTGCCTGGAAATGTTACAGCTGGCTTTCTCT
This sequence comes from Theropithecus gelada, assembly GCF_003255815.1. Classification (NCBI taxonomy): domain Eukaryota; kingdom Metazoa; phylum Chordata; class Mammalia; order Primates; family Cercopithecidae; genus Theropithecus; species Theropithecus gelada. The sequence continues at coordinate 2,763,738 of NC_037674.1, forward strand.
CCACCTGTCACGAGCTGAAAGGCCTACGTAGCAGAATCCTTCCCAGACAGCAAACTACGCCCCTCCCCAACCTTCACATGCTCTCCCAAGTTGAGGGACCCACTTGCATTTCCGTCTCTGAACAGCAAAGAAAGCGAAGAAAAACCAAACAGGGGGGTTTGCCTATAAAAACTGCCTGAACGTTTACACCCTGCCCCACTGTGATTGGGAGCAGACCCCTAACCCTCCCAGGACGACTCCTGCTCTGGTTGTGTTGGCTTCGTATTCTGGCTTCTGAGGCCACTTGGAAGGCCCGGGGCACAGCCCACCACAGCGCAGTGAGGACTGAATGGGCTCCTTGGTCTTGAGAAAGAAACGCCCTCAGGAAGAGAAGATAACTCAGAAGGAAGGTCCTCTCAGATGAGAAGGCGTGAAGGTCCCTCTCTCTCCGCGTGGTCCACGTACCAGAAACTCTAGACTGGCTTGGGAAAGCTCCCAGAAGGGAGGCCAGCCAGCAGCAGGTTATCTCATTTTTGTTCTTAGCTGTGATCCTTCCCCTTGTGCTCTGTCCAAAACTCTGGAAAAGTCACATTTAAATATTTCAACGTGACCTCTTGTGTCCAGGTGTGATACTGGATATTGAGGGAGAGCAGTGTGTCCATAGTTGGGCTTCAGGGATTAAAGGAGAAGGGGGCGTGCCTCTGAGCTCAGCATGGACAGCAGCAGCACTCGCCCGGATAACTTCATGACCCCTGGGGCACTGACGAGGTCCAGAAGATAGGGGCACGCATGTGACACATGGCTATCCTTCTAAGGGAGGCTTTCCAGTGCCTCCAGCCTCAGTGCAGGTTCCATTCACCTCACAGAAGCCCATGCAGGCTCCTGCCAGACGCCCACTTGCACACAACAGGACCCTCACCTGTGGGGCAGGATGTACATGGAGCAGGCGGCAGTGCTGCCAAATGTGGACAGGATTCTTGAGTTTCAGATAAAGGTGGGGTGCCAGGAACACTCCAGAATGGGCCCTTGCGGCAGGGTCAGGGAAGATCCGTCTCAAAGGATGTTGCCTGGGCACTCGGGCCCTTGGGCCTGGATGGTAACAAAGTCCAGGCCAGGGACAGGCTGGGGACTGCAACTGGGTCATCTGTCCTATCCTAGACTGAAAGCAGGACCAATTTAGTGCCCATCAGTCAGAGTCCGCTTTGGAACCGAGATGGGGCCGCAGGGGAATGCGGAGCAGCAGGGAGTATTCCTCTGGCTTTCCAGGTGAGGAAGGCTCTGTCTCAGAGAGGTCTGGGGAACTGTCCATGGTCATCCGGTTCCAGGGCTGGTATGTCCAGGCAGTGCCCAGGCTTGTCCTCTCTGCCCACCAGCCATGCCCAGACAGAAAAGCGCTAAAGTCACAACTGTGATCTGTGTGCTTTTATTTTTTTCTCTTTGTTCAACTTTTCTATCACCCCTGCTCCAGAAACTCCTACATATGGCAGAGTGCTTTCCACTGAGCTCCCTTTTGAGACGCTGGTCACCGTGCAAGCTTTTAATGCACAGCCATGTACACGGTGAATTTTTACACCATTTCGCTCAAAAGGCAGAGCCACAGGTGAGCTTGGACAGTAGGGGGTTTCTGGTAAGAAAAAGAGAAAACAGAAAGTCTCAGAAGCTGCAAGGACAGGCCTCATGGAAAATTGAATCGCCCTTGTCAAAAAGCAAACGCATGACTCCATACAAATATAGAATGGACGTGTGTCGCTGCTTTATTTAACTCATCAGTGAAGAGTCCAGCAGGAAGGCAAAGTTGGTTCAAACGGAGTTCATGGAACAAGGTCTAGAGCATCACTCAGAAAGGAAAGAGGGAAAATGTCACTGAAATAAGTTTGCCAAGTGGCGGCAAACCTGGCTGATGTCCTAAAGTGGCAAAAGGAAAAACAAAATAAGACTGAACAAAATGCTGAAGGCTTTGATATGATCTTCTCCACTGGACACCAATAGTTTGCATCCCTACTGACCAAAAGCAAGTTCACCAGTCACCTCACAAGATCTAGGCTTGAACGGTGCAGAATCTAAAATGACCCCAGGGCTTTTCACCCTAATCCCTGGGACAGGAAACATGATGAAACACCTTTGCTCACAGTTATACTCCCTTATCTGGCAAAGGAGATTTTGCAGATGTAATTAAGGCTACCAAATTACTTGACTTTGAGGTCATCAAAAGGGAGGTTGTCTGGGTGGGCCTACTTTAATCACTCTTGCCTTGAAGGCCAAGAGTTTTCTCCGGCTGGTGGTAAAAAGAAAAGTCAGCAGGTGGATGTGGGGGGGGTGGGGGGAGTCTTGAGTAGGAGGTTTTAGGTTGTTCGGATGGAGGGGCCATGTAGCAAGAACCTGAGAGCAACCTGAGGGAGCTGAGAACTAGACCGGTGACCGGGAAGGAAATGCGACCTCGATTCTGCAATTCCACAAAACCTGCCAACAACTTGGATGTCACTCAAAACTAGAGAAAACAAACAATAATTAAATAGAGCGGGGCAAGAAGTGCAAGAACAGCTCATCTCATAGTTCATTCATAACCTTCCCAGCTGGCTTCTGGATCCCACGATCTCTGCCCCATCCCAAAGAGAAACACACCTGACAGGACACCCTTCCATCAAATCAAGCTTGTGTTTTTCAAATATTTTTGACCAACACCTACACCGTAGGAAATATACTCAAAATTGTAGCCCAATACATGTGTGTGTGCGCGCACACACACGAACAGACACATGCACTTGAAGCTAAAGTTTCACAAAAAATACCTGATATGATGTACTACAGGCTGAATCATGTCCCCCGCTCCCTACTGCCGCAAAATTCTTATGTTGAAGCCCTGACCCCCAGGACCTCAGCATGTTCCCTTATTTGGAGAGGGGGGTCTTCAAAGAAGTAAGTTGAAATGAACTCATACGGGTGGGCCCTAATCCAGTAGGACTGGTGTCCTTAGAAGAAGAGGACATGAGGACAGACAGATGCAGGGGAAAGACCATCGGAGGACACAGGGAGAAGGCATCTTGCTGTCTACAAGCCAAGGAGAAGGCCTCGGAAGGAACCAACCCTCCATGCACCTTGATGTTGAATCTCGAGGCTTCAGAACAGTGAGACAATCCATTTCTGTTGTGTAAGCCCTCCAGTCTGTAGGACTTTGTTTTGGCAGCCCTAGCAAACCTAATGCATGATGCATTCCAATAATTTCTAACCTATTCCTTTTCTTTCCTTCTTCTTTAATGCTGTTGGAGACAAAACCGATTCTAGGATCACAAATAGACCACACATGCAGGTTGAAGAACTGAGAGAAGTCTAAGATCCATTTTCTATACCAGTAATTGAACACATATTACTAATAGCTTCAGAAATGAAAAAGTCCATATATATATCCAAATGAAAAAGTCCATATATATCCAAAACAGAGAATCACCTTGAGGGAGGGAGGCTAAACGTAATGGCTTTAACAGAGGAAATGCATTTCTCCAATCATCCCTGACACAAACATAATGAATGATACATTCCGATGCTCTTTGAAGAAGTACATGAACTCGAGTTGAAGGACAGTAAAGCAACTTTTCCAGCTCCTTCTGAAGCAATGATCAAGAAAGGTCTTGGTATCTCCATGTCACGCTGCAGAGAGGAAAGCCAGGAGTGAGCCAGGATTGAACCTCTAGGCTTGTGCTGTCCATCCTGGAAATTTTGGGAAAGAAGAGTGGGTACCTCTGGGGCTGGGAGAAATCTCTTCTCTACTAAAAAGGCAAGAAATTATGCCAAGTTGGGTGTGGTGGCTCATGCTTGTAATTCTAAAACTTTGGGAGGCTGAGGATTGCTTGAGCTCAGGAGTTTGAGACCAGCCTGGGCAATAATAGTAAAACTCCGTCTCTACAATTTATTTTTTTTTTAATTAGCCAAGCTTGGTAGTCCCAGCTACTCAGGAGGCTGAGGTGGGAGGATTGCCAGGCATTCAAAGTTGCAGTGAGCTGTGATTTTGCCTCTGCACTCCAGCCTGGGTGACAGAGTGAGAAATTATACCCACATCAGGTGAAAACCTGCAATATTTCTAAGAGTAGAGTATTGCCAAAATGACACCGTCCTGCTTCCACGAACAGCTGGAAAACCACGATCTCGGAGTAAATATCATCATGATCCTCCACATCACATACTGCATGTAACGGGAGGGGTTAGAATAGTCAGGAGAATATGTGTCTGGAATTTCACGGCTTAGTAAACACGTCCCACAGAGAGCATGTTGAGGCCTATCGGATCTCTCATGAGTTGGGTGTTGGTGCACAGAGGGGCCTGTACGGGGTGAGGGTCCCACGCCCTGGAGCCAGGTGGGCGTGAGGGCCGGGGCCACATGGTGCGTGCCCCCTATCCTAGCCCAAACCTGCGGTGAGCCTCTACTTCTTGGAGCTCACTCTGTACTGAGGGCAAGACAACACTGCTTTAAGCTGCGGTGAGGGGTAAATATATTAGTCCTGGGAAGCACTTAGAATGGTGCACAGCCCCACCCCCACCCCTTCTACCCCTCACTCCCCCAGACCCTCTGTCCACCCCATCCCACTGTTTCTGTCCCGGGGTGTCAGTCCTTATTATGTGAACTCGAAACACCCAAGGCCCTTGTGAAAATGCGGGTTCTGTTTTAGTGCCTGGGGTGAGGCCTGAGATTTCACTTTCTTAACTGGCTCCCAGATGATGCTGAGGACGCTGGCCTGCGGGCCCTGTTTTGGGTAGTAAGCGTCTAGAACATGCGACAGAAACTGCTTGTTCCTCAGAGACAGAAGAGGTTGAGTACAGTTAACCATTTTTACATATCTATTTTTTTTAAAAACATGCTTGGATGTCGCCGTGCAGGAAGTACAAACCAAGGGCTGTGTCACACCTCCTGGCCAAGCCAATCACAAAGTAAAATTCCTGTGTGAGTCCACTCACGGGAGGCACCTAGAATTCATAAAGACAGAGTCTTTGGGGAGGGAAACATGGTCTTTAATGGGGACAGATTTTTAGTTTTGCAATATTAAAGAGTTCTTGAGATTGGTTACACAACAGTATGGAATGTGTTTAATCCCACTGGACTCTACACTTAAAAAATGGCTAAAATCAGTGCCTTGGAAGACTGAGGTGGGAGGATCACTTGAGGCTAGGAGTTTGAAAGCAACCCAGCAACAGAAACCGTGAAATCTCCCTCCAATGAATACCCTCCACAAGCTACCCCAAACCAACATGAACACAAGGTTGTGTGAAGGTGCGCTTGCTCTTCAGACACCTCAGCACAGTCCTCTGACTTCCTTCCGAGTGGATTGCTGTCATCTCTACAAAAATTTAAAAAATAACTGGGCATGGTGGCATGTGCCTACAGTTCCAGCCACTGGGGGAGGCTGAGGTGGGAGGATGGCTTGAGCCTGGGAGTTCTAGGCTGCAGTGAGCTGTGATCACACCATGCCACTCCAGCCTGGGCAAAAGCAAAATCTTGTCTTAAAAGAAACCAAAAAAGGCTAAAATGGTAAACTTTATGTTATGTGTAGTTTACCAAAATTTAAAAAAAATATTTTTTAAAAGATTTCTTCAAGGAGTCCTCCCTTAGGATACGATGGGCCTAGAATGAAGATCTCTCTTCTCTTCTGGGGAGTATTTCTTGTTTCCACCAGGGGCTCATCAGCGGTGGCTTGAGGCAGGACATACACAGAACTGTGAAATCTCCATCCAAGGAATGCCCTCCACATGCTACCCCAAACCAACATGAAAGTGAGGTTGTGCAAAGGGGAGCTTGCTCTTCAGACACCTCAGCACAGTCCTCTAACTTCCTTCCCAGTGGGTCATGGCATCTGATGCCCTATGGAGCTGGTCCTGCACCTTTAATGTTGGGGGTGTCTTAGTCTGTGTGTGCTGCTGTAACAAAATACTGCAGACTGGGTAATTCGTAAAGAACAGAAATGTATTCTTTCCCAGTTCTGCAGGCTGGGAAGTCCAAGATCCAAGCACCAGCAGGTTCAGTGTCTGGCGAGGGCCCAGGTCTCTGCTTCCAAGATGGTGCCTGTTGCTGCATCCTCTGAAGGAAAGGAAGGTTGTGTCACCACATGGTGGGAAGCAAAAGCGCAAGCCAGCTGAATGCTCTGTGAAGCCCCTTTTGTGAGGGTCTGATCCCACTCAAGAAGGAAGAGCCCTCGTGGTCTAATCACCTACAAAAGTCCCTCCTCTTAATACTATTACATTGGCCATTAAGTTTCCACACCTGAATTTTGCAGGGGACACGTTCAAACTGTATCAGAGGGCCTCACAGCCAAGCAGAGTTCACTTGATTAAATACATACATCTTGGTACTGCAATCCTGTTATATATCAAATACAGGCACAACTGGGGAAAATCAGGAGATGTTTTTTGGGGATAAGAAGGATAAAAGTCCAACCTTATGTAGTAAGACAGTTTATCCTTAACTGGCCAAATGATAATTCTTCCTTACTGAAATCAGTTACTATCCCATCCATCCATCCATCCATCCATCCATCCCTCCCTCCCTCCTTCCCTCCCTCCCTCCATCCATCCATCCCAGCTGCTGGCTTAAAATGTGTCTTACCTGAAAGCTCTCCCAGACCACAGTGTGGGACAGAGGCCTTCATGAGTGCTTCTCACACCAGCACAGAATTTTGTATTATTCTTACTTGGAGGATGTCAAATTAAGTTTATTCTTATGAAAAGAAATTGTTCACGGGAAAGTCACAGGTTTTAAGAGAAATGAAATCAAGATGCCCGAGAGTTGCGCATTTAGAATGCTAGTGGCTATCTTCAGGAGTCTGTGACAAATGGTCATGTCATCAGGCTGTCAAATGTTCCAGCTGCCTTCCTAGACTCTTACATAATTCCCAGACCAAGATAGATCCCATTCTCCTTTTCTACATCTTCCCGCTGCAAACTCTGGCCTCAGATAAGAATACTGCTTTGGCAGGGGATGTACTGTTATTAGAAATAAAGTTAATTAGGAAACCTTTGTGTCTAACCTGTTGAATGTATGAAGTACAATTCACTTTCTGCATCAACTCTCAGAACTGTCTGTGAATTGAGCGGCAGGGGTGAGGAGTGGCAGGGGTGAGGAGTGGCAGGGGTGAGGCTGAGCTCACAGGAGGCTAGGTAAGCATTTTGCTTCCTGGGATTCAAAGAATTAGGTCCATGCTGTCAAGGCCCAAGCTTTGCTCTCCGTCTCTTGCTGCCTGGACATCTCTTTCCCCCGCTGTGTCCCTTGAACTGTCCTGGGACAGCATCCTCCAGCCCTCCCCTGTCTTCCATGTCTGCTGTGCCCCATGAATCGCAAGGAAACCCATTCGCCTCCATGCAGCCAATCAGCCCTTAGCCTTTCTCTCTCTTTTTTTTTTTTTTTTTTGAGACAGAGTCTCACTCTGCGGCCAAGTTGGAGTGCGGTGGCGTGATCTTGGCTCACTCCAACCTTTGTCACTGGGGCTCAAGTGATTCTCCTGCCTCAGCCTCTCAAGTAGCTGGGACTACAGGCACACACCATCACACCTGGTTAATTTTTTTGTATTTTTAGTGGAGACAGGGTTTCACCATGTTGCCCTGGGTGGTCTCGAACTCCTGAGCTCAGGAAATCCACCCGCCTCAGCCTCCCAAAGTGCTGGGATTACAGGCATGAGCTACCACGTGCGGCCCTCTCCTTAAATGTTTCAAGTGTTTGATGACTGACTATTAGATTTTGGTGAATATTAGATTTCGACACATAGCATGCATGTTCTAACATCTCAGAACCATTCTTTAAAATCAAATACAAATTTAGAGGAAGGGACATGATATTTTTTTCAATAAAAACAGGAAAATGGACTTGGCAATGACTGCCTCCTAGGCAGTAAATGATTGAAGAGTGACTTCATTTCAGAAACACAGCTGCTTTCATCTTTTGGTAAATGAGTCTATGACCTTTCTCAGGGCACATAAAATAAGGCTAGACATTTTGATAAAACTTACATCTTTATTCAAAGTCCAGGAAAAGAATCCAAATGGAAAGCAAGGCAGTGTTCTTCAGGCTAAGCCTTTTTTTTTTTTTGAGATGGGGTCTTGCTGTGTTGCCCAGGCTGGAGTGCAGTGGCACGATTTCATCTCACTGCAAGCCCTGCCTCCCGGGTTCATGCCATTCTCCTGCCTCAGCCTCCCGAGTAGCTGGGACTACAGGCGCCGCCACCACACCTGGCTAATTTTTTGTATTTTTAGTAGAGACAGGGTTTCACCATGTTAGCCAGGATGGTCTCGATCTCCTTACCTTGTGATCCACCCACCTCGGCCTCCCAAAGTGCTGGGATTAGAGGCGTGAGCCAACATGCCTGGCCAGGCTAAGCCATTTTTATTGAGCATTTACCCCCAGAGGGAGTTCTACAACCCACTGAAAGCCAGGCCTGACTGCATCCTCCCAATTCCCTGTTGTCAAGAAACCCTGGGCTGGGTACGGTGGCTCACCCCTGTAATCCCAGCACTTTGGGAGGCCGAGACAGGCAGATCACTTGAGATCAGGAGGTCAAGACCAACCTGGCCAATATGGTGAAACCCCTTCTCTACTAAAAACACAAAAATTAGTCGGGTGTGGTGGTGCATGCCTGTAATTCCAGCTACTCGGGAGGCTGACGGATGAGAATTGCTTGAACCTAGGCAGCAGAGGTTGCAGTGAGCTGAGATTGTGCCACTGCATTCCAGCCTGGCTGAGAAAGTGTGACTACTGCCTCAAAAGAGAAGAAAAAAAAAAAAAAAGAAAAAGAAAAGAAACCCTGTAGCTAGCAATGTAAGCTGCGCTCCACTAGCTGGCACTGTCGTTCACAGCACACTGCAGGCCTCTGCACCTTTTGCCTCCAGTTTACCACGGAGCCCTGTGCCACTCAGCCTTCAAGTCGTGTCCCTCCCTTCAGAGGCCTTCCACGGAGCTCAGCCCCTCCCCAGGACTTGGAAGATGGTGGCAACAGACGAATCTACATATAGGCCTGGCATGTGTGGGCTGCATCAGCTGGAGTTTGAAGGAGAGAATCCGATTCAAAAGAGAGCCGGGAAAGTGGTACTGAGAGAAGCAAGGCAGATGGCAGCACGGAGTCTGAGAGCCAGAGGGGCACTTTCAGCCTCAGGAGATGAGCCTGGTGCAGGTCTAGGGCCTGAGACGGGGCGGTGGTGGGCAGAGAGTGGCTTCCTTCCTTCTTCCCTACTGTCTCCCTCCCTTTCTGCCCCCTCAGGGGCAGCCAGCACACAGAGCGCTGCCACCCTCCTTCATGTAACACTTCATGCTTCACGTTGCCCTCTCTGTGTGGCCCCAGTTAACACACAGTATGTAAAACAAGGCGTTGAGGTGAGACCTCTACCGAATTACAGTGATACTCTGTCACGGTCCTCGTGGCACCTTTTCTTTGTAGACTCAGAACAAGACCCAGAGCACATGGGACGATGAAACCTGAGCGTCAGGGTGGCAGGAGCTGTCAGTGAGGAGTGAAGCAGAGAGAGAGGGACAGACACCACCACCTACCCTGCCACGGGGCAGTCAGTGAAGGCAGGGGGCTGGGCGGACTCAATGCATTCACCCAGTGAGTGGGTCGCTCTAAAACACCATCATTTTTTTCCAAGGCAATATTAACATTGGCAGCTTTTAAGAGCACCTCAGAATCTGCTCAGAACACATGAACCCCTGCCTGACTCCTAAACCATGGGATGATTTAGGAGACCTGAGTGATGTGCCCAAGGGTAAGAGCTGAAGGAGAAGGGGGCGGACACGGTGTATTCCCAGACATTCCCCACTCCCTGTCAGCTCCGGGATCATAAGCCTAGGTGGCAGCCTGTGAGTGGTGCCCTGGGAGCCACATTTGTTTTCGTAGTACTATGCTTTGCTAATGTTTGGGAGGAGGACAGCTAGTACATCACACACGGGACAGCTCTGCTGTGCACCGGGACAATCCCCCTTCCAGCCGGGAAACCAGTGGGTTCTAAAAGGACACTGAACACTTTCCTCTGGAGCGGAGCAAGGCACTTTTCGGTTTTGGCAGCCCAAGGACGAAAAAGCCCAACCACATCCTTCAGTGGAGGAGAGACGGAAAGTCGATTTTAGGGACTCACTCTCCACCCTTTCACTCTCCACACCGCACAGCCACCCCCAAGACCAAATGGACAATTGTAGTGTTATTTTAAGATTTAAAATGTTCCAGAGTTCTGAAACACCCTTGAGAACTTTCAAAAGAAGCTATTTCTGTCCTTTGAAGGTTAGGCCAACATTTAAACTTCTACCTGAATTGTCTAGCTTCTAGCATAGTTAAGCACTTCCCAGCTTCTCCAGAGAAAGCTCTGTTCACGATGAGAAAGTTCTTACTGTGCAGTGATGTGGGGTGACACTGCTGGGGGTGGGCAGAGCCCCAGAGAGACTGTTGGAGATCACATGTTTCCACAGGAGTCCTGAAAAAGTGCAGAGGTGGAATAAGATCTCCTTCTGTTGGGCTTCTCCCTCTCCACCAACACGCTCTTAGCTCCCTGAGAAGGCCTAACGTTGGTGTGGAAACCATAGCTTCATACTTCTGTGGGTCACAACCAAATTTATACATGAACAAGACAAAAGATCATTTCTGTTTCTTTCATGAAATAGAATAATTGTATGCTTTTTCTGTTACCAAATGCAAATTCACTGAACTGAAGGAATTTTAAAATTTACGAAGTTAATCATGAATGCACTCCAACCTCTTTTCTTCTAACTCAGCCCTAGAATTTCAGAGATAAGGATGTTCATCCTCAATCAGGGGATTGGCCCTTTCTTTCTCCTGCTCCATTCTCATGCAGGAGTGATTTGTATGCACAAAGGACTATGTTAGTGAAGAGAAGCTGATGCTCACATGAGGGTCAGATGCCTCTATGCAGTTCACAGTTAAATATGAAATTGAACGTCAGCAAGCAGTTTGGTACAAAATGGGATATCCCTATAAATAGCTGGCATTTATTGAGGACTCACTATTGCCCCAGAGACTTTCTAAGTATATTTACTAATTATACTCATAGGGTAGGGTTTCTCAACTTCAGTAAGATTGACACTTTGAGCTGTGTATTGTAGCATGTTTAGCAGCATCCCTGGCCTCTTTCCACTAAATGCTAGTAAGATCCCCTCCCAAGTGATGAAACCAAAACTGTTTCCGTACATTGCCAAATGTCCCCTGGGAGTTAAAACCACTATGCCATCACCCCCAGGTGAGAAACCACTGCCCTATGACTGTCCCATGAAACATGAAATGGTTGGCAGGAAAGCAGGCCTGGAAAAGTTACTTGGACCTAAGCTATGAACTGGGAGAAATGTTCCCAATGTCTTTGAACACAATAGTGTATGTTGGGAAAAGCCCTCCAGGGAAATTAAGGGGGCAAATTCTGCTTAAGAAAGAATTCTGGAAGTGACATCTGCAAGATGTCAGAACAGGAAGTGCCAGCCCTTGTTCCCCTCAGAAACACTGATTTAATAACCATCCATAGATAAAATTACTTTTCTGAGAGCTCTGGACTCCAAGAGAGAGTATTCAACACCCTGATGGGGCACACAAATGAGAAAAGACACATTGAAAAGGGTAAGAATATTCTTACTTTACCCGACCAACCCTCCTCCAGGCCAGCAGAATGCAGCACCAAGACAGATCTCCTTGGCCCATAAGTTCTCCCATGGGGGAAAGAGAGCATGCAGTGAGCATCTGACTCTTCTGTAGCCTTTTGGTTTACTGCCTGAGAGGCTCACTTCTGTTATGTCTCACCCAGAACACTGAGTAAATCAGAAAGGCTAGATTGCCTGGGGGCTGCTAAGAACAACAAAAGTAGATGAGGGCTCTCAACAACCAGCATGCAGACCTCAACAGCATGCTTGTGGTGCACAGCAGCAGGCCACCTGCCCATGGATCCCAGCAGCAAGCCTGCTTACCCACTGACCCCAGCAGTTGGCCAGCGTATAGATCCCACCAGCCAGCCCACTCAGAATCTCTGGCCAGCCTGACTGGTGAAGGGCTTTCCCTGCTGAAGTCAGCCTGTAAAGATTAAAAGAGATGACTCTTTCTTCAAAAGTACAGGCACCAATGCAAAGCCATAAGGATCACAAAGAATCAGGAAAATACAATGATGCCAAAAGAACACAATAAACCAGTAACTGATCTTTAAAAAAATGGAGACCTAAGAACTGCCTGGAAAAGAATTCAAAATAAGTGTCTTAAATAATCTCAGTGAGCTATTAGAGAACATAGAAAGAAAGCCACATGATATCATGAAAACAATACATGAACAAAATGAGAACTTCAACAAAGACATAGAGATGATAAAAGAAAATAAATTTTGGAGCTGAAGGACACAATGACTGAACTGAAAAATTTCAGAGGAAACTTCAACAGCAGACTTGATCAGGTAGAAGAAGCATCAGTGTGCAAAAAGAGAGATCATTTGAAATTATCCAGTCAGAGGAACAACAAAAAAAAGAAACGGCCGGGCGCGGTGGCTCAAGCCTGTAATCCCAGCACTTTGGGAGGCCGAGACGGGCGGATCACGAGGTCAGGCGATTGAAACCATCCTGGCAAACACGGAAAACCCCTCTCTAAAAAAAAAAAAAAAAAAAAAAGTACAAAAAAAAAAGAAACAATTTTTTAAAAGTAAAGAGAACTTAGAGAACTTATGAGACATCATTAAAGGTACCAACATATGCTTTATGGGATTTCTACAAAGAGAAGAAGAAGAGAAAGTGGTAGAAAACTTATTTAAGGAAATAATGGCTGAAAATTTCCCACATCTGGGAAGGGAAATAGACATCCAGTTTCATGAAGCCCAAATAACCCCAATTACCCAATTAGAAGAGTAAAAAGAAAAAAGAATTTAAAAAAAGAATGAATAGGGCCTACAAGAATTGTGGGGCACCATCAAGTGAACTAATTTCCACATAACAGACATTCCCAAAGGAGACAAAAGGGCCTAGAAAACATACTTAAATAAATAATGGCTAAAATTTTTCCAAATCTGAAAAAAAATGACACCATCCAGGTACAAGAAGCTCAGAAGTTACCAATAAAATTTAGTCCAAAGAGGAAATCCTAAAGGCACATTATCACCAAATTTACAAAAATCAAAGACAAAGAAAGAATGCTCAAAGCAGCAAGAGAAAAGAAACATACCAAATGCAAGAGATACTCAATACAGCTTTCAGTGGATTTCTCAGCAGAAACCTTGCAGGCAAGGACAGAGTGGAATGCTGTATTTGAAGTACTAAAGGAAAAAATTACCAACCGAGCATATTGCGCCCAGCATAGCTATGCTTCAAACACTAAGGCAAGATAGACTTTCCCACACAAACAGAAGCAGAAGGAATTCATCATCACCAAATCTGTGTTATAAGAAATGCCAAAGTTGTACACATGGTAAACACAAAGCAAAAACCTGTAATAGATATATTATAAATAAATGGCACAGAATCAAAACATACCACTAGAAAAAAATCACTTAACCATGAAGGAAGACAGTAACAGAGGGAAAAAAGAAGAAAAGGTCTAAAAAACAACCAGAAAACAAATAAAATGGTGGTAATAGACCCTTACCTATCAATAATAACCTTGAATATAAATGGATTAAATTATCCAGTTAAAAGACAAAGAATGACTGAATGGATAAAAAGCAAGACCCATGGCCAGGCAAGGTGGCTCATGCATGTAATCCCAGCACTTTGTAAGGCCAAAGTGGGCAGATCACAAGGTCAGGAGTTCTAGACCAGCCTGGTCAACATGGTGAAATCCCATCTCTACTAAAAATACAAAAATTAACCAGGCATGGTGGTGTGCACCTGTAATCCTAGCTACTCAGGAGCTGAGGCAAGAGAATGACTTGAACCTGGGAGGCAAAGGTTGCAGTGAGCCAAAATCATGCCACTGCATACCAGCCTGGGCGACAGAGCGAGACTTTGTCTCAAACAAACAAACAACAACAAAAAACAAGACCCAGCTATATACTATCTACAAGAAACTCATTTCACCTAAACCTGTGTGATACAGCAAAAGCATCTCAAAGAGGGAAGTTCATAGCAATAAATGCCAACATAAAAAGGTAGAACCAGTGGAGGAATGTGGAACCATGGCCACTATAGTTGCTGTTTGCAGTGGTCTGGGGAGGAAGAAGTTGACACACCTCGTAATGGCTGCTGTTAGCCTTACACATCCCAGGACTCACGTGGTGCTATGGAGAAGAGGTTGTTCACAATATAAACAGATATCCACCAATGAGGACCTGTCCATTCCAATGGAAAATTCTTATAAAGAAGCCCTTAAGAAATGTATCTTGTGTGGAAAGCATGTAGATTTTAAGAATGTACAGCTTTTGTCCCAGTTTATTTCTCCATTTATTGGATGCATTTGTGGAAGGCACAAAACAGGTCTTTGTGGGAAGAAACAAAAAGAAATCACAAAAGCAATTAAGAGACCTCAAATAATAGGGCTTATGCCAGTTACATACAAGGATGCTGCATACCTCAAGGACCCTAAAGTTTGTAACATCAGATATCAGGAGTAAATTATACTATGTTACCACTAATAAACTTATTTTACAGTTAAAAAAAAAAAGGTAGAGGCCGGGCGCGGTGGCTCAAGCCTGTAATCCCAGCACTTTGGGAGGCCGAGATGGGCGGATCACAAGGTCAGGAGATCGAGACCATCCTGGCTAACACGGTGAAACCCCGTCTCTACTAAAAAATACAAAAAACTAGCCGGGCGCAGTGGCGGGCGCCTGTAGTCCCAGCTACTCGGGAGGCTGAGGCAGGACAATGGCGTGAACCCGGGAGGCGGAGCTTGCAGTGAGCTGAGATCCGGCCACTGCACTCCAGCCTGGGCGGCAGAGCGAGACTCCGTCACAAAAAAAAAAAAGGTAGAAAGACTTCAAATAAACAACCCAATGACACACCTCAAAGAACTAGAAAAGCAAGAACAAACCCAATGCAAAATAATTAGAAGAAAAAAAATAATAAAGATTAGAGCAGAAAAAAATTAAATTGAAACCAAAGAAAACCATATAAAAGATCATTGTTTTTTTGTTTTCTGTTTTAGTTTACAGAGAGTTTATTCAAGCACAAAGATTTAGGACTGTAACCCAGGACATGCTTCCAAGTTGTCTTGGGGAGTGCTCCAGAGAACAAGCAACAGACTCAAGTTTTTAAGGAAAACAAAGGATGAATCAGGAGAATGGGCAATTACCAAAGTTGTTCATCAGCAATTCTCATTGGTTTACGAAAATGACATTGGTTAGTGATTGGCTATCCATTGTTCAATGATAGTGTGTATGGCATTGTATGGCTACTTGCTGTCAGTTAGTCTAAAGCCCACAGAGCAGGTGGCTTCAAGAGGTAATTATCTCACTCAAGTGGTAGTGAGACTTGACTGCTGTTACATTTTAAATGCTTTTCTGAGCCTAAAAATTTAAAGATTTATTTCTCATTTCTCCCTTTTGAGCAAAATCTTTCTTTTTGAAAGAACTGATCAAAATCTGAGTGTCAGAAAGCTCACTTCTGAGAGTCCTGTCTCACGCTGAGGCGGGAAGGAGGAGAAGTCTCAGTGAGGAATTTTTATTTTAAGAGCACTCAAAAGTAAAATTAGGATGGCATCACAGAGTGGCAAAGAATGGGACCTCAGTAAGATCCTTGATTTATCACCTGTTGAATCATCTCTAGTCTTTGGAAATGCCATCATTTCAGTTTTCTTGGAAGAAGTAATATATAAGGATTATAAACAAAAAGAGAATTTGTATGAAATAATGAAAAAAACAAAACGACCAGTTTCATTAGGGAGCCAACTGAAAACATCATGAAGAAAATTAAATCCAGGTTCTTCTTTAGAGATTTGTTGTAGCCAAGAAATAATTCAGAGCTTAGTCCAAATTGTAAGAAAATAATAATAACTCAGAAACAGTGGTCAGGGCTAGAATCTAATAAAAAATGTATATTGTTTCCTGTGAAACAGTTTTTCTTTCTCTAGTTCCCCATTTTTTACCAAAGGTAAATATTAGTAGGACCAACTGACTTCTAAAATAAGTGTCCACATGACATTTGACCTGCTTATTTGTATGAAATACAACAAGGATAGTGATTAGCCCTAAAGACAGCTTTGTAAGTTGGCTTTACTGGAGCTTTTTCGTAACAAATTTCAGATTAGACTTTCAAAGCCTCTTGAGGCTGGGAAGCCAAGCCATGAATTCACCATTAGACTTTGCTGTAATACTTACACAAATTGGGTGAATTCCTGTCTTCTCAAGGTCCCTAATTATCCTGAGGTTCCTGGGCCTGTCTGAATTTGATATTCTTTTCTTACTGTAAGGTCAGGAACCTTGTAAGAGAACCATATAGACAATGTACCAGGCCAGTCTTTCTCCAAGTCTATTGGTCTTATAAAGCCAATTTCATTCCCTCAAGGCAGTCTGGTCATATCCGAAAATGTGACATTCCAGTCATTATGTTGTGGGAAACAGATTCTTATTGAACTTATGAAAATATCTATATTGCCATAAAATAAGAACATTCAAATAGTTTCCAAATTTTGGAGAAATCAGGTCGAAAGAAAGGCAAATGTTTTAACTTTGCTCATAAAACTCTACTTTACCCAATTGCTATAAGCTATAAATACCTCAAAAAGAAAAAAAAGTTTGGCTCTGAAAACAAAATAGAAAAAGAATTGGTAATGTTTCAACCAAAAAAGTCATAAAAAGCATTTCAGTTTTCTATCAGTTCAGTCCCATGTAATTAACTTTTGTTCTGCTTGATGTTGGGTTAGCAATCCTCATGAGAACATCAACTTTTTATCATTATTATTATTATTATTATTATTATTATTAAGACAGAGTCTCCCTCTGTGGTCCAGGCTGGAGTACAGTGGCACAATCTCAGCTCACCTCAGCTCAATCTCCACCTCCTGGGCTCATGTAATTCTCCCCACTCTGCCTCCCGAGTAGCTGGGACTACAGGCATGGGATGACGTGCCTGGCTAATTTTTCTACTTTTAGGAGAGACAGGATTTTGCCATGTTGCCCAAGCTGGTCTTGAATTCCTGGGCTCAAGCGATCCACCAGCCTTTGCCTTCCAAACTGCTAGGATTACTGGCACGAGCCACCACGCCAGGCCCACATCAGCTTTTTAACTGAAGTCCTGAAAGTCTTTACCTACTCCCATGGTATTATCTTGAAAGTTATGAGAAATCTGTGTTCACAAGTACTTGTCAATATTCCTTCTGTGAATTTCCTTTTGCTGACTTGTCAGATTCTGGGTTCCCTTCACTGCAGCTTCAAGCAGAATGGCTTTGCTGTCCTACTCACAGTGCCAAAACTACAGGGTCCAAGGGAAAGTGTCCCCTTTGCCTCCTGAAAGGTTACAATAGCTACTGCAACCTTCAACAGGTTCAGCTGGACAAAAACAGTCCATGCCCATACCAGGATGCCAGCTGTCAGTGAAGCAGCAGGAGTCAATGGAAGCCTGCTTCAGGTCCCATCTTGGTCACCCAAAGGTCAACTTATGTTTACTAATTTATTAAAACGGATATTAAAAAGACACAGATGAAAAAGTGCATAAGCTAGGTCTGACAGAAGTGATTCAGAGCTTCCACGCCCTCCCTGGGCATGCCACTCTCTGGGAACCTCTATGTGTTCAGCTCTCCAGAAACTCAAAAATTTGTTTTTGTGTTTTTTTTTTTTGAAAAGATAAACAAACTCACCAAACCTTAGGTAAGTAAAAAGCAAGCAAGCAAACAAACAACAAAAAAAGAGAGAAACAAATAAATTAAAACAAAAATGAAAAGGAGACATTACTACTGATACTACAGAAACATAAAGGATCATTAAAGACTATTATGAACAACTATATGCCAACAAATAGGAAAATCTGAAAGAAATAAATACATTTCTGCACAAATATAACCTACCAAGATTGAACCATGAAGAAACGGAAAACCTGAACAGACCAATAACAAGTAACGACATTGAAGTACTAATAAAAACTCTCCCATTAAAAAAAAAAAGTCCAGGACCTGACAACTTTGGTGCTGAATTCTACTAAACATTTAAAGAACTAGTACCAACCCTACTCAAACAATTCCAAAACATTGAAGAGAAAGGAATACTTCCAAAGTCCTTCTACAGTGTCAGCATTTCTGCAATACCAAATAAGGATACAACAAAAAAGATAAGGATACAGCAAAAAAAGATAAGGATAAGGATACAACAAAAAAGAAAACTACAGGCAAATATTCCTGATAAATATAGATACAAAAATTCTCCACACAATACTGGCAAGCCAAATTCAACAACACATTAAAAAGAACATTTATCATGATCAAGTGAGATTAATTCCAGGGATGCAAATATGGTTCAACATATACAAATCAACAAACATGATACATCACATTAACAAAATGAAGAGCAAAAGCCATATGATCATTTAAACAAATGCTGAAAAAACATTTTGTAAAATTTAACATTGTTTCATGATTAAAACTCTCAACAAGCTGTATAAAGAAGAAACATATCTCAACACAATAAAAGCTATATATGAAAAGTCTACAGCTAAAATCATACTGAATGGTGAAAAAGTTGAAAGCCTTTCCTCTGAAATCTGTAACAAGACAAGAATGCCCACTTGCACTATTTTTATTCAATATAGTACTGGAAGTCCTAGCTAGAGTAATTAGGCAAGAGAAGGACATAAAGGACATCCAATATCCTTAACAAGCATCAGTACAAAAATGCTCAACAAAATCCTGGCAAACTAAATCCAGCAGCAAATCAAAAAGCTTATGCACCATCATCCCCAGGTTGCAAGGTTGGTTTGACATATGCAAATCAATAAATGTTATTCACCACATAAACAGAACTACAGATAAAAACCACATGATTGCCTCAATAGATGCAGAAAAGGCATTAGATAAAATTCAAAATCCATTTATGTTAAGAAGTCTCGGCCGGGCGCGGTGGCTCAAGCCTGTAATCCCAGCACTTTGGGAGGCCGAGATGGGCGGATCACGAGGTCAGGAGATCGAGACCATCCTGGCGAACACAGTGAAACCCCGTCTCTACTAAGAAATACAAAAAATAGCCGGGCGAGATGGCGGGCGCCTGTAGTCCCAGCTACTCGGGAGGCTGAGGCCGGAGAATGGCGTGAACCCGGGAGGCGGAGCCTGCAGTGAGCTGAGATCCGGCCACTGCACTCCAGCCTGGGCTACAGAGCGAGACTCCGTCTCAAAAAAAAAAAAAAAAAAGAAGTCTCAATAAACTAGACATTGAAGGAACATACCTCAAAATAATAAGAGCAATCTATGCAAACCCACAGCCAACATCATGCTAAATTGACAAAAGCTGGAGGCATTCCCCTTGAAAACCGGCATACGACAAGGATGCCCTCCTTCACTACTCCTATTCAATACAGTATTGGAAGTTCTGGCTATGGCAATCAGGCAAGAGAAAGAAAGAAAGGGCATTCAAATAAAAATGAGAGGAAGTCAAGCTATCCCTATTCAAAAATGACATGGTCCTGTACTAGAAAACCTGAGTCTCAGCCCAAAAGCTTCTTAAACTGATAAACAGCTTAAGCAAAGTCTCAAGAAACAAAATTAATGTGCAAAAATCACTAACATTTCTATACAACAACAACAGTCAAGCCAAGAGCCAGATCAGGAATGAACTCCCGTTCACCACTGCCACAAAAACAATAAAATACCCAAGAATACAGCTACTAGGGAAGTGAAAGATCTCTACAATGAGAATTAGAAAACACTGCTCAAAGAAACCAGAGATGACACAAACAAATGGGAAAATATTCCTTGCTCATGGATAGAAAGAATCAGTATCGTGAAAATAGCCATACTGCCCAAAGCAATTTATAGGTTAAATACTATTCCCATTAAACTACCACTGACATTCTTCACAGACCTAGAAAAAACTATGTTAAAATTCATATGGACCCAAAAAACAGCCTGTATAGCCAAGGCAATCCTAAGTACAAAAATCAAAGCTGCTGACATCACATTACCAGACTTCAAACTATACTATAGGGCTACAGTAATCAAAACAGCATGATACTGGTACAAAAACAGACACATAGACCAATGGAACAGAATACACAACCAGAAATAAGACCACACACTTACCACCTTCTGATTTTTTACAAACCTGACAAAAACAAGCAATGGGGAAAGAATTCCTTATTCAATAAATGGTACTGGGATAACTAGCTGGCCATATGCAGAAGATTGAAATTGGACCCCTTCCTTACACCATATACAAAAATTAACTCAAGATGGATTAAAGACTTAAACGTAAAACCTCAAACTATAAAAATTCTGGAAGATAACTTAGGCAATACCATTCAGAACACAGGCATGGGCAAAAATTTCATGACAAAGACACCAAAAGCAATTTGCAACAAAAGCAAAAATTGACAAATGGGATCTAATTCAACTAAAAAGCTTCTCCACAGCAAAAGAATCTATCAACTGAGTAAGCAAACAACCTACAGAATGGGAGGCAATTTTTGCCCGCTATGTATCTGACAAATGCCTAATATCCAGCATCTATAAACAACTTAAACAAATTTACAAGAAAAAAACAACCCCATTATAAAAGTGGACAAACGACATGAACAGACATTTTTCAAAATAAAGCATACATGTAGCCAACAATCATATTAAAAAAAGCTCAAAATCACTGGTCATTAGAGAAATACAAATCAAAACCACAATGAGATACCATCTAATACCAGTCAGAATGCTACAATTAAAAAGTTAAAAAATAACAGATGTTGGTAAAGTTGTGGAGAAAAAGGCTTGCTTATACACTCTTGGTGGGAGTGTAAATTAGTTTGGCTATTGTGGAAGACAGTGTGGTGATTCCTCAAAGACCTAAAGACAGAAATGCCATTTGAACCAGCAATCCTATTACTGGGTATATACCCAAAGGGATGTAAATCATTTTATTATAAAGACACATGCACATGTATGTTCACTGCAGTACTATTCACAATAATGAAGACATGGAATCAACCTATATACCCAAGAATGATAGACTGGGTAAAGAAAATGTGGTACCTATACCCCATGGAATACTGTGCAGCCATAAAAAAAAGAATGAGATCATGTCCTTGGCAGGGACACGGATGGAGCTGGAGGCCATTATCCTTAGCAAACTAACACAGGAATAGAAAACCAAATACTGCATTTTCTCACTTATAAGTGGGAGCTAAATGATGAGAACAGATGGACACATAGTGGGAAACAACACACACTGGGGCATTTTGGAGGGTGGTGGTTGGGAGGAGGGGGAAGGTGAAGAAAAACAACTAATAGGTACTAGGCTTAATATTCGGGTGATTGTTGGGGAACAGGCCCCCAAATCTGGCCATAAACTGGCCCCAAAACTGGCCATAAACAAAATCTCTGCAGCACTGTGACATGCTTGTTGACGGCCATGACGCCCACGCTGAAGGTTGTGGATTTACCAGAATGAGGGCAAGGAACACCTGGCCCACCCAGGGCAGAAAACCACTTAAAGGCATTCCTAAGTCACAAACAATAGCATGAGTGATCTGTGCCTTAAGGACATGCTCCTGCTTCAGATAACTAGCCAGAGCCCATCCCTTTGTTTCCCCGTAAGGAATACTTTTAATAAATCTATAATCTATAGAGACAATGCTTATCACTGTCTTGCTGTAAATAAATATGTGAGTAAATCTCTGTTCAAGGCTCTCAGCTCTGAAGGCTGTGAGACCCCTGATTTTCCACTGTACACGCTGTATTTCTGTGTGTGTGTCTTTAATTCCTCTAGCGCCACTGAGTTAAGGTCTCCATGATCGAGCTGGTCTCTAGTCTCGGCAGGTAATGAAATAATCCGTACAACAAACCCCCATGACATGTTTACTTATGTAACAAACCTGCACTTGCACCCCTGAACTTAAAATAAAAGTTAAAAAAGAAAAGGAAATAAAAGGCATCCAAATTGGAAAGGAAGAAATCAAACTGTCCTCGTTCACAGGCGACATGATCCTGCATTTAGAAAAACCTAAAAAACTCCACCAAAAAACAACCGGAAGTGATAAATGAATTCAGTAAAGTGGCAGTATACAAAATCAACACACAAAAATCAGTAACAGATTTATACACAAAGGGTGAAGAAAGTGAAAAAGAAATCAGGAAAGCAATTCCATTTACAGTAGCTACAAAAAATACCTAGAAATAAATTTAACCAAAGGAGTGAAAAATCTCTACAACAAAACCTGCAAAACACTGATGAAAGAAATTAAAGAGGATATAAACACACATGTGAAAAGATATCCCATGCTCACAGATTGGAAGAACTACTATTGTTAAAATATTCATACTACCCAAAGTGATCTACAGATTCAATGCAATGTGTATGAAAATACAAATAGCATTTTATTTTATTTTTTTCTGATACAGGGTCTCATTCTGTCACCCAGGCCGGAATGCAGTGGCATGATCACAGCTCACTGTAGCCTCAACCTCCCAGACCCAAGTAATCTTCCCACTCAGCCTCCCAAGGAGCTAGGACTGCAGGCAGGTATCACCACACTCAGCTATTTTTTTAAATTTTTTGTAGAAACAGGGTTTTCACTATGTTGTCCAGGCTGGTCTCCAACTCCTGGCCTCAAGCAATCCTCCTGCCCGAGCCTCTCAAACTTCAGTGATTACACGTGTGAGCCACTGTCCCCAGCCAGCATTCTTTAAGAAATAGAAAAAACAATCCTACAATTTGTATAGACCCACAAAACACCTTGAATAACCAAAGCAATCCTGACCAGAAACAACAAATCTGGAATCACTATCTGACTTCAAAATATACTACAAAGCTATAGTAACCAAAATAGCATGGTACTGGCATGAAAACAGACACATAGACAATGGCACTGCAGAGAGAATCCAGAAATAAATTCACATATTTACAACCAACTCATTTTCAACAAAGGCACCAAGAGCATGCATTGGGAAAAGGACAGTGTCTTCAGTAAACAGTGCTGGGAAAACTGGATAGCCACATGCAGAGTAATGGAACTAGAACCTTATCTCTTATTACATACAAAAATCAAATCAAAATGGATTAAAAACGTAAATCTAAGATATGAAATTATAAATTTATTGAAACAAAGCATGGAAAAGAGATTCAGAATATATGTCTAGGCAAAGATTTTTTGGTAAGACCTCACAAGAACAAGCAACACAAGTAAAAATAGGACAGGTGAGGTGGCTCATGCCTGTAATCCCAGAACTTTGGGAGAACAAGGTGGGCAAATTGCTTTAACCTAGGAGTTTGAGACCAGCCTGGATGACATGGTGAAACCCCTTCTCAACAAAAAAATATATATATAAATTAGCTGGGTGTGGGGCATGTGTTTATAGTCCCAACTACTCAGGAGACTGAGGTGAGAGGATTAGTTGAGCCCAGGAGGTTGAAGCTGCAGTGAGCTGTGATCACACCACTGCACTCTAGCTTGGGGAACAGAGTGAGAGACCCTGTCTCAGGAAAAAAAAAAAGTAAAAATACACAAATGGGATCATATCAAGCTAAACTTTCTGCACAGCAAAGAAAACCACCAACAGAGAGAAAAGATAACCTACAGAATGGGAGAAAATATGTGTAACCATCTGCCAAAGGATTAATAACCAGAATATTAAGGAATTCAACTCAATACTGAAATTAAAATAATCTGATTTAAAAATGGGCAAATGATCTGAATACATATTTCACAAAAGAAGACAAATAATCAATAGGTATATGGAAAAAATGTTCAACATCACTAATCATCAGGGAAATATAATTCAAAACCGAAATGAGACACCATCCCACCCTACTTTAAATGGCTATTATCAACAAGAAAAAAACAATAGCAAATGTTAGCAAAGGTGCAGAGGAAGCGAAATGCTAGCACGCTGTTGGTGAGAATGTAAATTAGTACAAACACTAGGAAAACCATGTGACAGTTCCTCAAAATGCAAATCCAGCAATCTCACTGCTGCGTATACCTCTACAAGAAAGGAAATCAGTATATGAAAGAGATATCTGCACTCTTGTGTTTATTGCAGCAGTGTTCGCAATAGTCACGTTATGAATTCGACCTACGTCCATCAATGCATGAATGAGTAAAGAAAATGTGGCTTATACACAAACGGAATTCTACTCACCTTTAAAAACAAGGAAATTCTGTCATTTGCAGTAACATAGATGGAACTGGAGGACATTATGTTAAGTGGCATAAGCAAGGAACAGAAAGACAAACATCACATGCTTTCAGTCACATATAGGAGCTAAAAACATTGAGCTCATGAAGGTAGAGAGTAGAATGATGATTACCAGAGGGTGAGAAGGAGAAGGGGAAGGAAGCAATTTTAAAAAGTCTGGTTAATGTGTACAAAATTCAATTACAACCAGGCGCAGTGGATACTGCCTGTAATCCTAGCACTCTGGGAGGCTGAGGTGGGAGAATTTCCGAGCCCAGGAGTTTGAGACCAGCATGGGCAATATAGCAAGACCTCATCTCTGCAAAAAATGAAACTAAAAAACTAGCCAGGTACGGTGTTACATGCCTGTAGTCCTAGCTACTTGGAAGGCTGAGGCAGGAGGCAGGAAGGAGGATTGTTTGAGCCTAGGAGTTTAAGGCTGCAGTGAGCAATGATCATAATACAGCACTCACAGACTGGGCAACACAGTGAGACCCTGTCTCTAAAAAAAGAAAAATCAGTGGAGGGAGGTAGAAATTTTAAAAAGTAAAAATAGAAATTCAATTACATAGAAGGAAAAAGTTCTAGTGATCAATAGCACAGAAGGCTGACTATAGTTCACAATCTTTTTTTTTTTTTTTTGAGACGGAGTCTCACTCTGTTGCCAGGCTGGAGTGCAGTGGCGTGATCTCGGCTCACTGCAACCTCTGCCTCCCAGGTTCAAGCAATTCTCCTGCCTCAGCCTCCTGAGTATCTGGGATTACAGGCACATGCCACCACGCCCAGCTAATTTTTTATTTTTTAGTAGAGATGGGGTTTCACCATGTTGGCCAGGATAGTCTTGATCTCTTGACTACGTGATCCACCTGCCTCAACCTCCCAAAGTGTTGGTATTACAGACGTGAGCCACTGAGCCTGGCCCACAATAATTTATTTGTACGTTTTGAAACAGCTAGAAGAGAAGATCTGGAATGTTCCCAACACAAAGAAAGAATAAATGTTTGAGGTGATGGATATCCTATTACCCTGATTTGATCATTATACATTGTATATGTGTATCAAAATATCACATATAACCCATAATTACATATAATTATTATGTATAAATGAAAAACAAAGAATTTGGAAGATATTTCAAGACAAATGAAAACAAAAACACAACATATTAAAACTTATGGGATAAACCAAAAGCAATATGAAGAGGGAAGTTTATGACAATAAATGTCTTTAAAGCAATAAAAAAGAACAAATATCTCAAATAAACAACCCAACTTTACGTTCAAAGAACTAGAAATAGAGGAACAAACGAGGCCCAAAGTTAGCAAAAGAAAGCAAACAATAAAGATGAAAGCAGAAATAAATAAAATAGAGAATAGAAAAATATCAGATAAAAATGTAAAAGACTATGAGTTGGTTTTTTTAAAAGATAAACAAAATCAACAACTCCTTGACTAGACTAAGAAAAAAATAGAGAAGACTGAATAATATCAGAAAGAGGAGACATTAAAACTGATACCACAGAAATAAAAAGGAATCGTAAGATACTACTATGAACAGTTATATGCCAACCAATTTGATAACCAGAAGAAAAGGATAAATTCCTAGGAACATACAACCTAAGAAGACTGAAATCAACAAGAAATAGAAAGCCTGAAATAGAAATCAACAAGAAATAGAAAGACCGATAGCAAACAAGGAGATTGAATCAGTAATAATAATAATTTGGAAAACCTTCCAACAGAGAAAAGCCCAGGACCAGACGGCTTCACAAATAAATTTTACCAGTCAAAGAAGAACTAACCCCAATTCTTATTAAACTATTTTTTAAAAAATGAAAGAAGAGGGAACACGCTCAAATGCATTTTATGCGGCAAACATCATCCTGATTCCAGTGCAGACAAAGACAACACAAGAAAACAAAACTCCAGGTCAATAGCATGTGAACACTGATGCAAAAATCTTCAATAAAATGTCACCAAACTGAATTTAACTACATACTAAAAGCATCATACACCATAATCAAGTGAGATTTATCCCTGGGAGAAAGGATGGCCCAACATACGCAAATCAATCAATGTGATATTGATTATTGACAAAATAAATGGTAAAAATCACATGACTGTCTCAGAAATGCAGAAAAAATATTTGAAAAAAATTCAATATTTTTCATGATATAAACCCTCAACAAATTAGGTATGGAAGGAACTTACCTCAACACAACAAAAGTTAGTTATGAAAAGTCTATAGCTAACATTATACTCAGTGGTGAAATACTGAAAGTTTTTCCAGTAAAATCTGGACCAGGCCAGGATGCCCACTCTTGCCACTCCTCTTAAACACAGTACTGAGAATTCCTAGCCAGAGCATTTAGGCAAATAAATAAATAAAAGGCATCCAAATTGGAATGGCAGAAGTAAAATCATCTCTGTTTGCAGATGGCATGACCTTGTATGTGGAAAACCCTAATGATTACACACACACACACACAGAAAAACCATTACAACTAATAAACAAATTCAGTATACTTGCAGAATATAAATCAACATATAAAAATTAAGGCTAGGCACTGTGGCTCATATCTGTAATCCCAGCATTTTGGGAGGCTGAGGTGGGCAGATAGCTTGAGTGCAGGAGTTTAAAATGAGCCTGGACAACATGGCAAAACCCCATCTCTACAAAAATTACAAAAATTAGCTGGGTGTGGTGGCATCCACCTGTAGTCCCAACTATTTGGGAGGCTGAGGCAGGAGAACTGCTTGAGCCCAAGAGGTCGAGGCGGCAGTGAGCCATGACTGTACTATTGTACTTTAGCCTTGGTGACAGAGTAAGACTCTGCCTCAAAAAAATAAAATACAATAGAGATGTAGAAAAAAGATTAGTTGCATTTCTATACACTAACAACAAACTATTCAAAAGGAAAATTGTATTAGTTCATTCTCACACTGCTAATAAAGACATACCCAAGACTTGATAACTTATAAAGGAAAGAGGTTTAACTGACTCACAACTCTACATGGCTGAGGAGGCCTCAAGAAAATTACAATTATGGTGGAAGGCACCTCTTTACAGGGCAGCAGGAGAGACAATGAATGCGGAACAAAGGAGAAAGCCCCCTGTAAAACCATCAAATCTTGTGAGAACTCACTCACTCTCACGAGAACAGCACGGGGGGAATCTGCCCCCATGATTCAATTACCTCCCACCAGGTCCCTCCCAAAATGTGTGGGGATTATGGAATTACAATTCAAGATGAGATTTGGGTGGAGACACAAAGCCAAACCATATTGGAAATGAAAGAAACAATCCTAGTTACAATAGCATTAAAAATTAGGAATAAATTTAATCAAAGAGCTGAAAAACATGTACACTAAAAACTATAAAACACTGATTAAAGAAATTAAAGCAGATGCAAACAAATGGAAATACATCTCATGTTCATAGATCAAATGATTAATACTGTTAAGATGTCCATATTACCCAAAACTATCTCTATATTTAATATAATCTTTGTTTTTCTTGTTTTTTTGGGGGGTTTTTTTTGAGATAGAGTTTCACTCTGTCACCCAGGCTGGAATGCAGTGGTATGATATCAGCTCACTGCAATCTCTGCCTCCTGGGTTCAAACAATTCTTGTGCCTCAGCCTCCCAAGAAGCTGGGATTACAAGCATGTGCCACAAAGCTTGGCTATTTGGTTTTTGTTTTTGTTGTTGCTGTTGTATTTTTAGCAGAGACGGAGCTTCATCATGTTGGCCAGGCTGATGTCGAACCCCTGGGTTCAAGTGATTCCCCCACCTCAGCCTCTCAAAGTGCTGAATTACAGGCCTAAGCCACTGCAATCGACCTGAAATCTTTGTTAAAATCCCAGTGTATATTGTACAGAAATAGGAAGGGTAATTCTAAAATCATATGGAATCATAGGTAAAGCAATTTAGAGCAAGAAAAACAAAACTGGAAGTATCACATTACTTAATTTCAAAATATATTACAAAGCTGCAGTAATGAAAACAATATGGTACTAGCTTATAGAAGGAGATACAGACTAATGGAATAGAATAGAGAGTGCCAAAATAAACCCAGGCATATACAGTCAACTGATCTTCCACAAGGATGTAAGAATACACAATGGGGAAGTGGTAGGCTTTTCAACAAACAGTTTTGGAAAGACTGGTTACTCACATGAGAAAGAATGGAACTGTATTATTATCTCATAATATACATAAAAATCAACTCAAAATAAACATTTAAATATAAGATCTGAAACAGTAAAACTAGTGGAATAAAACATAGAGTTTTAAAAAGCTTCTTGACAACGGCCTTGGCAATGATGTCATGGATATGGCCACCAAAGCATAGGCATCAAAAGCAAAAATGGACAAGTGAGATTACATCAAACTAAAAAACTTCTGCATAGCAAAGCAAACAACAAAATGGAAAGACAACCTACATAATGAGAGGAAGTATTGCAAACCATGTATCTGATAAAGGGTTAGTGTCCAAAATACATAAGGAACTCCTACAACTTATTAGCTGTTTGATGCAGAACTGTACTGCATTCTAACAGCAAGCAATGTTCATTCACGGATATATGAATTAATTGGGAAAGAATTCTCATCTGTTTCATTAAGTGATGCATTCCCAAAACAATTTTAGTAATTATTTAATAACAATTGTAATGCATTTGTTGTTTTGATCAGTTTACATATGTGACAGAGAAGTATGATAGAATAATCAATAAAAGACATCAAGAAAAAATCAGTATTACAATAAAATTGTGTGGGAAAGTAGAAAAAATAAACAGAAGAAAAAACACAATTTACAGTTGCCAAAGGTTTTGTCCCTGTACTTTTTTTAAGGATGATAGTGTATTTCATATTACTGGAGCACTTAGATTATATTGTGTACATTTAGAGTATATACATTTACTATGTATATAGAACACATATTAACATAGAGTTTACATGTACATAAACACACATACACACAGAGAGACAGTAATACTGTTTCCAGTTTTTACTTTTAACAAAATTGAATCAAGTAGTCAGATTGAAAATGATTTGTTTACTGTAGCCTTGTAGTATAGTTTGAAGTCAGGTAGCGTGATGCCTCCAGCTTTGTTCTTTTGACTTAGGATTGTCTTGGAGATGCGGGCTCTTTTTTGGTTCCTTATGAACTTTAAAGCAGTTTTTTCCAATTCTATGAAGAAATTCATTGGTAGCTTGATGGGGATGGCATTGAATCTATAAATAACCTTGGGCAGTATGGCCATTTTCACGATATTGATTCTTCCTATCCATGAGCATGGTATGTTCTTCCATTTGTTTGTGTCCTCTTTTATTTCACTGAGCAGTGGTTTGTAGTTCTCCTTGAAGAGGTCCTTTACATCCCTTGTCAGTTGGATTCCTAGGTATTTTATTCTCTTTGAAGCAATTGTGAATGGAAGTTCATTCATGATTTGGCTCTCTGTTTGTCTGTTACTGGTGTATAAGAATGCTTGTGATTTTTGCACATTAATTTTGTATCCTGAGACTTTGCTGAAGTTGCTTATCAGCTTAAGGAGATTTTGGGCTAAGACAATAGGGTTTTCTAAATATACAATCATGTCATCTGCAAAGAGGGACAATTTGACTTCTTCTTTTCCCAACTGAATACCCTTGATTTCTTTCTCTTGCCTGATTGCCCTAGCCAGAACTTCCAACACTATGTTGAATAGGAGTGGTGAGAGAGGGCATCCCTGTCTTGTGCCAGTTTTCAAAGGGAATTTTTCCAGTTTTTGCCCATTCAGTATGATATTGGCTGTGGCAGCATGGTACTGGTACCAAAACAGAGATATAGACCAATGGAACAGAACAGAGTCCTCAGAAATAATACCACACATCTACAGCCATCTGATCTTTGACAAACCTGAGAGAAACAAGAAATGGGGAAAGGATTCCCTATTTAATAAATGGTGCTGAGAAAATTGGCTAGCCATAAGTAGAAAGCTGAAACTGGATCCTTTCCTTACTCCTCATACGAAAATTAATTCAAGATGGATTAGAGACTTAAATGTTAGACCTAATACCATAAAAACCCTAGAGGAAAACCTAGGTAGTACCATTCAGGACATAGGCATGGGCAAAGACTTCATGTCTAAAACACCAAAAGCAACAGCAGCAAAAGCCAAAATTGACAAATGGGATCTCATTAAACTAAAGAGCTTCTGCACAGCAAAAGAAACTACCATCAGAGTGAACAGGCAACCTACAGAACGGGAGAAAATTTTTGCAATCTACTCATCTGACAAAGGGCTAATATCCAGAACCTACAAAGAACTCAAACAAATTTACAAGAAAAAAAACAAACAACCCCATCAAAAAGTGGGCAAAGGATATGAACAGACATTTCTCAAAAGAAGACATTCATACAGCCAACAGACACATGAAAAAATGCTCATCATCACTGGCCATCAGAGAAATGCAAATCAAAACCACAATGAGATACCATCTCACACCAGTTAGAATGGCGATCATTAAAAAGTCAGGAAACAACAGGTGCTGGAGAGGATGTGAAGAAATAGGAACACTTTTACACTGTTGGTGGGATTGTAAACTAGTTCAACCATTATGGAAAACAGTATGGTGACTCCTCAAGGATCTAGAACTAGATGTACCATATGACCCAGCCATCCCATTACTGGGTATATACCCAAAGGATTATAAATCATGCTGCTATAAAGACACATGCACACGTATGTTTATTGCGGCACTATTCACAATAGCAAAGACTTGGAATCAACCCAAATGTCCATCAGTGACAGACTGGATTAAGAAAATGTGGCACATATACACCATGGAATACTATGCAGCCATGAAAAAGGATGAGTTTGTGTCCTTTGTAGGGACATGGATGCAGCTGGAAACCATCATTCTTAGCAAACTACCACAAGAACAGAAAACCAAACACCACATGTTCTCACTCATAGGTGGGAACTGAACAATGAGATCACTTGGACTCGGGAAGGGGAACATCACACACCGGGGCCTATCATGGGGAGGTGGGACGGGGGAGGGATTGCATTGGGAGTTATACCTGATGTAAATGACGAGTTGATGGGTGCTGACGAGTTGATGGGTGCAGCACAGCAACATGACACAAGTATACATATGAAACAAACCTGCACGATATGCACATGTACCCTAGAACTTAAAGTATAATAATAATAAAAAAAAAAAAAGAAAATGATTTGTAATGGATTATTATGTAATTTGGGGCATATAACTCCAAAGACATCTAAAGTATTGAATATCGTCATAACATACATGTTATATATATACACACACACACACCATACAGTATGTTATGCAAATATATATACCTATATACATATATCACATATACTCTGTGTGTATACATATATAAAAAACATACACTACATGTATATATATTGTGTATATATAAATATATATATACTTAAGGGTCAATGTTTCTGATATACCAAAAATTACATTCTTTTCAGATATTTAAACTTGGGGTGAAACACGTCAACAGCCATCTTTGGAATGTGTAAAAAGGTATAGTTTTTCAGTGTATTCCAGTAACTATGATGTTTGAGTGGGTATGTTTTTCTGACATACAGAGGTGTACATCTTCTCTATGGTTGAATCCCATGTTTGTTTGTGCCGTTACTTTCGCTGTCTTGGTGCTTAGCTAGTCCTTCCTCATTCAGTTCTATCTTCTAGGGGTTTTAGTAGCTCCTTGGGAGTGTCTTTTAACAGAACAATCTCTGACGTCTCTCACTGATTCCATTTCCTAGTAACATCAGCACTTACCTTTCTGAGACATTTCTCAATGTCTTCCCACCACGGCCTGCAAGCCTTTGTGCTCTCCTTAAGAGAGTGTCCTGTGACTGCATACCATCTAGCATATTTTTAAGTTGATATTTAACATTTTTATCGTACATTGAAATAGTTTCAGCATATGGCATATGTTGACATTACAAAAATTACATGCTCTTTTAAATGTGTCCGGTGGAATCTAAACAGCCTGAAAATTCTATACCCACCATCCCCCAAATTTAAAAATGTGTGAATATGACTGGGCGTGGTGGCCACGCGGGTTATCCCAGCACTCTGAGAGGCCAAGGTAGGAGGATTGATTGAGCCCAGGGGCTCCAGAACAGCCTTGCAACACAACAAGACCTTGTCTCTACAAAATTTTTTTTTTTAATTAGCTGAGCATGGCAGAATGTGCCTATAGTCTTAGCTACTCAGGAGGCTGTGGTAGGAGGATTACTTGAGCCCAGGAGGCCAAGGAAGCAGTGAGCTGAGATCACATCACTGGACTCCAGACTGGGTGACAGAGTGAGACCCTGTCTCAAAAAAACAACAACAAAAAAAAGTTTGTGAACAATCTCCTCCTTAAGTATCCATTTTTCTCCTGCAACTCCTGTTTTCATTCCTCTTCCTCCACAAAATTTTATTATAACAATTTCTTACGCTTAAAACTCTGCTGTACGTCACACTATCAGGTTTCTTGCTACAAAAGCTATGGATAAAAACTTAAAATTTTAATTTTCTTCAACATGTCTCTAAATGTTAAATAAGTTTTTCCAGTTATTGTAAACGATTTATTCCAGTTATCGTGGTTAACACTCAATTCATAAAGGTAAAATGACTACATTATAACTTGATAATTATTAATAGTGAAAATATACACTTATCAGAAACACATAATGAGATAAATGATACCGACACTGTTTTCAAATTACTTTATGTATCCGTGGATGAATATTACTTACTGGTAGCATGAGATACGATTCGGTATCAGTTGGATTCCTATTTCTTATACAGGTAAGCATGGAGAAAAACTTTACATGAATAAACACATCTGAATGGAAAGTGTTTTATTGTAAAGATTCCACTCCTTCAGAGTTATATGCTGAAAATTACATGATGATTGATCACAAAAAAATATTTTTGAGACAGTCTTGCTCTGTCACCCAGGCTAGAGTGTAGTGGTACAATCATGGCTCACTGCAGCCTCAAACTTCTAAACTCAAGGGCTCCTCCCACCTCAGCCTCCTGAGTAGCTGGGATCACAGATGTGTGCCACCACGCCCAGTTAATTTTTATTTTTACTAAACACGGGGTCTCACTATGTTGCTCAGGCTGGTCTTGAAATCCTGAGCTCAACCAGTCCTCCCACCTCAACACCCCAAAGTGCTGGGATTACAGGCATGAGCCACTGCACCCGGCCTAAAAATTTTTAATGATCTAATCTATCAGTTTATAAATTGACTAGATCCTCCTTCAGTTCATGGAAAGCAAAGAACTAGAACAATCTGACTTGCCAGAAGATTAGTAACGCAACCATTAGTCACTCACTTTCTCACACTTTCCCAACACTGCAAATATCCTCTGGTGGGCGGGCTGCGGCTATGGCCAGGGAGGCCTTCCTCCTCTGGGCTGATGCAACATTGCCCTGCATGGAAAGATCTGCTTGGGGAGGGAGCTGGGTGCTGTGGAGGAAAGCGGGGAAGAACTGCGTCTCCATCACGGCCTGACCAGGAAGATGGTGTTAGGTTCTAGAATACAGCTTGCTTAACACTGCCTGTGCCCTTGCAAACTTTGTGTCTTGCTGGGGTTTGTAGATCCCAGTCTGCAAATGGCAGCGTTGTGTAAATCCCAACTCCTTCAGGCAAGGGCAAAAGCACATCACCTCAAACTGTGTTTTGTGTTCTTTCTTTTTTGGCAGGGGGCCTAATGTTTTATAATTTACTTATTCATACATTTAGCAAACTGTTACAAAGGTTCCTACACCCACCTGACCCACCCTTCAGCTGAGAGCCCCACTCATGCTTGGTACCCAGGAAACTGCAGGCCTGGCCTGGAAGCGCAGCAGCTGAGTGGCACCTTGCAGGGGATGAAGAGCCAGGAGGATAAAGCAGCCTGGGGGGACCCTGAGGGCAAGAAACATGAGATGCCCTCCAGGGGAGAGAAGCAAGAAGCCAGTGCAGGGAGGATCAGCCTGGAACCCAGACTGACAGCTCTTCCTTTCCAAACACAGCCCCCAAGAGATGGAGAACCCAGGTCACCCCATTTCCAGACAAGCAAATGCCACTGCTTTTGTTCTTTCACAAACCTGGTTCCCTTGACAACTAAGCTAACTCCCCAGCTACTCGGGAGGCTGAGGTGGGAGGATCACTTGAGGCCAGAAGTTCAAGACCAGCCTGGGCAACATACTGAGACCCCCATCTCTATTAAAAAAAAGATAATTAGGTTACAGATCATATTTTAGTAAACTTGTTTTCAGCACAATGTCTAATTTTAAAAACAACAATGTACTCTTAGTAGTCAGACTTGGACTATTGCTGTTGTTTAAAAAAATACACACACCTGGCTGGGTGCAGTGACTCACGCCTGTAATCCCAGTACTTTGGGAGACCGAGGCAGGTGGATCACAAGGTCAGGTGATCGAGACCATCCTGGCTAACACAGTGAAATCCCGTCTCTACTAAAAATACAAAAAATTAGCCAGATGTGGTGGCGGGCGCCTGTAGTCCCAGCTACTCAGGAGACTGAGGCAGGAGAATGGCGTTAACCCAGGAGGCGGGGCTTGCGGTGAGCTA
Source organism: Theropithecus gelada (assembly GCF_003255815.1). NCBI lineage: Eukaryota > Metazoa > Chordata > Mammalia > Primates > Cercopithecidae > Theropithecus > Theropithecus gelada. The sequence goes on from NC_037674.1 coordinate 2,798,551, forward strand.
AGATCGCGCCACTGCACTCCAGCCTGGGCGACAGAGTGAGACTCTGTCTCAAAAACAAAAAAAACAAAAATACGCATACCTTTTTCTCCAAAAGAGATGATTCTGAAAGTTTTCTGGCAGGAAGCATCTCTAATGTAACTAGAGTTAATGAATGATGACTTAGGTAAAAGACACTTTCTACCCACGCTGGCATGCCAGCCTCCTGGTCCGCCAGGGAGAGCTGTGGCCTGCAGCCCAGGGGTCATGAGGGTGAGCTGGCCCAGGAGGACCACGTGGAAGGCTTCACGAGATTGCCTCAGGTGGAACGGCACAGCATGGAAGGCAAATCAGAGGAGGAGTGACCTCTTCTGTGGTTATAAGGAAGACAGGTGAGGCCAAGAGCTTGAAGAAGGGCTTGCAGCTGTCCTGACATTAAAAGGCTTGCTCATTATGGGGATCACGAAGCTGTTTCTCAGGTTGTTTGGACTCTTTGTGGAGCACAGATGTGACACCCTCACATCCTGAGGCTGGCATCTCAGGTTTTTTGGTGGTGAGTCCCTGAAGCCCCCTCGAGTGAGCCAATGACAGGAGTCCATGGGATACTTGGCCAGGACCCACATCCCTGGAACCTGGGCTGTGTGGGGCCCTAGACTAAGATGTCTCCTCGACCAACCTCCAGCCAGGCTCCTCTGAGCCCTCTTCTCAACAAGGCCTCCACCCTGGCCTATAAAGACGTCAGTTAACACTAACACGGCATCCAGCAGCTCATGGCCACAGCCCTAGAATGACACCAGCCCCACTTATTTATAGTCCCTACCTCAGGAAACTCAAGGCTGCCAAAAAATTCCCTGTTCCAGCCAATACCTGCAGCTACAGCCCGTCTCCAGGCCTCTGTGGGACATCTGGAGCTAACTTCAAGTGCCAGTTAGCAGCCCAGTGGGGCCAGCCCCTCCTTCCTGGGCTTTGCAATTTCTCACTTCCTGATTCCAGCAAGCCTTCCCTCACCCCTCCCTCCTCCCTTGGAAACATCCACTCACTTCTGTACACATCCAAGCTGACTTCAGTCCGCACTGCAACCTCTTCCCCACTTCAACAGGTACTGCTGTGGAAATCTCTCCTGACCCTCTCACTACTGCCTGGCTTTGTCTGTCTTTGACACTCTGGGTTCAGGTAGAACAGGGTGTGCCCAGCCACAGCTCCCTCCAGTGGCTCCGGGCTGGCCGGCTTCCTGCCGTGTGTGAGGTTTTGGAGTGGCGGGTTTGTTCTGCTTTGTTTCATAGTTTTCAGTCCCTCCCAATATCCCGACCTGTGGTCACCACAGTCAGCTCAGGCCAGCAACTGACCCTGGTTGGAGGTTAACACCATGGAGCCCCGCTCACGTGTGTGTCCGAGACCCTGCCCATGCCCCAGCAATGGCCACAGGCTTCTCACCTCCATTCAGCCCCCCTATTTGGGTCCCTACCTTTAGCCAGCTAGCCAAGCCCTCATCGTAACCCAGTATTTGTATACATTCTCCATACGAATTTTGTCAAATGGGTCATGCGTTTCTTTTTACCCGCCTCTTAGTGACTGGGCTTATGATGAGAATCTAGTGCTATTTTGTGGCGACCAGTCCCTCATTGGCCCCTTCCTCAAACCCATGCTGGATCTGGAGTAAAATGCCCTCAGGTTGACCCCTGCTCGGAGCCCAGGCCAGGTGAGACCGGCGGGTGGGTGCACTGGGAGATCACACCCTGGTTGCTGGAGGGAACCTTTGAGCTACAGCAACATGCATCAGTGTGCACCGAGCCCTTCCTGTGCACCAGCACTGCAACTAGAGCTTTCTAAGAATTATCTCACTCCATTCCCCAAGAATTGTGTGGCTGGGGGGATATGCTCACCCACATTTTGCAGATGGCAGAGAGTCTTGCAGAGCTGCCAGCATTCCCGAGGCTCACACAGCCAGCCGTGTTGGGGCGGATGCTCCGGCCTCTTGTCTGGCTCCAGAGTTGGGTAGCGCCTTGCAGTACATTCCCAACAATTTCCTCATCGGGAAGTTTTCTAGCAAACCAACCTCCCTGCATATGTGGACACCGTGATGCATCAGCCCTGTCTGGTTCCTCCCAAGCTGAAGGCACCCACTCATGAACTGCCCTTGGTATGTCGGGGCATCTTATGTTGCACTGGGTTCCTATTTCCATGTAACCACATTTCGCCACCTAAACAGTGCCTGTTTGTTATCTCATGGTTCTGGCGGATCAGGACTCCAGACAGTTTTGAGCGGAGTCCTCTGCTCAGAGTCTCTCAGGCTGAAATCCAGGCATCAGCACAGGCTGCAGGCTCATCTGAGGCTGGGGATCCTCTTCCAGCTCACTGGTGCTTGGCAGGATCCAGCTGGGCTGTAACATCGAGGTCTGTATATTCTCACTGGCTGTCAGCCAGGGGTCACTCCGAGCCCCCAGAGGCCACTCTCAGGTTTGGAGAGTGTCAATCAAAATATGACAGGGCAGCGGCTCACACCTGTACTCCCAATATTCACAGAGGCAGAGGCAGGAGGATCGCTTGAGCCAGGAATTCTGGACCTGCTTGGGTGGCATAGTGAGACTCTGTCTCTACTAAAGGAAAAAAAGAAAAAAGCAAAACATGGCACCTGACTTCCTCAAGGCCAGCAGGAGGATGTCTATTGCCGCCTCTCGTCTCCTTTAAGGGATCACCCAATTAGGTCAAGCCCACTCAGGATAATCTCCTTTTTATTGACTCAAAGTGAACTGATCAGGGACCTTCAGTTCCCTAATCCACATTTGCAAAGTCCCTTTCTGCCTGTTCACACCGAAACCGTGTTGTCTTCACAGGACTATCCCACACTCAAGGGGAGATGCTATTCAGAGCATGTACACGAGGGTGGAGACGTTGGGAACCATCTTACAAGTCAGCCTACCGCACTCCCCATTATCAAATTCTCCCAGCCCCTCTTCCCGGGGCCAAACCTAATGCTGGAATTCCTCACTCCCTCCCTGGAACTTAGAAGAGTGAACTTCACTCCCACTTAAAAGCAAGGACAGCTAAATGACGGACCTGGTGTTGTAAAACTCAGGAAACTGTACTGCCTTCGTGCACCAACCGGTGACAGAGGAGTAAGTGAATCTGCGAGTCCGAGGGGTACACTCCACTTAGACTCATGGAGGACGGGCACCCTCTCCCCACCCAGGCCCAGCTGCACACCGTTCTCACACTATCGCTGTCAGACTGACCTCTGCCCATTCAAAGCATGGCACAGAAGCTTGGGCACTGCTTGCTTCCTTGCGAGGGCTGAAGTTTGTCCAGACAGATGAGGCTTTGCTCAACACCTCGGCTCCAACCACGTCACATGGTTCCTCCTCCGCAGTCAGCATTGCAGACTGGCTGAATCCCAAACGCCCCACGACTCGGGCAAAGGAAAGGCAGACCTTCTGAGACAGAAGGGACACGGTGAGTTATCCCAGGGCGGCTCGTGTAATAGGTATGATCCATCCACCAGAGTGACTGTCCACTCCCAGAGAACAAAGGGAAACGGTAAACCAGCCTGGACTCCCAGCTTACTCCCTTCAACGAGAACCCGCGAGAACTGCGCCTCGCCTGCTCGAGAGTTCCCGTGTGGAGCCTCCCCAGCATTCGACGAGAACCCGCGAGAACTGCCCCTCACCTGCCCCAGAGTTCCCGTGTGGAGCCTCCCCAGCATTCGACGAGAACCCGCGAGAACTGCGCCTCGCCTGCCCGAGAATTCCCGTGTGGAGCCTCCCCAGCATTCCACAAGAACCCGCGAGAACTGCGCCGCGCCTGCCTGAGAGTTCCCGTGTGGAGCCTCCCCAGCATTCAAGGAGAACCCGCGAGAACTGCGCCTCACCTGCTCGAGAGTTCCTGTGTGGAGTCTCCCCGGCAGCCATCAGCACGGCAGCCATCAGCAGAGCATGCAGCTTTAACTTGTCCCTGTTAACTGATGTCTGCACGTGGTGAAGGAAGAAATTCACGTGGTTCAGAAGGGCCCTCAGTGAAATCACAGGCCTTCTCACTCCACTGAGGTAACCACTGGCCATAGCTTCTGGCTCCGGTTCTTCTGTGAGTTTCCATTTATGTCTTTTTCATGTAAGTCCTGAGAGATTTCCCCGGCTTAACTTCCAGATTTGCAACTTGGTGTTCAGCCATTCCCGATTGATTATCCTGCTCTAACCTCTGGCTCGTGTTTCATTTATCATGTTTCAGAATTCCAAGAACACATTCTATTTCTCTAAGACTCCTTTTACATAGCAGTCACTTGTCATTTTAAAGCTGTATCTTCCTATAGTGTGTGTGTGTGTGGTGTGTGCATGTGTGTGTGTATACACAGTCACTTGTCACTTAACAACAGGGATACACTCTGAGAAATGCTCATTAGGTGATTCTGTCATCCTGCAAACTTCATGGAGTGTGCTGACACAAACCTAGATGGCGAAGCCTCCAACACATCTAGGCTGTATTGGACAGCCTACTGCTCCTAGGACCCAAACCCATACAGCATGTTACTGTGCTGAATACTGCAGGCAGTTATAACACAACGGTAAGTATTTGTCTATCCACACATATCTAAACGTAGAAAAGATGCGGTAAAAATGTAGTTTAAAAGATGAAAAATGGGACAGCTGGATAAGACCATTACCATGAATGGGGCTTGCAGTACGGAAGTTGCTCTGAATGAGTCAGTGAGTGGTGAGTGAATGTGAAGGCCAGGACATTACTGTAGAATACCGTAGACTTTAGAAACACCATTCACTTAGGCTGCACTAGATTTATAAAAAATAGTTTTTTCTTCAATAAGAAACTAACCCTAGCTTACTGTAACATTTCTACTTTACAAACTTTTAAATTTTTTATAACTTTCTGACTCTTGTAGTAACACCTTAAAACACAAACACAAAGTCTTTTGTTTCTTTATATTCTAATACTCAGCTTGTTTTTCTATTTAAAAACTTTATAAAAAACCTTTTTTAAACTCTCTTGTTAAAAGTTAAGACACAGCTAGGTATGGTGGCTCACACCTATAATCCCAGCACTTTGGGAGGCCGAGGCAGAAGGATTGTTTGAGCCCAGAAGTATGAGACCAGCTTGGGCAACATGGTGAAACTCCATCTCTCTAAAAAATACAAAAGTTAGCCAGGTGTGGCAGTGTGCACCTGTGGCCCCAGCTATTCAGAAGGCTGAGGTGGGAGGATTGCTTGAGCCCAGGAGGTGGAGGTTGCAGTGAGCTGAGCTCACACCACTGCACTCCAGCCTGGGCAACAGGGCAAGACCCTGTCTCAAAAAAAAAAGAAAGAAAGAAAAAAATGAAGACACAAACACACACATTAGCCGAGGCCTACACAGGCTCAGGATCATCAATATCACCACCTTTCACCTCCATAACTTGTCTACTGAAAGGTTTTCAGGGGCCATGACATGCTTGAAGCATGGCTGAGATCGCCCACTGCACTTAAGCCTGGGCAACAGAGTGAGACCCTGTATCAGAACATTAAATATATATATAAAGAACAAGCCCTTCTTCTGGAATACCTCCTAAGGGAATGCCTGAGGCTATTTTACAGTTAACTATTTTTTTTATAAGTTGAAGGAATACATTCTAAAATAAAAAGTATAGTAAATACGTAAGCTAGTGACATCGTCTTTATCAAGTACTTAGTCTTTATTATCAAGTATTTGGTACTGTATGTGATCGTATTGCTATACTTTTATGAGACTGGCGGTGCAGTAGGTTTACTTTCACCAGCATCACCACAAACACATGAGTAATTGCATTGCACTAAGACATTAGGATGACTACAATGTCACTAGGAAATAGAAAGTTTTTAGTGCCATTATAATCTTATAGGACAATGACTGTGTCCATCACTGAACAAAATGTCATTATATGGCACATGACTCTGTGTGTGTGTGTGTGTATGAGTGTATATATATATGTGTGTGTTATGTATGTGTATATATGAATGTGTGTAAATATATATGAGAGTATATATATATAGGCCATGTATATATAAACACAATATTAATATAAACAATTGTATTACACACATGCACTCAATATCTGTGTCCAATTAAGTTTCCTCTGTTCTCTGGATTCCCTCTTGATCTTCCTCCCTTCTTGGTAGTTTTCCTCACACTTCAGGTTTTCTTTTGAGGACTGCAGAGTTTGGTACAGGTGGTGAGGAGGGCGGAACCCTCTGGCAGTCAGGTCAGGCAAGGTGTGCTGGTGGAGGGTGGGCCGTGGGAGCCTTGTCCCCAGCACGGTCAGCTGTGCCCCATCAGGACCAAGGGCAAAGGGTGGAAAGCAAGGACCCAGCGCCTTCAGTGAGCCCACGCAGTGATTCACCAGATCCCCCCACCACTGCTGCTCTTTGCCCTGAAAGACCCCAGCTTATTTCTCATGTCTCCCAGGGAAAAACCCTGCTGACCTTCTCACATTCAGACTACAGTTTACCTCCTGCTTAAACACTCAACCCCACTCTCAAAGTCCTCTCAAGATTTCCTCAAAATTTGTGGCCCACTGATGCCCCTTTTCTGTGTTCCTGCATCTGTGTGTTTTCTTTCTTTTGAAAGTCTCTTTTCTGTCATTTCATTGAGTCTCCTGGAGGAGACGACAGAGCTGCAAGGGCCCTGTCGACTGTGGCCATCATTGTCTCTGCACCCACTGCCTCTACCCACCTTGTCTCTTGAGAGCTGGGGCTTGGGTGTTGGCTGAGGGCTTAGACACCCTCTTGCATTCAGTAGATGGAAACTCCATGCCTTCCCTGGGGAAGCAGAGACCATGGCCTGCACGTGGTTCTCAGTACTCAGAGGGCCTATAGTGGACACAGAGCCCAGGCCCCGCTTTCAGAGATGCTGATCCAAGAGGGTTAAGATGGACCTGAGACTTCAGCCAGGGTGCGTGGGGATGCAATGGCAGGACTCTGACCACTGTCGCACAAGGCTGTTGAGGAGCAAAGACGCCTAGGTCTGACCTCTGTCCATTACTTCCTCGCTGTGTGCCCTTGGGGGAATCTAGCTCAGCTCTCCAAGCTGTAGAAAGGAAAGGAGAGTGGTCCCTACCTTCTGGATTTGATTGGATGATTAAATGGTAAAATGCAGCACAAGAAAGAACATAGCACATGGCGTGCGCTAAGTGGATGCTAGCTATTAGAATTACCATCTACACAGTTGCGTGCACCCCAAGGTTCTCCATGCTTGTGTGGCTGGTGTTGGCAGGTTTTCCCGGGTGTTGAGGTTGGATACCACTTCTGGGGTGTCCTCAGGAGCCAGTGGAGCATGGAGGACAGTCTCTTCCTTCATGAAGGCCTCTGGTTCAATGCCAGTGAACCCTTCCTGATGGCTTTTCCTGGTCTTTCGGACTACTCCGTGAATGGCAGCCTGTCTGCAGTCAGTGCTCTTTTATTTTTACATTTTTGTAGAGGCAAGGTCTTACTATGTTGTCCCAGGCTGTTCTCAAATGTTTTTCCTCAGGGGACCCTCCTGTCTCAGCCTCCCAAAGCACTGGTATGACAGGTGCGAGCCACTGCACCCAACCAAGTCGTCAATTTCTGCAGCAGGCAGAATACTCTGACTCTCTCAGATAATTTTTCTGTTTCTCATCTACTATTCTTGGGAAGACTAAATACCAAATATATTAGAACTTTGCCCAAATTCGAAGAAAAGGCAGAGAGGCTACTGAGTCCTTCATTGTACTGTCTGATTGGATCAGGTGAATGCTGTGGTTGGGGCCACATTCACATCCCTGCGTGCATTCTCTTTTCTGGGTGCCTTTGCAGGAGAATGTTCTCCAGAGGGTACTTTGTGTCAACCCAGCACCAAATAAACAATTGTTCTCTTTCTTTTTCTTTTCTTTCTTTTTTTTTTTTTCTTTTTCTTTTTTTTTTTTTTTTCCCACTGCCATGGAGGCTTCCACTGAGGGAGAGAGACTGGACTCAATCACCAAATATTTGTTATAAATATCTGTCCTTGGTAACTAGTGCCTTCATTTTCTGTGAGGAAAAAGAAGTAAAAAGTCACATTGTTAGGAACACTGATCGACAACTAGAGATGTAAGGACATCTTCAACACGAGGAAGAGTTGGATAATAGCTCCAGAGATTCCCAAACAGCCCATGATTGCTGGATTCAGAACTGGGCCTATAGAGAGAACAGAGATCAAGACCAGAGCTCTAGCTGCTGCCAAAATGAGCAACAAGAGTTTTCCCCACTTTGAAAAGATGAGAAGATACCAGCTGGTGATAAATCAGGTGATTGTGATAAAATGGAAAGTTTTCCTTTCTGATCTAACAGGAGTGTCAATGGTTGGAAAAGAAAGCTGCTATGGAATATCAGTGTAGGTGGGTCAAAGTTCATCTTGATAAATATCAAAGGAAAAAATGACTTTGATTTAAATCATTGGTACATAACCCTTCAAAGGAGAAAGGTGGTTGCTTCAAAGGACCCCCTTTATTCTTTTATCCTGCTGTGGAACTGAAAGATGGAAACATCATTGTGACAAAATAGATGTCAATTTGAATAATGTCTACTCTGGAAAACATGATCTTATCGAAGAAAAAGGAGGGAGGGAGGAAGGGGGGAAAAGGAAACAGCACAGTGATTCTGAGAATCAAGGAGATTATTTCCTTCTGGCACAAATGCAAAAGCATGAGATTATTAAAAATTAGATTACTATGGAAGAATTTGTTTCCAATTCATCTTTGCTGTTATCTCAGTTCATATTTTAATGACATTCCAGGGAAAATTGAGTGATTTATTTCTCTTTTAAAAATTTTATGATGCACCCTCCCTGGTCCCCTGTGAGTCTAACCTGGACGCAGCAGGGCCTTCCTCACTTTGCAAGTCTACAAGGAACACAGAAGGAACTTTCCTTGGATCACAGAGCCTAGTGGTGCTAGCATGGCTCGCCGCCTGTGTTACACCCGATGGCCACCTGGGGTTGGCTCTAGTATTGCAGACCATGGGCACCCTGGTCACCAAACACTCCTACCCCAGCAGCCTTGAGATCAGGAATGTGGTTGCCACCTGGCAGTGAGACTGGGAGAGGCTGCTCTGTTAGAAGAGTTGAAGTCACTTTGGTTCAGATACGGAAAGTTTTTCAAAAGTCTTTTCCAAAAGAAACTACTTCTCAGTATTTCTATCATTCTTACATATGTGCTTTTGGATACTGATTTAGAATGAAGCTTCCTTGCTGTTATTTTGTTCTCAGCTCTACCATGTGTTGGACTCAGTAGCACTCCCACCTGTTACATAGTTCACTTGAGCTATTGGTAGGATGTTTATTAAATACAATAATAATAATATTCCTCTGACCCCAACAATGTTTAAAAAGAATTATACACCACAGCTAAGTGGGATTTATCCCAGGTATGCAAGGCCACGTCAACATTTAAGTCAATTAATGTAATCCATCACATCAACAGGCTAAGAAGAAAAATCTCATGGTTGTATTATAGATGCAGACAAAGTATTTGACAAAGTCCAACACTCATTCATGATTTTAAAAAAACCCTCAGCATACTAGGAATAGAGAGGAACTTCCTCAACTTGGTAAACAGTATCTACAAAAAGCCTGCAGGTAACATATTAATGGCGAGAAACGAGAAGCTTTCCCACTAAGTTCAGGAAAAGCAAGGATGTCCCCACTCACCTCTGCTTTTCTGTATCATCCTGGAAGTCCCAGCTAATGCAATTAAACAACAAAATAAAATAAAGGTATGCACATTGGGAAAAAGCTTCTGAGACTAGTGAGTGATCATAGCAAGGTTGCAGGATACAGGGTAAATGTACAAGTGGACTTTGAAATAATAACACTCCTTTGTGATCATTTCGATTTGAATTCCCAGTGCTTAAGTTAACATGCAACTTTTTTTTATTTTCTAGTTGTAAAGTTTCATCTTTCTGTTTTCTTCAGCTGTTCTCTGCCCCTGCCCTGTCTTCCATTCCAAGCCCACGGCCCGGGAGCACAGTGAGTGAGCAGGTCCCTCTTCCTTGCCTGTCCCATCCTCATGGAGAGCACACATCAGTCAGCAGGAGCTCCATGCAGTGCTTAGCTAGTCACAGCTGCCCTGGGAAACAATTACAGGTAAAACAATAATTTGCTTATAGTTTTTAGTGAAATGTGTACTTCTGTGATTAATAAATAGAAAATGTGAAGGTCAAATGCAGTAAACTCTTGTGGTTTGGAACACCATATTTTCTCTTGGGAGAGAAGGAAATTAAGAACATTTTTTTCCTCTAATTACACAACAATAAAAAATTGATTCCCTTTGTGGTAGTGAGGATTGGTGGGGAGGGCAGCGGGGAAGGCAGGCTTTGAGAATTTTAAAGCATAAAAGATGACATTCCTTTAAAGGATTGCCACTTTTTATCACGTGATAACTTAAAACATAGAATTTGGAATTCATACAATAAGAAAACTATGTTAGGTGCGCCTAGATCAGCTCACAAGTTCTGGTAGTGTTACACTCCGATTCTCTAGAAGTGCTGCATGAAGAATCCAAGCTAGATATAAATTTACTCATTTAACTTTATTTTAAAGAACACCAGGGTGATGTTTTCTACTTTGAACACGTACCAGGTTAACTTGGAGTATGAGGCTCTAAGGATCCCAACTAGTTGATGACATTTTTAACATATTTTTAACTGAAATGATGAAGAATCACTTATTACATCTGAAATCAACTAATCATAACTCTTTGTATGTACATTAACCGTTACCAATGTTTATCTCCCTCCTGCCCCAAGATTTCAAAGGTTCAGTATTTCCATAGCTGTAAAAATCCCAAATGTCTTATGTTCTCCCGTCTTCTGAGTCCAGCCCTCATTTTCAGTCTCATTTCCTGTGGTATCCACGGCACCCCTTTTCTACCCCAACATTATTTGTTCCAGCACCAAAACTCATCACTGTCCCACAAACCCACCACACGCCTCCTTGCCTTCTGCTCTTCACACATGGCATTCCCTGTCTGGCTTTTTCTCCTCCACACAGCCTCTTGCAGCTACTAGAATCTGATAACTCTTCAACACCAATCGCAAATGCCACCTTCTTGTGAAAAGCTTCGAATTCCAAGTGAACATCTTCTTCTTCTGTTCCCCCTTGAAATGGGATTCCAATCTAGCATTGATCACACTCATTCATTTAATGTAATTCAGCGTTTTACTGGACCTTGGCGATTAATCCAGCTCCAGCACCGATGTTTAGGCACTTTCTACTAAACGGTTCCTGCCCTCTAGGAACTTAGGTTTCTTCCTTGTGTTGTAGTACTTTGTGCTCATTCTTCATTAGATTGTAAGGCTACCTAGGGTAGTACTTTTCAACTTAGCTTTGTGCCTAGGTTATTGACCAATGGTAAAGGAAGACAGGTATAAATGCAAATTAACTCACACCCAGGAGGCTGCTCTCTGTACCTGTGGGATTCCAGACACTCTGCCTTCAGAAAGCAACCCAGTAATTATAGAAGACCTGAATGTACAAGTTGATCATAATGTTCATATGGAAATATAAACAAGTAAAAGTCACCAGAAAAACTCTGGAAGAAATAACAAAGGACTAGCCCTGTCAGATATTAAAATATAGAGTTCTTTCTTTTTTTTTAGATTATGCTCATTCCTTTATTTTTCACCTTATCCTCATTACATTGGGCTGGGAGAGGAGGAGTCATGCACCAGTGTATAGATTGTGCTATTGCCTTACTTTCAGGAAGAATTAAGATCCAGGTTCTAATTGTCTCCAAGTTCAGGATCTGGAGGGGAGTCAGAAGAAGTTGGCTGTTGCTGCTGGGGGCTGGGGGCAGCTGGGAAAACAGCAGGAGGAAACAGGCACGGGGCTGACCCTTAGGTTCATGTTTCAGGACTCCCATCTGGGTATCTGAGGATCCTCCATGGAGATCGTGCATGGGGGCTGACAGCAGCCCCTTAAAGCAATGGGGATGACAGACCCAGAACTGGTATCGGGAATTGCAGGAACAACCATATCTGCACTGAGAGGACCTGAAAAGACCTTGTCCTTCCATCTGTATCCCAGAATCCTGGCAGGGCCTCTCCATGAGGACAGGGCCAGGGCTGGCTCCTTGGCCCACTGCTGGCCTCATGAGTGGCCCAGTGTGAGTCCTGCTCTCTCCAGCACCTGTAGACATTGTTACCAGCTCCTGTTGGTGCCTCTCTGCTGGAGGCGCTGGGCCATTGTCTTGGACCATTCACGATCCTCTTCCTCAACTGTTTGCATTCAAGAAATCTCCATTCTTTTAAGAAACGCTGGCTCTCCTGGTCACTCTTGGTTTTAATTGACTGCATCTGTTGGTTTTTCTGGTTCCTTGGTTTCTTTTTCCTTCTTTACTTCCTGGGGTTTTCTAGTAATTTCAGCCTGAAGGCTCACTGTCTCCATTTTTATTCCTAAGTTTTTTGTGCAGCCACAGGGTCTAAAAGCACAGGCAGAGAGTTGGCACAGCCTGTGCTCTGCTGGAATTCAAGTGAGTCAGGAGTGCCCGAATGGAAAAATGTGTTTGCTCCTCTCTACTCCTGACCAGCTCTCTCTGAAGCTTCCTTAATTAAATTTGCTAATTTATTTTATTAGCAAATAAAAGGATGGCAGACCAGTGAAACAGAATGTAAAGAGCTGAAATACAGCCAGGTACCCATGGAGATAGAGCAAATGATACAGACTCAAAGTCAGCAAATAAAAGATGGAATCCTCAAATAAATATTTTGGGGACAGATAGCTATTTAGAAGTAAAATTAAATCCATACCTTACTCTCCACACTAGAACAGTATATTACAAATGTAACAAAAATCTAAATGTAAACCAAGTGCAGTGGCTCATGCCTGTAATCCCAGCACTTTGGGAGGTCGAGAAGGGAGGATCCCATGAGGCCAGGAGTTCGAGGCCAGCCTGGGCAATAAAGTGAGACCCTATCCCAATTTAATATATCTTTAAAAATCTAAATGTAGAATATTAAGACTATCTAAAATCTAGAAGAAAATATAAGTAAACTTCTTTATCATCTGGAGTAAGAAAATCTCCCTAAATATAGCTCAAAATTCGAACTTCCTAATTATGACTCAAAATTCAAAATGTATGAGCTTCAAGTCAGTGACAAGTAAGAAAAAAATTAAAAATAAAGTAGAAATTCAAATTTTAGAAGCAATGAAAGACCAATAATAGAAAGATGGGCAAGACATCTAAATAAAGAGTGAGTTCCCGGGGGAAAGCTGTAAATAGCCCTTAACCATATGAAAATATGATCAATGTCAAACAAAATAGAAGAAATACAAATTGAAACTAAACTGAGATATCATTTCTCACTTACCAGGTTGACAAATGCAAACACTGATGACAAATGATGCTGAGAGGCCCTGAGAAGCAGGCATCCTCAGATATTGAGGACGGCACTGCACAACGGTGAGCAAAACTGCATATGCGCTTACTCATGACCCTGCAAACACACTTCCTGGAATCTAACTTAAAGCTACATTTGCAAAAATGTGCAAACATGTAGGCAAAAGGGTATCTACTCACCGCAGCCAAAGGCCAGCCAGGGACAGCCCACATGTCAAAACAGCAGGAAACTGATGGAATACATTATGTGTGCAATGCAATTGTAAAAAGGAAAGAGGAATCTGGGCAGGGGTTATGTTGAAGTTGTTATATTATTCTCTTGAGTTTTGTATTTCTTTTGGAAAAAAAGTATCATACAATATTAAATTCTGCACCCAGCCCTCTGCCCCCAGGGAGACGGGTCCTGAGAGAAAGTCGGGGCATCTTTTATGAACACAGAGATCTGAGGGTGGCCTGTGCCTCTTCAGGAGCTCACAGCAGCCTTCTAGTTGAGGAGTGTTAATAGAGTTTCTAAAGTTTGAAAGTCACTGCTGTATAAGACTTATGCCTGGCTACTTTACAGAGAAATATTTTGTTGCCATCGCAATTCTTTTCCACTCTTAAAATTTATGAGCCTGGCTGCTCTTCAGACATCCCCTGGCTGCATCCACTTCAGCTGGCATTGTCCCTGGCTGCCGGCATGCAACTGCAGTGAAATGTGTTGCTACAGCTTGAGTTACCTACCTCTTGCCTTTTCAGTACTGAATAGCCCCAAAGTCTCTCTCTCTCTCTCTCTCTCTCTCTCTCTCTCTCTGAGCCCTTAGGAAGCACTGCTCATGGGAGCTAGGGCATTACTAGGACTGCTAGATGTCTTTCGCAGCCAAAACACACAGCCCCCACAAAATCCCCACCCACTCGCCCCTGGCACTGAAAAGCAGCAGCCATGCAAATGAATACATGAAATGGGTAAAAGCTTTGTGTCCAGACAAAAACTTGCACAGGGATGTTTATAGCAGCTTTATTCATAACTGCCAAAACTGGGAAGAAACCACCATGTCTTTCAGCAAGCGGGTGGCAAAATAAACTGTGGTACATTCAGAGAATGCAATATTATTCAGTAGTAAAATGAAATGAGCTATCAAGCCATGGAAACACATGGAGGAAAGTGACACACATGTCACAGAGTCAAAGAAGTCAATCCGAAGAGGCTACCCGCTGTATGGTTCCAACTGAACGACATTCTGGAAAAGGCAAAACCATGGAGACAGGAAAATGATCAGTGGTTCCTGGGGGCTAGAGGAGAGAGAGGGATGGGTAGGAGGAGCACAGGGGATTTTTAGGGCAATGAAACTACTCTGTACAATACTGCAGCAGTGGATACAGGGCATTATACATTGGTCCAAACCCACACAATATACAACACCAAGAGTGAAGCATAATGTAAACTGTGGTCTCTGTGTAACGATGTATCAATGTGACTTCATCAATCATAAAGAAAGGTGCCACTCTGCTGGGAATGTGGACGGCCGGGGAGGCTATGCTTGTGTGAGGACCCTCTGCGCTTCTTGCTGTGAACCTAAAACTGCTGTAAAAAGATAAAATATTTTTTTTAAATGAGATTTTGTTGATAAACAGAATGTGTTAGAGAAATGGTTATGTGCCCATTAAGTGGGAGGTATGTTATGCAGAAATGCCAGCCGCGTAATTTGACCATCTCATGATTTCTTATTCCTGCAAAGACAGACGTGGCTCATAGCTTGGTCCACCCAATGCAGAAACAATATGAATAAGCATTTCCATTCTAGCCTAAACACCTTCCCCCTAATGCTTCCAAATCCTTTATTTCCTTTCCCAACTCAAAAGCAGTAAATTGAAGGTAGTATTTTTAGGATCCTATCTGAATTTTCCACATAACTAACTTCTTTTTTCTTAAATCTTGGCAACTTATGAATCTGCACATATTCCTCTGTCTTGGAGACCTTAAAAAGATTCTAGTGGTCAGGCGCGGTGGCTCACCCCTGTAATCCCAGCACTTTGGGAGGCTGAGGCGGGTGGATCACGAGGTCAGGAAATCAAGACCATCACGGCTAACACGGTGAAACCCTGTCTCTATTAAAAATACAATAAATTAGCCGTGGTGGCGGGTGTCTGTAGTCCCAGCTACTTGGGAGCCTGAGGCAGGAGAATGGCGTGAACCCAGGAGGCGGAGCTTGCAGTGAGCCGAGATTGCACTACTGCCCTGCAGCCTGGGCAACAGAACGAAACTCCGTCTTAAAACAAAACAAAAAAAAAAGATTCTCGTGACATAATAAATTCTGCCTTATTTCCACCCAAGATCAAAAGCTCTTCACACTTAGTTCCACAGGACTGTGGGGGCAGCAGGTGACCTTAGTGGTTGATGTGAATCTCTCAGAGGCTGGATGCCTCGGAAGAGATCAAGCCTTAGGTCTTCCTTCCTGTGCATGCCACTCTGCAGCTAAGTCTCAGAAGGGCATCTGTACTCACATTTGCAAAAGGTAAGCCGAGCATGATGGCTTGCACCTATAGACCCAGCTACTCCGGAGGCTGAGGCTGGGGGTCATTTGAGACCAGGAGTTTGAGACCAGTCTAAGCCACATAATGAGACTCTGTCTCTAAAAAACAAAAACCAAATTGTTTTAAATTATCAAGCCATGGTGGCATGTCCATGTAGTCCCAGCTACTCAGAAGACTGAGGCAGGAGTTTGCTTGAGCCCAGGAGTTCAAGACTGGTGAGCTAGGATCAGGCCTCTGCACTCCAGCCTGGGTATCAGAGAGAGACCCTATCTCTACAAACAAACAAACAAACAACAACAACAACAAAACTTGCAAAAAGTCATGATGGGCATGGAGAGAAGGCACTGGCAAGGAGATGGCTCCCTACAAGTTTCTTACGTCTTCCCTTACATGCTAAATCCTGCCCTCTTTTCCTCCTACCTGGATAATGAGTTTCTTCCTTTGCCCTCTCTGATGTACATCCCACCCTCATTATCTTCCCTTTAGTCTACTTTCCATGTTGTCATTATGAAAACTCTGGGAAGGAAGGAAGCTTCAAAGTCAAAATCCCCTCCTGTTCAAAATTATTTAGGAACCATGAAGTACCAGTTTTCCCCATCAGATGAGCAAAAGAGACAAATGGATATTATCTTATTGGTTTGGATGTAGGGACATAGCTCACTCCATGCGGTGGCAGATACAAACTCCATGCAGTGGCACAGCATTTTGGAAGGACTTCATCTATTCAAATTCAAATGCGTGTTTCCTTTGACAGAGACACCAGTTCTAGGAATCTAGCCTGTATCAATTCAGTCAGTGCACAGAGGTATACGTGTAATCTGTGTTTGGGGTCATATTGTTTGCAATAGAAAACCACTTGTATGATCTAAATGCTTATCAGTATGTCACCGGTCAAGAAGGTTTTGAAAACACTTTGCTAGAGAATGCAACAGAGCTACCATAAAAGGTAAGATCCATACAGCCTGCAAAGAAAGATTCTCCGTATTGTACTTCTGCTGTTATATGATAAGCAAAGACCAGGGTCACATGCTGCTTTTGTAGTTCAGCCGTATGGACTCCCAAGGTGTAAACACCACCCTCCATGGAATCATGGCACCAGACTCCTCAGCAACCTCAAGGACAGGTTTCAGAGTAGCAACTGGACTGTGTCTCACATCCTTGCCTCAGCCCAGTGACGTTCTCCCTGCAGAATCTTACCCTGGCTCACGCCTCTCTTTCATTCCAAAATACAAAGAAGAGCCATGATTCCATCTCAGATCCAATCTAGAAAATCACAGTTATACAACGAGGCCTAAAAAAAGAAAGAAAGGATAAATATTTTAAAAACAAAAAATACAGTGGACAGGCTAGGTGCAGTGGCTCATGTCTGTAATCCCAGAACTTTGGGGAGACCAAGGCAGGAGAATTGCTTGAGACCAGGAGTTTGAGACCAGCCTGGACAAGAGAACAAGACCCTGTTTCTAGAAAAAAACAAAATAGCTGAGCATGGTGGTGAGTGTTTGTGGTCTCAGCCATTCAGGAGGCTGAGGTAGGAAGACCTCTTGAGTCCAGGAGATTGAGGCGGTAGTGAGCCAAGATCACACTACTTACTGCACTCCAACCTGGGCAACAGAGCAAGATCTTCTTTAAAAGATGAAGGAAGGAAAGGTGGGAGGGAGGGAGGGGAAGGAGGGACGGAAGGAAGGAAGGAGGGAGGGAAGGAAGAAAGGAGGGAGGGAGGGAAGGAAGGAAGGAGGGAGGGAGGGAAGGAGGGAGGAAGGGATAAAGAAAAGGAAAGCTCACTAAGGAACCAATAATGAGAAAAGTGTGAGCACAGCTAACATTCAAGAACAACAGCCATTTGGAAAAATGGCTGCAAGTAACAAGCAAATAAAAAAGCAACAAAGTACAATTTTGACATAAGTCAAGAAACATAATGATAAAAACCCTGGGCTCCAGAGGCTCTGTGGAATCTGCTGTACTGTGCATACAAGTGAAGTCCCCATACCCTTTCCCCTCCCAGGCAGACACTTCCCCAAGCCAGGCATAAGCACCCAGATCTGCTGGCACAGAATGGGGAGGTTGGGCAAGACTGTGTGGGAACGGCACAGAGGTGAGGGCCTGGGAGAAAGCATGGGTGACTTGACTAGAGGCCTTGAACTTCCCCTCTCACTGGCCTTTTTCTTCAAAACAAGCCCGCTGACCATCCCTCCACCCCTCCATGTTCCCTGCTGCTCCTGATTGACGGAGAAGAACAAACACATTCATTTCCTAACAAACACCCAAGTGGTGAGACAGCATGTTGATCTGAACCGACATGTTTATCATTCCATCTTTCCCCGTGGCCTTATTTCATTTCGGCAGCTACTTGAGGTCTTGTCTTACCAGCTCTCGAATGTTGGCTGGGAGAGGAGGGGAGACCTAGTGTTGGAGTTCTCAGCCTTTGCATCCCAAAATAGACTTTTGAAACTTCATGGGGAGAAAGAGAGGCCTCAGGGAAGCTCATGAGGAAAAGGCATTCCTCTCACCCACTTCATCCCAGACTTGACAAGGATGCCAGAGTCCAGGGAAGGAGGAAAGGAGAAAACCAACACAGAGCATTCTACACGGCAGGGGGCCTAGTGTCCTGCCCTGCACCCACAGGCCTGACTGAGGGAGGAGGAGCAGAGGGAACTCCCTTTTCCTTTCCCTCTCACTTGGCCCAGTCCCTTCCTGGCTTCTGCCCACCACAGTCTTGGTTCCCTTTGATTCAGTGTTTTGTTATAGCTGTATTGGTTTCACTATCTTTCATCAGTCCTATAACCTCTCTTCCCAACTCCTCTGCCTCCCTTTTTCTCAAAATCATACACCTTTTTTACACTGACAGTTCCTGACGTACAATGGTTTGACTTAGACTTTTCAAACTTACTGTGGTGTGAAAGCAATACACACTCAATAGCAACAGTACTTTGAGGCCAGGCATAGTGGTTCATGTCTGTAATCCCACAAGTCTGGGAGGCCGAGCGGGGTGGATCCCTTGAGGCCAGGAGTTCGAGACCAGCCTGGGCAACATGGTGAAACCTAATTTCTACCAAAAATATAAAAATTAGCCAAGCATGGTGGCGGCGGGCACCTGTGGTCACAGTTGCTCGGGAGACTAAGATAGGAAGAGAGCTTGAGTCTCAGAGGTCAAGGCTGCCACAGAGCAAGACCTTGTCTTACAAAAAAAAAAAAAGAAAGAAGTGGTAGCTGGAGAACACACACAACTGTTCTGTTTTTCGCTTTCAACCATAGTCAATAAATTATCTGAGATATTCAACACTTGATTATAAGGTAAGCTTTGTGTGAGATGACTTTGCCCAACTGAAGGCGAATGTACGCGCTCTGAACATGGGTGAGGTGGGTTAGGCTGAGCTAGGATATTCAGCAAGTCAGATGCATCACATGCACTTTCTACTTAAGATATTTTCCATTGACCCCCAGTTCATTGTGACGTAATCGCATCGTAAGCCGAGGAGCATCTGTATTATTACTATTATTATTATCGTTATTATTATCATTATTATATGTGCACACCAGATGTTTCTCAGTTTCTCATTTTCTTTTCCCAATTGTCTCATGTATTCATTTTTCAAACATTTGTGGATAATCTATGCGCCAGGCATTGTTGCAGGCACTGGTGCTACAGGGGTGGACAAAGTAAACGCGATTTCTCTCCTTTCCCTCTCATGGACCTCATATTCAAATAGGCTGGGGTGATGTAAAAATGGTATCAACACATAGACCATAACACCAGATGGTGATGAAGGTTCTGAAGATAAGTCAGTCTGGAAGAAGGAAGCTGCCAAACACAACTGGAGAAGTGTCAAAAAAGTACATGCCAGTAATCTCAGCACTTTGGGAGGCTGAGGCAGGAGAATTGCTTGAGACCAGGAGTTGGAGGCTTGAGTGAGCCATGGTCATGCCACTGCACTCCGGCTGGGGTGAGAGAGACCCTGTCTCTAAAAAGTAATAACAAAATAAAATAAAAACAGACTGACTTGAATGTCCGTGCATTAGGAAAGGTCTTTGAGAAAGCTGACAGCCTAATGCAGTGACAGTGGCAGTTAGGCATCAACTGCTCAGACTCGCAGATCTACAGATTATTATAAGGTGGAATCCAATATGCTGTGTACAGCAACCGCATTAAAGTAAGGATATCCATCACATCCAAAGGGCGTCTCCCAATAAGGGGCCAAGAGAGGGCAGGGCAGGCTCCTCATGCTCCCTCTGAAAGCACTCGGCCAGATGCACAGTCTCTCAGATCAGGACCTAGGAGCTACAGAGGCGTGCACTAGGCAGGCTGTTAAAGCCAAACCAAGAAGCAGAGCCAAATTGGGAAGGGGAGGTGCAAGGACCACAGAGACTGAGTGCAGGCAGCAGAGGCAGGCATGGGGGGTGGTTGTGAGCTTTGTATATGTATTTTGGTTCATCTTAGTGTGTCCACTTAATGGAACTAGAATAAGTCAGCAATTTCCCTGTGATAGTCCATAATTAAAATAAATAATACCATGTTAACCAAAGAAAAGACAGTTGAATAAGAGGTTCTTGGCTTCATTAAGCCCATTAGGTCAGTTTCCTTCTGGGAAAGGCACAATGATTCCTACCGTGCCAGAGAATTCAAGTGAACCCTGACAGCTCTCAGGATTAGGAAGTATTTGATCAAGCATGGAAGACAGGTTTCAGGGGTGGCTAAAGAGTGTCTGAGCCTGACCGTGCAGATGCCACGTGTAACTACACTGTGGGAGGATAGCATATATGGACAGTAAGTCGCCCAAAGGGCTTCTGATTTTTGACTTATTATAAAAGCATACTGCGCATTCCAGAAAATGCACACATCATAATGTACAGTTAAAGGATTACCATAAAGTAAATACCGTCATGCCAAGAAGTAGCGCACTGCCAACACTACAGAAAATCCCTTATGCTTTCCCCAGCCACTGACACCTTTCCTTCTTAAGGGTAAACACAAAAGTAAAAAGAAATGCAAAAACCCAGGTAACGCATGCTATTCAGCTAACAGAATATTACAGAACCCCACAAAGTTTCCTTAGGACCCTTTCCAATCATCTTCCACCCCTCAATACCAGAGGCAACCATTATAGGCTGTTTTCCAAGCTACATTAGTTTTGCCTATCTGTGAACTTCAACTAAGTAGAATCAAACATTAGGGAGTCTTTTATTTCTGGCTTCTTTCACTCAGTTTAATGCATTGTGATTCATCTATGTTCTTGAATGTATCCTTAATATTATTGAATAATAGTCTATCATATGGAAATAACACATTTTGTTTATCTGTTCACTTGTCAATAGACATTGCAGTGGTTTCTAGTTTTTGGCTATTTTGAATAAAGCTGCAATAAACAACCCTTTTATGTACATACATTTTCATTTATCTAGAGTACATGACTAGGACTAGAATTGCTGATCACAGATAAATATATTTCATTAAAACAGAAACTACCACACAGAGTTCCAGAGTGGTTGTGCTGATGCCGGACAGACGAGCCCCCATATTGGGGCTTAGCCTGGCAGGGTTCTTGGCTTCACCCAGGAAAGAATTCAAGGGTGACCCGGCAGTGTTAAACAGCAACTTTGATGGCAGCACAGTGCACAGCAGCAGCAGCAGGGGTACTGCTCCTTGTGAAGCAGGGCTAACCACAGGCAGTGTGCCCAGAGTAACAGCTCAGGGGGGTTCTGCAGTGATTCTATACCCACTTTTAATCACAGTCAAATGAAGGGGTGGATTATGCAGAAATTTCTAGAAAGGATGGTAACTTCTGGGTTGTCAGGTCATTGTCATGGAAAGTGGTGGTAACGTCTGGGTGTTGCCATGGCAATGGTAAACTGACATGGCACTGGTGGGCATGTCTTATGGAGAGGTGGTTTTGCCTGTTGCCTGTTTCCGCTAGTCTTCAATCTGGTCTTGAGTCTGAGCCCCGCCTCTGGAGTCAAGTCCCGCCTCCCACCTCAGTACCAGCTTTACACTTCCACCTGCAATGCATGAGACTTCCAGCTGCTTCACATTCTTTGCCAATATTTGGTGGTATCATTCCTTTTCACTTGAGCCATTCTAATGTGTGTGTAGTTGTACCACCTGGGCCTGGAGTTTCCTTTAGCGGAAGGACTTTCATTTTGTTTTTATTTCTATTTTTATTCATTTTAGATTTGAAATGGACATTTGGACTGTTGCCCAGGCTGGAGTGCAGTGACACAATCATGGTTCACTGCAACCTCAACCTCCCAGGCTCAAGCAGTCCTCCTGCCTCAGCCTCCCAGGAAGCTGGGACTAAAAGTGTACCACCATGCCCGGCTAATTTTTTTTTTTTTTTTTAAGAGAGATGAGATCTCACTATGTTTCCCAGGCTAATCTTGAAATCCTGGGCTGAAGTGATCCTACAGCCTTGACCTCCCAAAGTGCTGGAATTACAGGCATGAGCTACTGCATCTGGCCTAGGACTTAGATTTTGAATTTAGTATCTTTAACTGATATAGAGCTATTCAAATTTTCTCTTCATCTTGCACTGGTTTTGGTGAACTCTGTTTTTCAAAGAAATATCCTGTAACATCTAATTTGTTGAATGTATTAGAAGTCTCCACTATGTTAACTTGTTATTGTTTTAATAACTATACTTTGTAATGTTATAGTGAGAGTGTAATTTCAACCTCCACTTGTTTGCTATCAGTGTCATATATTTTAAATTTGCGTAAGTTAGAAACCTCACAATAGATTGGTATAATTTTTGCTTGAACAATTGTTTGCTTTTCAAAGACATTAAGAAATTGAATATAATACAGTATCTTTTTTGTTTTACAATATTCAGTTTTCTCCACTTCTTTTCACCTGAAAGAACTTTTAGCTTCTCCTCTAATTCAGGTCAGCTGGTGGCGAATTCTCTCAGCTTTGTTTATCTTAAACTGTCCTATTTCACATTGATTTTTGACAGATATTTCTTCCTGGATATAGAATTATGGGTTGATGGGTTTTGATGAGAAGCAGCTGAGTTTATATGTCATTCCTCTCTATGTAACATGTCTGGTTTTCTCTGGCTACTTTAAAGATTTTCTCCTCTTTTGATTTTTTGCAGTTTGACTCTACTGGGCCTAGTTGTATTTTTGTTTTATTTATCCTGCCTGGAGTTTTCTGAGCTTCTTGGAGGCTTATGGAAGCTTATATTTTAACCAAATTTGGGAAATATTTGGCCATTATTTTCTCAAAACATGTTTCCGACTCATTCTCTTTCTGTTCTCCTTCTAAGACTCCATCTCTCCATATGTTACACTATTGAATATTGTCCTACAGATCAATGAATCTCTGCATACTTTTTCTCCCTGATATTAAGATTGGATAATTTGCATTTATCTATATGAATGTAAGCAGAGTATGCTTTGATCATCTTCCATCTACTGTTAGGTCCATCCAGTGAAATCTTCATTTCATACATTTTACTGTTCTAGAATATCCATTTAGTTCTTTTTACAGTTTCTACTTTTTCCACTGATGTCCCCTTTATTAAAATTTATTATGACCATTATGTATGCTAGGTTGCTGTCTTTTTCTTTTTGGTCTTCTTTTAGATCTGTGTGTTTTATTCTGGCAGTCAGTTAATGTACCGGTGGTTCAGCTTGATCCAGCTGAGGCTTGCTTCTGGACTTTGATATTGATATTGTGGGTCTAAAGTAGCCCTTACTCTTGTTTCCTTTTTTTTTTTTTTTTTTTTTTTTTTTTGAGGCGGAGTCTCACTCTGTTGCCCAGGTTGGATTGCAGTGGCGTGATCTTGACTCACTGCAACCTCTGCCTCCCAGGTTTAAGTGATTCTCCTGCCTCAGCCTTCCAAGTAGCTGGGATTACAGGCACGTGCCACTATGCCTGGCTAATTTTATATTTTCAGTAGAAACAGGGTTTCATCATGTTGGCCAGGCTGGTCTCGAACTCCTGACCTCAGGTGATCCCCCTGCCTTGGCCTCCCAAAGTGCTGGGATTACGGCATGAGCCATCGCCCCTGGCTGAGTAGCCTTTACTCTTTGACTGATGTAGTCCTGTCGCTTAGGCATGGCCTTACTGTGGTCTCACTTGAATACTCAGAGTGTTCAGCATTCTGTTTCTGGCAAGGCAGAACTCCTGTGTCTCCCAGCTCTCCACGCACTATACAGTCTCTGGAATTTCCGTTCAATCTAGCAACTGCTCACTGCCAGGTCTTGCAATTGACCTACACATAAGCATAGCTTAGCATCTAGCCAGTTAAGTGGACACTGTGCAGACTTTTAAACTCCTTCTCTGCGCAGTTCCCCATTCTTTCTGATAACCTGTCCTGCAAATTGCCACCCTGAGCTCCAAGCAAGGCCTCTATTATGCAGTGAGACCATCGATCATGCTCTGGGTGGATTCCACTTCCTCTCGCCTCCAGCTGCAGTTTGGAAAATGCCCTCAGGTGGCAAACAGAGGCAATTTTGGTGCCCACCCTACACTTTCCTCCTCTTTCAGGGATCACAGTTCAATCTTGCTGTTGCCCGGTGCTCAGAAACAATTGCCTTGGCTGGTCACCATGGCTCATGCCTGTAATCCCAGCATTTTGGGAGGCTGAGACAGGAGGACTGCTTGAGGCCAGGAAACCAGCCTGGACAGCATAGTGAGAACTCGTCTCTATAAAGTAAATAAATAAATTAGGTGGGTATGCAGCACATACCTGTAGTCCCAGCTACTCTGGAAGCTGAGGTGGGAGGATCACTTGAGCCCCGGAAGTCAAGGCTGCAGTGAGCTGTGATCGTAACCACTGAACTCCAGCCCGAGCTGCAGAGTGAAACCCTGTCTCAAAGAAACAAAATGTCTCATCTATTTTGCCCATATTTATAGTTGTCGATGGTGGAAAGGTTAGTCTGGTATCAGTGACTCCATCATATGGCAAGAAATGAAAGTAAATTGCCAAGAGTTTCATTGTCTTTTTAAATTTGTACTTTAATGATTTACAAACATCATCATATACTGGTTATATTTTACAACATGTTGTCCAACTTTTAGAACAAACAAAAAAACACTTCAACAAATATAAAGTAAGGAAACAGATTTTTAAGTAGCTTGGTTTTCAAAAAATTCATTTTGAGGAAAGCAGAGCCATGGACAGGTCTTCTGCTGGCGGTGCTGCTACACTACCTTCCGCCACGCCAGCAGAGTCCCTGGATGCTGGGATCTAAGTGCATTTGGCAGACACAGCTGAGAAATAGATGTGTAATGTTAATAAAAGAAACAGTTTAAAAATGCATGATTTACTCCAGTCTGTACCTATGTTTTTTATATTTTTGTCTTCTGCAGCCCTCTCATTTCCTTGGAGCTTATTAATTATTGCACTTGCCAGAGTCATCATTCTAATAATAAAAATGCTAAATCTAAACTTTCACTTTTTTTTAACTGAAACTCTCAATTCTGCCTGTAATCTCAGCTACTTGGGAAGCTGAGGCAGGAGAATTGCTTGAACCCAGGAGGCAGAGGTTGCAGTGAGCCGAGATTGCACCATTGCACTCCAGCCTGGGTGACTGAGCAAGACTCTGTCTCAAAAAACAAACAAACAAACAAACAAAAAACAAAAAAAGCCCTCTCAATTCTACTGGAAAATATAGCCTAAGGTTCTTTTTTTTTTTTTTCACTTTAAGTTCTGGGATACATGTGCAGAATGTGCAGGTTTGTTACATAGATGAACATGTGCCATAGTGGTTTGCTGCACCTATCAACCCATCATCTAGGTTTTAAGCCCTGCATGTATTAGGTATTCATCCTAATACCCTCCCTCCCCTTGACCTCCACCCCACAACAGGCCCTGGTGTATGATGTTCCCTCCCTGTGTCCATGTATTCTCATTGTTCAACTCCCATTCATGAGTGAGAACATGTGGTATTTGGTTTTCTGTTCCTGTGTTAGTTTGCTGAGAATGATGGTTTCCAGCTTTATCCATGTTCCTGCAAAGGACATGAACTCATTCGTTTTTATGGCTGCATAGTATTCCATGGTGTATATGTGCCACATTTTCTTTATCCAGTCTATCATTAATGGGCATTTGGGTTGGTTCCATGTCTTTGCTATTGTAAATAGTGCTGCAGTAAACATACGTGTGCATGTATCTTTATAGTAGAATGATTTATAATCCTTTGTAACCCAAGTTTTATTTCAAAAAAAAAAGTTAAAAGTTTCAACCAAGCCAGAAGATCATAACTACGGACAAAAGAAAAAGAGCATGAAATATTCAGTTTTCTACATGAGTAGCTAAAGTATATAATATATGTGCATTACTTTTACTCAAAGTTACTTTTTTCTTATAGAGACAGACTCTTGCTCTGTTTCCCAGGCTGGAGTACAGTGAAATAATCATAGCTCACTGCAGCCTGCAACTCCTGGGCTCAGGCAATTCTCCTGCCTCAGCTTAAGAAGCTGGACTACAGATGTGTGCCACCATGCCCAGCTAGTCTCTTTGTTTTTAAAATTTTTTTGTAGATACAGGTTCTCCCTCTGTTGCCCAGGCTGGTTCTGAATTCCTGGCCTCAAGTGATCCTCCTGCCTCAGCCTCCCAGAGTGTTGGGATTATAGGCATGAGCCACGGCACCCACGCTCAAAGTTGCATCAAAGTTGCCTATGCGGTATGGAAGCCATTTCTCTTTATTCTAATTGCCTCTAACGAAGCAAACATGTTTCATGTCTAGATTATCTGCAGCCAGATGGGGAAAGCATTTAGGATCTAGAACTTGTCAGATAATAGGTGTAAAATTATGTTTGGGTAGCTGAAGAGCAAAGGAAGTTGGTAGAATCATGTAACGCCTCACCACATTTAGGATACAGAACTAACACACTGACATAACTCAAACAAGAGCCTCTTTTACCTGGCCCACTGCCTCCGTCCGTGCTTATTCCTTACCACACCTAAATTCCAGACACACTGAAACTCTTGCGAAAATACTTGGTGATCTTATGCTTTGCTTCCACCACTCTCTCTGCTGCGCCTCCTTGTTGTTTCTGAGTGGCAAGCTCCTACTCTCCTTTTACAACCCAGTCAAGGATGGCCTCTCGACTACCTCTCTCTGGGTATATTATTTTTTTTTTATTATTTATTATTTTTGATATGGAGTCTTGCTCTGTCGCCCAGGCTGGAGTGCAGTAGGAGATCTTGGCTCACTGCAAGCTCCGCCTCCCGGGTTCACACCATTCTCCTGTCTCAGCCTGCCTCGTAGATGGGACTACAGGCACCCACCTCCATGCCCGGCTAATTTTTTGTATTTTTAATAGAGACGAGGTTTCACCATGTTAGCCAGGATGGTCTTGATCTCCTGACCTCGTGATCTACCCGCCTCGGCCTCCCAAAGTGCTGGGATCACAGGCGTGAGCCACCGCACCCAGCCCTCTCTGGGTAGTATTAACAGTTCTCTGACTTCCAGAGCCCTTGGGAATCAAAAAGGAAGGGCTGAGGTGGTATATTACAGCAGAGATGGAAATGCAGTGGGAGGGAGAGCGAGACCACCCAAGACCACCCCACAGCAGGGAGAGTGGAGGAGATGGCCTGGGCGGGGCCTCTGGCCTGTGGGCTGTTGAGGAGACCACAGCTGGCACTGAAAGCCTGCCTAGCCTCACCCTGTGTAGCTCCTGGGGGCGACACCTGAAAGCCGTGAAGGCAGGCAGTGCCTGCAGACAGGCCGGAATTGGCTGGAGCCTCAAATGCTGCTCCGCGTTCTGCCCTTTTTCCTTGGCTTGCTGCCCGCAGTTGTCATCCTGAACTTTCCGACAGGGAATTCCTTCCCTGTGTTTAGATATGATGCTGAGCCTTCTCAGAACTGCCCTGGTAGACATCCCTTCCCGGGCAACGGCCCAGAACGCATCTGTGTCTTTCTAAAACAAGGATGGGCTTCTTGACTCCTAGAGGGGCAACAGAGGGTGTGAAGGGAAAATTTCAGACTTAACACTTGAATGTGGCTGGGGAGGGTGATGTTTTGTTGTAATACATGTGTCTCCTCCGCTCAACATGGCTCCAGAGGGCAGAGACATAGCCCTGTTTAGCATGGCTGAGGCAGCATATCCACCACTGTTTGTTGCTTGTCTGCAACAAGATAAGGAACTTCTCAGAACGTAAAGCGAACAAACACACTGCTTCCTTGCTTCCTTCCCTGAGAGTGTCTTTCCTAACAAGCAGTCACAAGTGGTCTGCAGACCACACCTGAAGTAGCACTGACTGTGTGCATCGTTGCACTCCTGGTGGTTATTACACAGCATGGCACATAGTGGGCGCTTCATGGCATTGTCTTTGTGAAATAGTTATTTTCATGAACGAGATGAGGTTTAGAACAATCATGAGAGGACTCAGGCCTTCTCGGGAGAGTGGATCTTCTCTCTTCTCATCAGTAATCACTTTCCTTTCTTAATTCCTTCTTCAGTAAAATATAATAACACATTGCTGTCTCTTGCTATCACCCTCTTTCTCTGTCTCCATCTATCTTATACATCTAATAATATATTATTTGTCCAAATATGATTTGATTATTCAATAAGATAAAATTGAATGTCGCTTTTTTCTTCCTTATCTTGCTATCCACTATCCTCCTG
The DNA here is from genome assembly GCF_003255815.1 of Theropithecus gelada. Taxonomy (NCBI): domain Eukaryota; kingdom Metazoa; phylum Chordata; class Mammalia; order Primates; family Cercopithecidae; genus Theropithecus; species Theropithecus gelada. Next base: position 2,826,963 of record NC_037674.1, read on the forward strand.
CAGCTGGTCATAGCAACACTGACTCAACAAATGACTTAATCAGTCTTGCTTCTTAGGGATTACTATGGATTCAGCTATGTCCCTCTCAAATTTGTATGTTGAAGTCCTAAACCCAAGTATCTCAGAATGTGACTTTATTTGGAAATAGGGCTGTTGCAGATGTAATTCATTAAGTTACGATGAGGTCATGCTGGAGCAGGTGGGCCCTAATCCAATGTGACTGGTGTCCTTATAAAAAGGGGGAATGTGGACACATACATGCACACACACACACACACACACACAGAGAGAGAGAGAGAGAGAATGCCATGTGACCATGGGGGAAGATACTGCAGTGATGTCTCTGCAAGACAAGAAATGCCAAAAATGAGCAGCAAACCACAGAAGACAGGGGAGAGACCAAGAATAGAGTCTCCCTCCCAGTACTCAGAACCAGCCAACTCTACTGGAGCCTGGATTTCAGACTTTCGGCCTCCAGGCCTGTGAGACACCTCGTTTCTGTTCATGCCATCTAGTTGGTGGTGCTTTGTACAGCAGCCCTGGTGAACGATGCAGGAGTGTATTCTACACACTTGGTTCATATCCCACAAATGGGGCCTAACATGTGACCACACCTATCCTTTTCCAGCTTCCTTTTTTCACTCAGGAATGTGTGGACATCTTTCTTTGCCAGCACATTCCATTCTACCTCATTTTTCTGTACCCCATAAACATGTACAATTATGTGCCAATTATTTTTAAAACATTTTAATGGACACATAGTATGGACTTATCTTTTCTCTGTTAAAATGTTGTGGCCAGGTGAGGTGGCAAACGCCCATAATCCCAACACTGTGGGAGACTGAGGAGAGAGGATTGTTTGAGCCCAGGAGTTCAAGACCAGCTTGGGCAGCATAGTGAGATCCTGTCTGTACTAAAAAAACTAAAAGAGATCCCTATGATGGACTCCTGTATTGAATCTGAGTGGTGTTCACAGGAAAAATTACATAGAACTAAATATACATACACACATAGTAAATGGTGAAATCTAAGTTATTTTATTAATTTTAATGATTAATACTATTTAATTATATGTTTATATTTTAAATAAATTTTGATATAAAATATGTTATTTGACTATAATTATTTAAATATATCAACATTTAGTATATTATAAATATTATTTGAAAAATCAGGATTATTTTAATTTATTAATTTTATTAATGTTAATTTTCTCATTGTAATATATTTGTATATTCATATGCTTTATAACTAGCATATATCTAACATATAATGTTTGTATTCCAAATGGTATATCTTAAAGGTGGGCCGCACACACACACACACACACACACACATACATACATACACACACAGAAACAATTTAAATTCCACTATCAAAATATAATCATGAGAGAGAGATCTACTCTGTCAATTAAAGATATTACTTCTGATGGCTTTCACACAGGAATTAGCCAGGCATGATGGTATGCCCCTGTAATTCCAGCTACTCAGAACACTGAGTTGGGAGGATCAGTTGAACCCAGGAGGTTGAGGCTGCCGTGAGCTGAGATTACACCACTGCACCCTGGCCTGGGCAACAGAGTGGGATCCTGCCTCAAAAAAAAAAAAAAAGGAGAAGAAATAAAAGCAAAAAGAATTTTCAAATGTTATTTACCTTTAATATGATAATATGTTAGGCTTTCATGCCACAGAAATAGGACGTTTTTATGTCGTTCATTTGCTGTTTGTGGCTTCTGGGTTTTGTCCTTGTTTAGAAAAATCTTCCCCCTCTAACACAAATATAACACATACTTCTCTTGTATTTCCCCTTGTTAAAATGTTTTAATAATAAACACCCTAAGTTTAATTTTAGTTTATGATGTGAAATAAGGATTTGACTTTTCCACCCAAATTGTCCATATTTTCAATGCCATATACTATACAGTACTTTCTTCACTCCATTGATTTCAAACTCCACGTTTCATCAGAGACTAAATTTCCATACACACAGAAATGTTGCTGAGTTCTTATTTTTGTCCCTGGTGTGCATTCCTGCGTGAAAGCTACCAGAAATAATATCTTTAATTGACAGAGTAGATCTCTCTCTCATGATTATATTTTGATAGTGGAATTTACATTGCTTCTGTATGTGTGTGGGTGTATGTGTGTGTGTGTGTGGCCCACCTTTAAGATACATCATTTGGAATACAAACATTATTATATGTTAGATATATGTATATATAAATATACATATATATGTGTATATATAAATATACATATATATGTGTGTATATATAAATATACATATATTATATATGTGTGTATATATAAATATACATATATGTGTGTGTATATATACATATGTCTATATCGATAACATCTATATACATATAATATATATGTTAGATATATGCTAGTTATAAAGCAAATGACTATGCAAATATATTACAATGAGAAAATTAACATTAACAAAATTAAAATAATGATTTTTCAAATATTTACAATATAATAAATGTTAATATATTTAAATAATTATAGTTAAATAATATATTTTATATCAAAATGTGTTAATCATTAAAATTAATAAAATAATCAACTTTACTTAGGTTTCACCATGTACTCTGTGTGTGTGTATATTTAGTTCTATGCAATTTTTCCTGTGAACCCCACTCAGATTCAGGAGTCCATATAGGGATCTTTTCCACCACCCTTTACAGCCACAGCCATCTCCCTCTCTCCCCACTTTGTGAAAATTGGCACCACCAACTAATTTACCCTCCATCTCTGTTGTTTTGCTGTTTCAAGAATGCTACATTAGGCCAGGCACTGTGGCTCATGCCTGTAATCCCAGCACTTTGAGAGGCCAAGGCAGGCAGATCACTTGAGCCCAGGAGTTTGAGAAAAGTCTGGGCAACATGGCAAGATCCTGTTTCTACAAAAAATACAAAAATTAGCGGGGCGTGGTGGTTTGTATCTGTAGTCCCAGTTACTCGGGAGCCTGAGGCAGGAGGATCACTTGAGCCCAGGAAGTCAAGACTACAGCGAGCTGAGATCACGACACTGCACACCAGCCTGGGCATCAGTGTGAGTCCCTGTCTTAAAAAAAAAAAAAAGAAGAACATGTTTGTGTGTATATATAAATATATCAAGCAAATGACATATCTTTGTTTTCTTTCCTCTCTTATTCCCTTATCATGTAACTGTAAGATATATTGAGCCAGGTGCCTTGACTCACATCTGTAATCCTAACACGTTGGGAGATGGAGGCAGGCAAATGGCTTGAGGTCAGGAGTTTGAAACCAGCCTGGGCAACCTAGAGAGACCCCTATCTCTATTAAGAAGAAAAAATATTTTGACTTTATATCAATATTTAAGTATTGCTAATTTTACATAATACTATTTAAATTATGGGATATTGACTGGGCCCAATGGCTCATGCCTGTAATCCCAGCACTTTAGGAGCCTGAGACAGGAAGGTCTCTTGAGCCCAGGAGTTCAAGACCAGCATGGGCAACATAGTGAGACCCTGTTTCTATAAACGTACATACGTACATACATACATGGTTATCAGGAGAAGAGTAAACATTACTCAAGGACTCTACCTTCTCTCCTGGAGAAGGAATGGTTTAAGGAAATGCATATGGGTGCTAAACTGACAAGGGGTAGATTTGTGAAGATTAATTTTAAATGTTAATTTGACTAGATTAAGGGATATCCAGATAGCTGGAAAGGTATTATTTCTATTTTATTTTTATATGTTATGTTATCTTTTATGATTTTTGAGACAAGGTCTCACTCTGTCACTCGGGCTCCAGTGCAGTGGTACAATCATGACTCACTATGACCTCAAACTCCTGAGCTCAAGTGATCCTCCTGCCTCAGCCTCCTGAGTAGCCTGGACCACAGGTGCATGGCACCACACCTGGCTAATTTTTTTACTTTTTGTGAAGATGGGTCTCGCTAAAATGTCCAGGCTGGTCTCAAACTCCTGGGCTCAAGCCATCCTCCTGCCTTGACTTCCCAAAGTGCTGGGATTACAGGCGTGAACCATGATGCTCATGCAATTTCTGGGTCTGTTTAGTGAGGGTATTTCCAGAAGAGATTAGCATTTGAATCAACAGACTGAGCAAGGAAGATCTGCCCTCATCTGATGTGGGCAGGCACCATCCAATCAGCCGAGGGCCTGGATAGAACAAGAAGGCAGAGGAAAGGCGAATCACCTTCTCTTCTGAAGTGGGCCATCCATCTTCTCCTGCCTTGGACATCAGCACTCCAGGTTCTCTAGCCTTCACACACCAAGACTTACAGCAGTGGCCCACCGGGTTCTCAGGCCTTTGACCTTGGGCTGAGAGCTACACCTTCGGCTTCCCTGGCTCTCAGACCTCAGTACTTGGACTGAGCCACACCGCCGGCTCCCTTCATTCTCCAGAGGGCACATCCTGGGACTTCTCAGTCTCCATAATCCTTGTAGCCAATTCCCACAGTCAGTCCCCTCTCATCCATCCATCCATCTGTCCATCCATCTATCCATCTATCATCTCTATCCATCATCATCTACCTATCTATTCTATCTATCTATCTATCTATCTATCTATCTATCTATCTATCTATCTATCCATCCATCCATCCATCCATCCTCTATCTACCTATCATTTATTTATCTATCTGTTATCTATCTACCTAATCTATCATCTATTGTCTCTATCATCCATCCATCATCTATCATATCTATCCATCCACTTAAATATCTATCTATCTAATCTATCCATCCATCTACCTATCGTCTCTATCCATCAATCAATCATCTATCTACTTATCTTTTATCTATTTATCTATCTGTTATCTATTTATCTAATCTATCATCTCTATCATCCATCCATCTGTCATCTATCATTATCTATCCATCCATTTAAATATCTGTCTATCTATCTATCTATCTAATCTATCCATCCATCTGCCTATCATTTCTATTTATCCATCCATCTATCATCTGTCTATCCTTCTATCTATCCATCTATCTATCTATCTATCATCTATTATTTCTATCTATCTATTAATATCTATCTTCTATTATTTCTGTTTTTCTGGAGAATCCTGACTAATACAGCTATTTTATAGTTAATTTCTTGAGTTGAAAAAATAAATCCAGCTGGAATATTAGTTTGGAAAATGTATAAAATGAACTGGTTACTTTCAGAGTTCCATTTAGGGACATGGCATATTTTATAGATACTATTGGGATCTTTATCACATTCAGTAAAATTTTAAGTTGACTAGTCATGTGACAACATACTTCTCATCTATAATATTGGGATAAACATTCTTCTGCCTCAACGAATGGCCAGTAGGGTGGAGAAAATGACTAAAATGAGAAGCACATGCCTGGCTGGTGTTACATGTGCCACACAGGCCAAATATTACTGCTGCTGTTGTTTGCTGTAATTATTTGCAAACATCTTGAACTAGTTTTTGTTATTGTTCCTTAAATATTTTATTCTAAAAAAGAGACCATTTTGTTCATTTATTGCATTTTCTAATTGCCTGTTGCTTGCATGGGAGTAACTTACTGATTTGTACATCTTTATCATATAGTTAGCCTCATTACTAACCACTTCCCTGATAAAACCACAGTTTATTACCTGGGCGTGGTGGCATGCCTGTAGTCCCAGCTACTTGGAGGGCTGAGGTGGGAGAACCACTCGAGCCCACAAGGTCAAGGCTGCAGTGAGCCGTAATTGCGCCTCTGCACTCCAGCCTGGGAGACAAAGCCAGATCTTGTCTCAAAAAAACAAAACAAAACAAAACAAAAAAACTCACAAAATTGCAAATAGTGATAGATTTTGCCTTTATACCTATAAATATTACTATAGAATAAAAAAGAAAACTACAAATAAACTATTTTCCCTTGCAATTATGCTATCCAGTGTTAATAGCAGGTTTTGCTAACCTTGCAGAATCAATTGAGAGGGTTTCAGTATCTTTCTGTACTGCGTTATAAATAAAATTGAAGAATAAACCATTTTGTAAACTTTGTCAAATGTTCTTCATTGCGTGGTTTTGGAGGATGAGATTCTGAGGACCCGTTCAAGATCTTCTGGAGATTGTTAATCGATTCAAAAAATATGCTTATTCCTTATTAATTTATATTTTGTTTATTATATAAATACATGATCGTGATATCAAGGTAAATACTTTTTCTTTCAGCACACAAGCACAAGTGTTGTCTCTCTGAGTCTTTGCTTGCCTGGAAGTGGATGTGGAGCCCTGGGTGGGTGGTGTAGGAAGAGGTGCCTGGAGAGTCGCAACCCCAGCTGGGCTCAGCTCTCTGGTGTCTTCCTTCTGCCGGGTCTTGGTTTCATCATCTTAGTTGCCCCGTTAGTTCCCCGTGGCTTTAAAATATATTTTTTGTAAGCATTTTGTCCATCTTTCCTAGATGTCTCCTGAAGGGTTATCCCAATTTTCTTGGTCTGCTATTAGCACAGGCAAAAGCGAGAGGGATTTTTCTGGATCCACCCTCTCATTTTTGCCAGCTTCTTCTATATATTTTCGTTTCTTTATTTTATGCCCTATATTATGAAAGAATTCCCCAATATGATCATCTAGATTGTTAATGTTGCCACTTTGTGTGTGTGTGTTTTTTAAATTTGTTACCTGCTATGCTTTCTACTTCCAAGACTTTTTGGCTGTTCCTCATTTACTTCTTTTCCATGGCAATTTTATGGATGGGCTGGTCTGCTGGATATCTAAGGACAGTAATGGTGATTTCTAATGTTATTGTCTGTGTTCTGCATTGGCTCTTTTTTCTCAGAGAGGGGGAAATCACTTGGGTGAAGTTTGCTTTTTTTCTTTCATGCTACCAGTTGTTCTGAAACAATCCAGTGACTCTTGACTATAATATAGATTCATGCGTATCATGGCAGATAGAAACCAGAGGTCCTTAAACCCGGCTGCAATTGGAATCACGCAAGAAGCTTTAAAAAAATCTGGGTGCTGGGGCCAGGTCCCCATGTGTACTGAGTCTGGAGCAAGGCTTGGGCATTCCTTGGGCATTAGAAGCTCATCAGGTAACATTAAGGAGCGGCCGGTCTTAAGAGCAACTACTTGAAATGACCAGCATGCGACTTGGAGTGGCATCCGGGATGTAGCAACATAGCGGCCTCCCTATTCTCCCAACTGCGCCTCATCCTAGAATGGCCAGCTTTCTCTGATGTTGAGCCTTCTCAAAGGATCTACTGGAAAAACTCACTTTTTTAAAAAAAGCATCCTTGTCTACTTAACTCTGTAATGTGTTTTCTTTTTTCTTTTCTTTTCTTTTTTTTTTTCTTTTTGAGGCAGAGTCTCGCACTGTCTCCCGGGCTGGAGTGCAGTGGCGCGATCTCAGCTCACTGCAACCTCCGCCTCCCAGGCTCAAGAGGTTCTGCTGCCTCAGCCTCCCAAGTACCTGGGATTACAGACACCCGCCACCACGCCCAGCTAATTTTTTGTATTTTTCGACAGGATTTCAACATGTTGGCCAGGTTAGTCTGGAACTCCTGACCTTGTGATTCGCCCACCTCAGCCTCCCAAAGTGCGGGGATTACAGGCGTGGGCCATGGTGTGTTGACAATGTTTTCTTCTATGTGTTAGACTTTCCCGCTAATGCGTTCATCAGTTTTACATATTCCTGATATCCCTCAATATCTTCTGAGATATCTTTTCGTCTTCTGAAAGTGCTTTTCCCCAGTTCCCCAGCACAACTGTACATTTATCTTTTTGAAAAACCTCATTTTTTTGTTGTTTGTTTGTTTGTTTTTTAATTAACTCGTCATTTCCATTAGGTATATCTCCTAATGCTATCCCTCCTCCCTCCCCACTCCCCACAATAGGCCCCAGTGTGTGAGGTTCCCCTTCCTGTGTCCAAGTGATCTCATTGTTCAATTCCCACCTATGAGTGAGAACATGCGGTGTTTGGTTTTCTGTTCTTGCAATAGTTTGCTGAGAATGACGGTTTCATATATACCATGGAATACTATGCAGCCATAAAAAAGAATGAGGGACATGGATGCAGCTGGAAAATATCGTGTCTTTTTAAAAGAAATTTAGTTTGGAAAAAGAGAGAACAAATTATCTCAGGCAGGCATTTCAAAATATGAATTCCTTAGAAATGATGGTATGCAGGATAAGGAAAAGCTTAAAAATAAAATATATAAATCTTTGCTTATCTCTCTAGCTTTTTTTTTTTTTTTTGACGGAGTTTCACTCTTGTTGCCCAGGCTTGAGTGCAAGAGTGCAATGGTGCAACCTTGGCTCACCGCAACCTCCACCTCCCTGGTTCAAGCAATTCTCTTGCCTTAGCCTCCCGAGTAGCTGGGATTACAGGCATGCGCCACCACACCCGGCTAATTTTGTATTTTTAGTGGAGTTGGGGTTTCTGCGTGTTGGTCAGGCGAGTCTGAACTCCCGACCTCAGGTGATCCGCCTGTCTCGACCTCCAAAAGTGCTGGGATTATAGGCGTGAGTCACTGTGCCCGGCCAGAATTTGTATTTCTAGGATTATGTACATAATTATAGATTCAGTTTATTCAATCATTAGTCAATTACTTTTATCTAAAATTTCACAGCTCTATATTTTGGAACTTTTTGAATGATGCAGAGGTCATATTAATTAATTGACAGATAGCATCTGTGCCTGCTTTTTCATATTACAAATTTCAGAATCTGGCTGGACCAGGCAGGAGGATTGCTTGAACCCAGGAGTTTGAGGCCACCCTGGGCAACATAGGGGGACCCTGCCTCTTTCTAAAAATTAAAAATAAAAATTATTTATTTATTTATTTTTGAGATGAAGTCTTGCTCTCTCACCCAGGCTGGAGTGCAATGGCGCAATCTAGGCTCACTGCAACCTTCACCTCCCAGGTTTAAGCAATTATCCTTCCAAGGCCTCCCAAGTGACTGGAATTACAGGTGTGCATCACCATGCCAGGCTAATTTTTGTATTTTTAATAGAGACAAGGTTTCACCATGTTGGCCAGGCTGGTCTTGAACTCCTGACCTCAAGTGATCCAGCTCACCTCGGCCTCCCAAAGTGCTGGGATTGCAGGAATGAACCACCATGCCCAGCCAAAAAATTAAAAACATTTAAAATAAAAAATTTTAAAATGTCAGAATCTGTTATGCCTATTTGTAAGGGCAATCACTAGAGTAAATATTAAACAATGCTGTCAGGTTAAAATGTTTTAGACTGTGATTCTTACTTATTCCATAATTACTTATTTCACCAGCCATTAGAGGTACTGATTCTTGGTACCTGAAAACTGGAAACAATCTTGATGATTGTCTCATTCAATTCTTAGTTGGAAAGTAACACCCAGAGTCTCTTCTCTGTGCTCCGTTTATGCCCTGTGTGCATCTGGTGCATCTAGGTGCGATCTCATCACATAGCTCTAAACCGCAGGTGTCTCCCAGCATCCCCCACAGCTGTGTCACCAGTGTAGACCTTTGCTGTCATGTCTGAGTCTTCGATATGCCACTGCCCACTTGCCGTCTCACACTTAACATGGCTTATGCTGAGCTTGCATTTTCTCCTTAAACCTGTTCGTTTATTTTCCTCACTGAAACATCCAACCTATTGGCCAGTCACATTAGCTCTACTTGGAAGACGTACTTCCAATTTGTCTAAGTGTGTCTATCCACTGCTAGGTCTAAGCCACCTCTTAATTTACACCTCTCCTGCTCCAACTGTGCTCTGAATCGATTTTCTATCTATTAAAAGAGAATATAAGATCCTCTCATCTCATGCCTCTCTGCTTGGGGCAGCCCCTGGCTTCCTATTGCACTTGGAGCAAATCTAGAGACTTGTTCCTTCCAAAGGCCAGTGAAGCCCCAAACGCTAGCCACTCTGCTGTTCCTCATGGCTACCCTTTCCTGCACCCAGACCTGCTCTTGACCCCAGACTACATCTCCAGCTAAGCTTCTCCCCTGACGTCAGATTCCTGCACCACTGCCAGCATGAGTCCTGCTCCTGAGGGCTGGTGAGCACATCCAGTTCTGCCTCATCCTCTGTCTTCCCAGCTCAGTAGATGAAACTTGGGTTTTTAGCTGCTGGGCCACCCTCACCTCCTTTCTGGCACATCTCACAACCAGTCCAACAGCATGTCCCGCATGCTCTGAGGCCATGTCCCACCTCCACCATGGCCACCCAGCCTGAGCCTCAGCGCCTTTGCAGGATCACTGCAGTGACCGCTCGCCAAGACGTCTCCCTTCTTCTGCTCTGGCCCTCTACATTCTATTTACAATGCAGCAGGGGTGATCTCTGGAAACCTCGGTAAAGCCACTTGATGCCTCTGCTCACAATCCTCCCAAGGCTTTCGCTCTCGCTAAAAAGCTAACATCCTCACCAGGATCCAAAAGGCCCCACATGACCCCACTCGAGGCCACGTCTCCAATCTCCCACTCAGCTCCAGCCACCCCGGCTTCCCTGCTGAGCCTGAAATCCCTGAACGCACCCCCACCCCGCCCCGCGCTTGCCATTTCTTCCCTAGATGCCTGCACGGCTTGTGCCCCCAGGCCTCCGCTCGTGTTGCCGGGAAGCCTCCTCGGACCACGCTATTGACAGGAGCAGGAGCCCACCCCTCCCAGCCCTGGTTTCAGGTGTCCCTTCAGTTTCTGAGCCGTCTTTGTTGGTATTCCCAGGTGAGGACTTAGTGTTCTGGGGAGCAGAGACTTGCTGTATTTCCCAGGTGTCCCCATCGCCTAAAGCAGAAGCTGTGGGTTTGAAGGTTTTGGAATGAGTGTGAGGCAGCGGCCCCACCTGTTTCTTAAACATATGGCGATTTCTCCTTCTTTGGGGCCTTTTTGACAGAGCTTCCCCCCCTGTCTGGAAGCTTCTTGCACCTGATCTTGTCCCATTCAGGTTTCAACTTCAGTGCCCCTCTTTGGAAACGCCCTCCCTCATCCCTCCCTAAGCCCTCCACGGGGGTCTCATGGTTTCTCGTTCGGTTGCTGCAGCTCCATGACAACGTCTTGTCTTCCCCAGCCCTCCGATGAATTCCTGTGCCTGGAACATTGCTGGGCATAAGGCAGGTGATGAGTAGGTATTTGCCAAACAAGGACAGTTACAATGGTTCGCAGGGCCTACGGCAAGCCCTTGTTAGAGCCCTGCGGTGCAGATGGCCAGCCCTGAGTTGACCAGACCACATCAGAGCCTTGTCCTCGTCCCGACAGGCCAGGGTCTTAGAGTCCAGCTGGCAGAAGACACCTGAGCTCAAAACCCCTCCAAGTTTCCCTGGATCACACAGCGTGGAGACCTTTCCGGAGGTGAGCAGCTGAGCTAGGCCCTCCTGGAAATCCTGACTTTGGACTGGGGAAGAGCAGGTGGAAGAATATTCCAGACTTGGGGACCATTGTGACTCATAGAATCTTGGAACCTTAGGGTGGAATGTGGATGGGATGAGCAAGGACTGTTCTGAGAAGGATAAGGAGACCTCTTGCCTTGGGGCTGGGTCTGAACCAGGGAGGGGCTGAAGAAAATCAGCAAGTTGGTGCCAGTTCCCCTCAGGGCCTCAAGGGACCTCTGCCTGAGGAATCAGCATTTGGCTTTGTAAGCACCAGGATACTCCTGGAAGCTCCAGGGTAAGCAGATGGAATGAGGCGGTAATTACTTTGGCAACAATGTGGACTGGCTGAAGCTAGCAGTCTGGGAGGCGCCCACACCCCTGGAGGGTTTGGGCCAAGGGTCCACAGGGGATGCCTGTGAAGACAGGAGGCCACTGTGGAAGTACAGGGAGGCCGAAGGCCTGGGGGGTCACCGGGTGGGCTGCTAGAGGAAAACAGGGAGCCATGAGATGTGAGGCTGCAAGGCTGCGGGTGCTGTGGGCCTTCATTCGCAGTTGATGCTCCGTTTGGGTTGCTGCTGATTGACTGTGAGACCTGACTCCTTTCCCTGACAATACAGATTTCAGCCAAACTCTTCCCTGATCGGGGCCTCTACATCTTAAAAGCACACCCCTGTGACTGGGGGACGGGATTATTTTCTTCATACCTGTCACCACTCTACCTTCTAACACTGGGGAACATTGTGGATGGTGGCAAAACTGGGTAACTATGTAAGAATGTCATAACTGGACCCGGGTAAGCCAGGGTGCGGGAGAAGAGGGCCTCCCCAAGCCAGGGTCCTGGGGAAGACTTAAGTGATTTGAGTCCATCCAGGGCAGTGCCTTGTTAGCAGGCACCCCCAGGAAGAGCCTGGGACCAGGGCCAACCCTCCAGCCCTGGGCAAGAAATAACTGCTTCTCATCTCTGTACTTCTTGAGTGGGAGGCAAACAGTCATAGCCGTGGGACATCTGTGGGGTCTCACTGCGGACATGGGGGACTCCCAGCTCCTTTTTCCACGCCGAGCTTATTCTCCTGCCCCCTCTCGGATGCCCCATGATATGGAGGGAAGCCCTTCGCCCCACACTTCTGGGACACACTCCTGACCCTCCCCTCTTTTCCCCACAACCATCCTCGCCTCCCCCGCCGTCTGGGCCATGACAGCCACCTCAGAGCTACAGCGCACAAGGAGCGTTTCGGTCCTCATGATTTCCCAGGGAGGGAAATAGAGACTCAAATACCTGCAAACCAAATCCTATCTTTGCTATAGCGATATATTTCTCCTTTCCACGAAAAAAAGAACAGAAAAAAGAAAAAGAATTTAGGAGAGGAAGGACAGTGATGATGATGGTGGAAAGGAAACTGTCTAGTTCACCCAAGAACGGAATCTGAAAGTGGTGTTGGGGGCTGGGCAGGGGGGTAGGGAAGAAGGTCTCAGAGGCAACGCGGAATCGCCCTTCCCAGGGCTCTCCAGGAACGGAGGTCCTCCGTAAAAAAGGTTTTAAAAATTGGAGCACACTGGATGCCATGGCTCCTTTGGATTCTCATTCCAGTTGATCCCCGGAGTAGGGTCCTAACCAGGGTCTCCCAGGTCGTTTCGCCGTCCAGGATGAAGCAGATCTGGCCCCTGGAAGGGCGCGCGGGCTGCCTGGGGACGGCGGCGCCTTTTCTCGCGCTTCGCGGTTTCCTCTCTCCTACTGCAGCCAGCGCGCGTTTGCAGTGTTTTGGGACCGGACTGGTGCTTCTGGGAAACGAAACTAAACCTCTCTGAAGTTTCCAGCTCGGGCTTTTTTTGTTTCCCGCTATCCGGCGTGGCCCAGTCCGGGCGCGGAGCGAGGGCGGGGCCGTGGCCACCGCGGCGGAAACGACCCGGGCCGGGGGCGGGCGGCGCGGACAAGGGGGCCCTGTGCGGCACCCGCCCAGCCTGCGCCCTGGGGACTGTGGCCGGGCGGCGGGGCTGGACGGGAGTGGACAGGGCTGGGCGCGGGCCGGGCGCGCTGACCGCGGTCTCCGTGCGTCCCGCAGGCGGGGAGCCCGCACCGCCGCGCCCGGGCAGCGAGTGATGATCACCTAAGAGGCCGGCGCAGGCGGGCGTGAGTGGCGGAGGAGCCGGGCGCGGCGACACGCGGCCATGGAGCGGGAACCGGCGGGGACCGAGGAGCCCGGGCCTCCGGGACGGCGGCGGCGCCGGGAGGGCAGGACGCGCACGGTGCGCTCCAACCTGCTGCCGCCCCCGGGCGCCGAGGACCCTGCGGCTGGCGCGGCCAAGGGCGAGCGGCGGCGGCGGCGCGGGTGCCCCCAGCACCTGGCCGACAACCGGCTCAAGACCACCAAGTACACGCTGCTGTCCTTCCTGCCCAAGAACCTGTTCGAGCAGTTCCACCGCCCGGCCAACGTGTACTTTGTCTTCATCGCGCTGCTCAACTTCGTGCCGGCGGTGAACGCCTTCCAGCCCGGCCTGGCGCTGGCGCCGGTGCTCTTCATCCTGGCCATCACGGCCTTCAGGGACCTATGGGAGGACTACAGCCGCCACCGCTCCGACCACAAGATCAACCACCTGGGCTGCCTGGTCTTCAGCAGGTGAGTCGGGCGGGCGGGCGAGCGAGCGCTGGGTGGCCCGAGGCAGGGCGCCCCGGGAACTTGGTGTTGGGCGCGGTGATTGGCAGGGGCTGGGTGCTTGGAGGGCAGCTCCACTCAGGGTGGAGGGCCCCGCTGCGCGGGACCTGGTGCCGACCGAAGCCACAGCGCCGCCAAGGCCCCTCTGCGCCCCGGCCGCGGCTAAAGGGACGCCCTGGATACGGGGACGCGTGGGGAATCCCCTGTCACTCCGTGTCGGAGCCAGAATGATCCCAGGGCTAGAAACCGACGGCCGCTGGACATCCTCATCCGCAGCCGCCCCCATCTGAAGTGAAAGGCAGGGAAAGCCAGCCTGGCCCCCTGGCCTGAAGTCCCCGCCTCAGTCCTCGGCCGGCCACAGTGGTCTGGGAACAGCCGGCACCAAGTCCCTGCGTCAGTCCTCGGCCCGGCACAGTGGTCTGGGAACAGCTGGCACCGGACAGTAGAGCTCAGTCTGATAACAGCTCGGCTCGGGACAGCAGCAAAGTGAAACTGCCGCCAAGTCCCGACGTGCCTGGCACAGCTCAGGTACCAGGGCAGGGAAAATAACAGCAGTGTCCATCCTCCACTGTGAGCCATGAGCCGCCAGCCAGGCACCGCCCGATAGCTGCCTGCCTAATTTTTTTCATCTCAACTTGCTTCCTCAGGGAAAGAGGCTGTGGGGGGTTTGTGAGCCCTGCTACAGGCAGTACTGGGGTGACCCTGCGATGGACCTCTCCTGCTCTTCCCTCCCTGAGTTTGAGAGTCTCGGGCGGGCCTGTCCAGAGGCCTGCAGCCTTTTCAGCCTTTATGCTCTCCACCCCAAGAGAGCCCCTTGGTAGATCCATCTTGGAGCTGTGTGCAGCAGCCTGGACCACCTCAAGGCCCTGTCCCTGAGAAAGGTTGGTCGTCTTAGCTTTCCTCCAAAGCTCAGCCCATCCTTACCTCCTGCGTCACCTTGCTTGACCCTGGTACAGGGACTGAGATGGGCTTCTGAATAGAACATTAGCGGTATCTGGCTTCCATCATGCATGGGAAGACCCTAGGAAGCCCTATTCCCTCTTAGTGGCAGATTGTTCCCCTAAAAGAGGAGGATCACAGTGGTTCTTGCCTCTTAGAGGCAGGCATTCATGAATGCCTTAGACACAGGCACTCATGGCTTGGATGAAGCCATGGATGCTGCCTCTGTAGCTGAGTGCCTTTCTCCCTCCCAGCAACACTGCAGTGGTTATGCTCCATATTTATGTAAACAGAGTAAACGGGTTCAGAGAAGTTAAGTAAACCTGCCCAGTGTCACACAGCAGCAAGGTCGTGGTACTCAGATTTGACCCAGGTCTTCCCGACTGCACGGCTTTTCGAATATTTCTGTGCTCCTGTGAAACTTTTCTAAGAGTCACTGGAGGCGCTTGTAAAATAACAGTTTTCCAAAGTGTCTCACTCAGCAGGCCTGGGATTGAGCCCAGGAATGTATTAGATTAGTGTGCAGGTGACTCTTATATGATGGCTCGCGCTTTCAGAAACACCTCTCTGCCTGCTCCCAAGCCTTGCCCTTCGGCCAGTCAGCAAGCGTCACTGTCATTGGAGCGGGCTGTGGGATTTCCTGGCACCTGTTCACCAGAAGCCTGAGCAGCGACAAGAGTGGCACCCCTTACACAAATGCCCTCAGTGTCCCCCGCGCGAGGCCTCCACCACATAGCCCTGTTGGGGCTCAACAGTTTTAAGCCTTTGCACAGATACCACTTCCTGTTATTACTGAGCCTGTAAACTCCTGTAGCCTCCTTTTTAGAAATACTTATGCCTCAGGAGAAATATAGTTTATTTTTGGTTGGCAAAGTGTTTTGAACCCATTATGTCACTTGATCCTTACAGTAACTATCACACCCATCTTGCAGATGAGGAAACGGAGGCTGGGATCTAAAAGCTATTCTCTTGCCTCTATGACCTTGTAAGGCTTCATGGGACTTTGAAACTTCAGCTTCCACTTAGACTACACTCATGTATGTCCCCGTCCCCTTCCACTCTGCCCTTGACTCCAGGCATCCTAACTCTCCCTCAGACTCTGTCTTTTTCCCTAGTGAAGGAACTGTCAGTGTTTTTCATTCACTTCCCAGCTGCCTTGAGGACAGTGGCCCCAATGCCCCATTTCTGTTTATTGTTCCCTGGGAAGGCAGGTCAAATTCTTCCAGTCCCAGAAAGGCTGTAAGAGGTGGTGCCAGGCCCTGGGAATAGAAGGAGGAGGAGGCTGGTTTCACCCAGAGTTTACTGTAGGGACAGATGGCACCGTAGGGCATGTTTACCAGGTGAAGTCCTGGATGGGGCTCCCAGCCCTGGGATGCAGGCTCCATGTCAGGTGAGGCCTCCCAGCACAGGACAAGAGTCAGGGACGGTGGTGTGAGGCCGGGAAAATGTTGCCAAGCAAGGTGGGGCAGAGGCCCAGTGCTGCAGTGAGAGATCGGGGGCGGGGGGTTGACAGGGTCATGGCACAGAGCTAGAGAACAGGTTCTAGGGTACACTGGGGTGAAGCATCGACATGTAGCCCTGGCTCTCGGGACCTGGCACCCAGACAGCACAGAGGAGCCAAGGAAATTACTTCTTGTCAGGCCAAGGTCTGTGCAGTGCCTTTGGTTGACTGCAGAGAAGATCAGAAGCAGGACTGTGAACTGTCTAGGTCTGTTTTGTGTGGCGCCTCCTCCAAGTGTTGCTGCTCTAGCTGCTGTGTATAGGAGTGTCGGTCCAAGCGTGCAACGCGTTGTTCATGGAGAGGATGAGCAGACTTTAGCTAGAAGTCTTACCTGCTGCCACTGCCCCAGAAGTGACTTCTTGGACATTCCCTTGTATGTGGATGTGCAGCCTGTAGTGTGTCATCATTTATGTGATTCTTTATGTGCTGTTTTTCAGTGACACCATCCTTGGGCCCCTTTCTGTGAGAATCCCCTATGGAGCCTGTTAGAAATGTAGCTTCCTAGGCCAGGGTGCTTGAGAAGCAGTGCTCTGTTTCCTCCTCCTGAACCCATTTTCTCCTCATGGATCTCACACGCTATTTAGGAAAACCCTCGTGAGCCACAATCAGCAGGTTGGAGGAGCGCGGGGTGATTCTGGGGGGTTAGGTCCTGCCTGTGGTGCCTGTGGAGGGGAAGGGCCCACCTACCCAGCATGAATAGGCTGTGGTCCAGTGGGATGAGGAGGGTGTGGGAAGCCCCTCTGGTCATATGGACCTCGGTGTTGGCTAAGTCCGTTCAGAGAAGCCATCTTCCCACAGCCCTAGGTGGGAAGAAAAGGGCTCCCTGCGCTTGAGACCCTGCCACTCAGGGAGCCCTGGTGAGAGTCTAGGGTGATGTGGCCTCGGGCTTTCGTGTGGGGCTCGGACTTCCCGTGAGCTGACATCGGTGTCCAACACTGAGTGTGCAGCTGGAACAGGGTGCGTATCCCTGGGGGCTGAGGGCTGAGGGGGCAGCAGAGCAACCTCAGGGCTCCTGCTGGGCCAGGCTGGAGGAGGAGAGGGGAAGGAGAAGGGCATAGGGACTCAGCCCAGGCTGGGAGAGTGGCGGGCCGTTCTGCAGGCAGGAAGCAGAGATCTCCTATCAGAGGAAGACTGTGTGCCTTGCAGAAAGCACTCTCATCCACCTCTTCCACAGCAGTGGTTGGGGGGAACCTTCAATCAGCAGACCTGGCGCCCTGCTCCCAGAAATGGAGTGTGCCTGGCAAGGGTGCTGCTGGAGGAGGACCTGGGCCAGTGACCTCCTCTCTCCCCCAAAGCCTGCCTGGGCTATTGTTATCTTTTTTTTTCAATTTTCTCCCTTTTGCTTATATGTCCATTGTGATGACTTGAATATAACCTTACTGACACCTTTCAGTGTCTGTCTCCAGGATGCTGTAACCAGCAGTGTTTCCGCAGGAAATAACTGGAGGCAACTTTTCCCTGAATCTTCTGGGCTCTGTGCTTGGGTCTGAGAGCGGTGTCTCAGTGTCTCTCCGTCATCTTTTGGGAAACAGGTAGTCAGGAGGTGTTCTCTGCTTATTTTGGAATTGCCCTACTTTTGGTCTCTTCCCCTCACTCTGATTTTCACTCCATTTTCCCAGTCCACCAGGGTTATTTATCCAGCCTGTGTCCCCTGCCCTTCATGCTTTGTTGTTTCGGAAAAGCTGAGCAGATGAGATGGTGAGATTCTCACTGAACAAAGTCCACCTTTTGTTTTCTTTTCTGCCGGGGCTTTTGTTTCTCTTGTCTCCCCTCTCCCACTCCTCCTCTGTACCTCTTTCCCTTCCCTTCCAGGTGAGCCTCGTGTCTTCCTCTGCAGCGTCCTTGGCTCTTTCGGGGCATATTCCCTCCATCCCTCCCTCTTAATGCAACAAGAGGCCAGCATTCAACACATCTTTCCCCTGGGAAGCACAGCATCTCTGTCACTTGAGTAAAAGGTTTGCAAAAGCAGAGACACCAGGACAAGACCCAGGAGTTAGGAACGTGCAGGGACCATGCCAGTTCTTCTTAAGCAGGGTTGACATTCCTGTAGGTAGGTTAGAGCACTGGGCGCTTGCGGAATATTATTTCAACATTGCCGTTCACATGTTTGTTGGAAATAGTTTTTGGTACCTGTTACATGTCATTATTACCGGGCTCACGAGGTCACGTTGCAGTGGAAAAAGAACGTTTCTTTTCCGAAAACCTTGGTTGTCATCCAAAGGCAGGCTGGTTCGTGAGGCAGTTCTTTTTCTGCTTGTTAATACGAGCCAAATGTTGTATATGCACAATTCCATTTCATCCTCCCAACGATCATGTCATTTCCACACCCCCATTCCACAGATGAGGAAACTGAGGCTTCAAGGTTCAATAGCTTGCCTAAGGTCACACTCTTAGGGGATGGCAGTACCGTGATTTGAGCCCAGATCTACACTGCTCTGATCCCGTGTTCACAGTTATTACCTTACTTGCTATTCCCACCCCAAGAACAACAGGCCTCATTAAAATAATTATTCTAGAAGATTTCACATACATAGAAATGTGCACATGTAGCAAACCGCCATGTACCATCATCCAGTTTCAACAATTAGCAACTCATGGCTAACATTATTTTATCTGTATTCCCACCTACTCCCTCCTCCTCTGTCATTCTGATGCAAATTCCAGACATCATGACGTTTTGCCTGTAAATGCATTGGTATTTGTCTTTAGAAAAGCATGACTCTTCTTAAAACTAAACTGTAAATACCATTATCATACCTAAAAAAAAATTATTATTTTTAAGACAGAGTCTTGCTCTGTTGCCTAGGCTGGAGTGCAGTGGCGTGATCACGGCTCACTGCAGCTTCCATCTCTTGGCCTCAAGTGATCCTCCTGCCTCAGCCTCCTGAGTAGCTGGGACCACAGGTGCACACCACCACACCTGGCTAATTTTTCTTAAAAATTTCATAGAGATAAGGTCTCACTGTGTTGCCCAGGCTGGCCTCCAACTCCCGAGATCCAGCTGTCTTCCCAAAGGGCTGGGATGACAAGCCTGAGCCAGTGTGCTGGGCTGCTTTCCTAATATTGTTAAATACTCAGTCTGTGTTCAGATCTCCACTTGTCCCATAAATGGGATGTGTGCATTTCAATGTGTACGTTTGAATTAGCGATAAATAAGGCCTACTCAGCAAGTGGCTGATAAATGTTTTAAGTCTCTTTTAATCTATAGACTTTTCCCCCAGAAAACTCTATATTCTCTTTCTTTTTTTCCCTTGCAATTTATTTTGAAGAAATTGGGTTATTTGTCCTGTGGGGTTTTCCAGGGCCTGAATACGGCTGATGACTTATGTGTGGTTTCAGGTAACATGTTCTTTTCTACTGTAATTCCTGTGAGTTGGTAGGCGGGCCGCACACTTCCTCAGTGTTTCATCAGGCTCAGGTTTGAATTGTTGTTGTTGTTGTTGTTTTGGTCTCCGCATTCGTAGGTGGTGTTCTGCACTTCCATTAGGAGACACGTGTGCTCACTTGTCTTTTTGTGATGTTGACAGTGATTGATGATCATTGCCTATATCCATTGATTTATTAGAGGTTGTAAAATGGTGCTGTCCTAATTTATGATAGGAAATACTTTTATAAAGAGACACTTCCCCTCATCTACTACCTGGTTTTGCAGTGGTCCAGCCTATATAGTAAAAGAGAAATAAGTGCTTGATATTGGATCACTAACATCTTCTAACGCTAACTGTATTTTAGTCCATTCTCAGGTTGCTATGAAGAAATATCTGAGACTGGGTGATTTATAAAGTAAACAGGTTTAATTGACTTACAGTTCCACATGGCTGGGGAGGCCTCAGGAAACTTACAATCATGGCAGAAGGCATCTTTTCACAGAGTGGCAGGAGACAGAATGAGTGCCAGCAGGGGAAATGCCAGACACTTATAAAACCATCAGATCTCGTGAGACTCACTCATTATCACGAGAACAGCATGGAGAAAACCGCCCCCATGATTCAGTTATCTCCACCTGGTCCTGCCCTTGACACGTGGGGATTATTACAATTCAAGGTGAGATTTGGGTGGGGACAGAGAGCCAGACCGTGTCAGTAACCAATTAGCTTTCTAAAATTCTTAAACTTTCTACTTTGAAATCGTTTTAGACTTAACAGAAAAGTTACAAAAATAGTACAGATGCATACCCCTTACCCACCTTCTTTTAATTTGAACATTTAACTGCACTATAATTTTCAAAAACCAAGAAAATAACATGAGTACAAAACTATTCACTAAGTCACATTCTTTATTTAGATCTAAACGGTTTTCCATTAATGCATTTGTAAGTTTTGGTCAGTATGTTTACATGTTGGTCTTGTGTCCTGTCACCTGGCTAACTCATTTATTGTATCTAATAATTGTTTGGTGGCTTCCTTAGCCTTTTTTATATAGAACCATTCATCAGTAATCAGAGACAGTTTTACGTATTCCCTTTTAACCTGATATCTTACATTTCTTTTTTTTGCCTGATCGCCCTGCCTAGAAGCTCCAGTATAATGTTGAATAGGAATGGCAAAAATGGATATCCTCCTCTTGTTACTAATCTTAGGGGGAAAGCATTCTCTTTTGCCATTGAGTATGATGCTAGCTCTGTGTGTGTGTGTGTGTGTGTGTTTTAATCAATATCGAGATTTCAAGCTGTGGGATTTTATAGTTGCTCTTTATCAGGTTGAGGAATTTCCCTTTTGTTTCTACTTTATTGAGTGTTTTTGTATCATGAAAGGATTTTGGATTTTGCCAAAGGCTTTTCCTATGTCTGTTGCAATGATCATGTGGCTTTTATGTGTAGTTCAATTAATATGACATATACTCACTGATTGATTTTCAAATGTTAAACCAATCTTGCATTCCTGGGATAAAACTTACGTGGTCATGGTGTGTACAGTCTGTTGTTATATTTTGCTGGATTCCATTGACTAGAATGTGTTGGAGAATTTTGCATTTGCATTCATATGTGATATTTGGGATTGGGGGCAGTGTGTGTGTCTTTGTCTGGTTTTGATATCAGAAAAGTACTGCATTGGTCTCATAGAATGAGTTGGGGAGTGTTTCCACTATTTTCTTTTTTCTTTGAGACGGAGTTTCACTCTTGTTGCCCAGGCTGGAGTGCAATGGGGCAAGCTCAGCTCACTGCAACCTCCGCCTTCCAGGTTCAAGCGATTCTCCTGCCTCAGCCTCCTAGTAGCTGGGATTACAGGCACACATCACAACGCCTGGCTAATTTTTGTATTTTTCTAGTAGAGACCGGGTTTCACCATGATCAGGCTGGCCTCGAACTCCTGACTTCAGGTGTTCCATCCTCCTCAGCCTCCCAAAGTGCTGGGATTACAAGCGTGAGCCACCACGCCTGGCCTATTTTCTTTTTTGGAAGATTTTGTGAAGATTTGCCTAGCCTATTTTCTTTTTTGGAAGATTTTGTGAAGATTTGGTATTAATTCTTCATTAAATGCTTGGAGTAATTCAACATTGAAGAAAGCTTCAGTCTGAGCCTGGGCTTTTCTTTGTGGGGAGTTTTAAAAATTACTATTGCAACCCATTTACTTGTTATGAGTCTGCTGAGATTTACTTTCTTCTCAAGTCGGTTGTGATAGTTGTATCTTTCTAGGAAGTTGTCCATTTCATTGAGTTACATAATTTGTTGTTGTAGAGTTGCTGATGGTATGCGCTTGTAATCCTTTCTATTTCCATGAAGTCTGTAGTAATTATTGTGATGTGGTCTAAAAGCGATTTTCTTTCCCCCCATTCCTTCTCTATTATTAACTAGAATTCTTAGAATAGCTGCTTTTCTTTCTCATTGATTAGTATACTCTATGACTGATGTCATTGTAGTCTAATGGAAATTTGTTTTATTCTGGGGATGATCAGTGGATATGAATGTAATTGATCCTTTTGCTCACACTGTTCCAGCTGTGGCCTTTGGGAGCTCTTTCAGGTTGGCTCTCCTGTCCTTCACAGGCCCCAGCCTTTCTTCTTTCTTGACTCCCCCTTTCTCTCTGACTACATGGGATGTTCCGGGTTCATCTATTTTGGCTGCCCCAGCTCTAGAATCAACCACTTCTCCTGCGGGCTGTATAACTTTTCTAAAAAAAATATTATTATGAATTTGCGGATTTAAATATAATTTATTGGTTTTGGTTCATTGTAGTTATTATTGTAATTGATTTCTTTGGTCAGTAGGAACCAATCAAGTTGTCTCCTGAGTCTTTTTTTTCTGAGACAGAGTCTCACTCTGTTGCCCAGGCTGGAGTGCACCGGTGCAATCATAGCTCACTGGAACCACAAGTCGTCTTGTTTTTGGTTGTTTTGTTTTGTTTTAGCTGATTCTTTTGGATTCCACCAGGTCTTACTATTTTTAATGCAGTTCTTCTGTACCTTTCAGTGGCCTTTGAAGCCCCACCTGTCTGTTCCCAGGTGCTATCCCATGGCCTGCATGGTGCTCATTTAATGGTCATTCTTTGTGATGATTGTCAATTCTCAGGTTCCATCCTTCCTGCTAGGTAGGGGTCAGGGGTCTCATCTGGGGGGAAGTGCTTCCTTTCCGATGTATTGGCAGACATTTAACAATCACAGTGACTGGCAGTGTCCCTGGCACTGGTACTCACAGCCGGGTTTGCTGGTTGATATGTGATGCCCCCACCTGCCTTTCCCAAAGGCCAGTCAGGCCTTCACTGAGAAGCATGTTTGGAAGAACCTTTTAAAGACAGGGCTTCCCCACGTTTTGGGAAGGTTGGGAAGGGGCAGGGTGACTGTTAGACTCCTGCTGGTCACAACGTGGTGCTCCAGCTTCTTGTTGAACTCCTGCAGCAGGGGAGCCCACTGTGCACCTTTGTATAAAACTCACCTTGCCATATTTAGCACAGTGACAGAACTTACAGGAAATATGAAGAGCTATTTTGATTTCTGCTTTTTTAGAAGACTCTTAGCCTGACTTTCTGTGTTTACTTGTTTTGCATTTTCCCGGAGTGCAGTTTGTACGAATTCCCCTGCACATACCTTGTGGTTATTTTTCCACTGGGGATACTGTATTTTGGAATACTTTGCCTACCAAACTATTTTTATTAGGCAATTAAGAATTTTTATCCTCATTTTAAGTTAGAGACAATGAAAACGCCCTTGTAGGGCCTAAAGGAAAACTTTCCCTTTGTCCTCTGAATGTTTGCTGGAAATCAATTGACAAAAGTCAGATTAATAAGAGAAAAGGCATGCACATTTATTAACATGCATAGCACAGAAGAATTGTAGGAGAATGATTGCCCAATCTCAGTGGAGTATGGAGGGTTCTATACCCTCTTTCTTAGGGGAAAGGGAGATGGGAAGTGGGGATGATTTTAGGGGAGTAGTAAATGGGTTTTAGGGGAATTCACTGTGCTTGAAGAACACAGCAGAGTCTGGGCCACAGGCTTTCAGGCCTGCAGAGCACACAGTGGTTTGTGACAAAAGCCTGTCCAGCCGTGTTGACAGACTTCAGTTTTTCCTCCCACAATATGAATTCAGTTAATACAAACTTGTTTTCCTCTTTGGAGTGTCTGGATTTTAGGGAGAGAAGGGAACCTCAGAGGAGTTCATCTTGGGCTTTGGGTGAGACAGAGGATTGAGAGGTGGGGTTGGGGGGTGGTTAGAGAGCCGCTGAGGATTCTTCCGTTCAGCACGTCAAAGTGCCATATTTTGGGGTATTGGTTCTGAGCCCCAACACCCTCAATGAGGTCAGACCCTTGCCAGCAGTTGGATGCTAGGCAGAATGCATTTCTCTTCATCCCAGTGTTCTCATTTAAATTGGAGGGAGGATGGCATTCAATAGGAGAGAGGATAACATTACTTTGGAGGGAGGATGGCATTTAACAGGAGGGAGGATAGAGAGAGGATGGCATTCAATAGGAGGGAGGATAGAGAGAGGATGGCATTCAATTGGAGGGAGGGTGGCATCAAATTGGAGAGAGGATAACATTAAATTGGAAGGAGGGTGGCATTCAACAGGAGGGAGAATGGCATTTAATTAGAGGGAGGGGAAGAGAGAGGATAGCAGCCTCTGGTGTGCTGTGAGGAATACGTGAAATAATGCAGTGCCAGGCAGGCAGGTAAGAATTTGAAAAGGTTAGTTGCAACTCATCATTATTACTGTTACTACTGCTATCATTATTACTACTAAGATCTTTTGATCAAAATAAACTTCCTCAGTTTTTTTAATTTCTAAAATAGTTTTATTTTTAAAGATGAGGTCTTGCAATATTGCCCAGGCTGGTCTCGAACTCCTGGCCTCAAGCAATCCTCCCACCTCAAGCCTCCCAAAATACTGGGACCACACCTGGCCTGTCCACATTGCTAAGACACTGAGTTGTACCTCCAAGCCTAAGGAACTTTAGGTGTCATTTAGCTGTGTACTTGTACCATGAGTAAATGGACAGCTTTTGGAAAGAATTTTGAAATATTGGGAATAGATCCGACCCCCATTGAGAATTTTAAGGACCACCAAGGATCCAGAGATACCCTCTGTTGGCGCAAATGTCTTCTGAGAAATGTACCTCACTAGAAGAAGCACTGTGGGGAAATGGTAAAATTAAAGCATTCTTTGTTTAAATGACAATGTGGCGTATATTGTAAATGAAATTGGATTTGATAGTAACCTTTTTGGAGGAAGGTTTGTTTTGAAAACATAAAATGAGTTAAATTCATTGGCTCATTTAATGTATTTGATTCATTTTTGCTTATCAACAGTTATAACAATTAAAAAAAAAAAAAAAACCTACAGTGAGTATTGGTTTTCAAAAGGAAACTCAACCTGTGGCAGGAATGGAGAACCTTGGAACAGACGCCTCCATGCAGGTCTTCTCAGAAAGGAGCTTAGTGGGTGCTTTGGAGGCCCGCGAGCTTTTGCATAGTAGGGAACTTTAGATCCGCTCAGGGATCTGCCTTATTTCTGTTTCAGCATCAGATTTGCCTCTTGTATAGGCATCTAGGACTTTTCTAGAAAGGTCCTGGGGTGCGAACGGACCTCAGCGTGGGCCAGGCCAGGCCTGACAAGGCTTCCTCCCCGAGTTTGGCGGAGTCCCCGAGAGATCCCTACTCATCCCTCCCCAGCCTCTGTCTGCTTTGCTTCCCCCAAGAAGTGATGTTTGGCATGGAAACTACTGCTTCTAAAAGAATCCAGTACACGAGGGGTTAACGAAACGGCAGGAAACCCGAGCTGTCACCGCACATTTGAACTGAGTCATTTGTAGAGTTTAAAACATTTCACTACTATGGTGTCCTGCCTTTTGTTTTTGTATACTTCTAACAACAGTTTAAAAAGTCAGGGGCAGGAAAGGTAAATGTAGCTTCCAAGTTCCATCCTTTGTTCAGATGTGACCCTGGAGTCCTTAGGTGCTCTGTGCAGGAGGGGAGGTGAGCGCGGCCGGTCCTGGGGGGCGGTGGGCGTGGTCTCGCCCTGCCCGGGCTGCGGAGTGAGTCACCCGGGCTGGGGGTTGGGGGGAGGGAGCGAGGAAGGAGCAGCGCTGGGTCCGCTGCAGCCCGGCGCCCTATGGTTCCAGTTCTCCAAAACTGGCCGCCGCGTAGGATGGCGCCTGGGGACTCGCCTCGCCTGTGGGCTGGCCCCCAGGGTGTGGCCACATCCCTTTTTCTGGGCCTTTCCCTCCAGGGCTCAGCTGAGGCGGTAGCAGACACAGCTGGGGCCTCTCCTGCTGTTTTTTGCCAAGTTGGAAATCAGTTTTGTTTCAGTTACAAAACGCATCCGCGCCGTCTGTCTCGGTCATCTCCAGTGCTGCACCGTGGCCCAGGAGCATGGTTGACTCAGAAAACCAAGAGCATTGTGAGAGGAAAGACGAGGCAGGGCGAGAGCGAGCTGGGGAGGCCCCTGTCCTGCTGGGTGACCCCCGCTGACGCCGTTTCTCTCTGAACAAACCAACCATTTTTGAACATAACTCAAAGCGATGTTTTCCAGAATGTCTCATATACATAATGGGCTACAATTGTTCACCTTCACTGAACAGTTTCAAAATATACGTGGCATGTAATTATTTTCTCAAAAAGGGTAATCTTATCGACCTGCATGATTTAATTATATTTACTTATGTATGCCTTGTCCTTCATAATTAATTGGTAGAAACCTAGGTAATGACATTTCATAGTGCCATCATTATCACTGTCATTATTTTATTTATTCATTTTGCCAGGACACACTTTAGTCAAACCAGATGTGTGTGTCTTTTCCCGGCATTTAACTCTCATTGTGACTTGCATTGTAATATTTTCCATGTACACATTTCTTTTTTTTTTTTTTTTTTGGAAAGAAAATCATTGCTTTTAAGCAGGATGGAAAGTTTGATTCATTCCGTAGAAGTCTGGTTGCTGCTTGTGGTCTTTCACATCCATGGGGAGCATGTTTGGGGGCCAGGAGGCCACGCTGACAGAGACCATCAGGTTCTCTCTCGCATGGAGGTGAGAGCCAGAGTTGAGCTCAGTCCTGCAGCTGCACCTCGCTGCTCCTTGATCACGGTTAAATTCCTCCGTTTCTGGTCTTTTTCTCTATTTCTCCTTTTAGTTTCCTGTCCCGTGTTAATTTCTCTGTAAAGCATCTGGCCAGACTTAATGGGAATTCTTTCATAATGCGCCCTTGGGACTTGGAGAACTCATAGAAGGAGGGAGGGTGGTGTCTGTCATTCTTGGCTCTGTTCCCAACTACTGCAAGCAGTGACATCTTAAGTCAGTTCCTGCTTATTCAGTCCTGCACTAAGGATGTCTTTTTATTTTCTGTTTTCTGGTGCTTTGACATCTGGAGCCTTGCTGCCTCCTGAGGGACAGGCCCTCCCAGGGCTAGATAATTCCTAGAGATAGCAAACAGCATTGTTGCAGCATGCTTTCCGTGTGCAAGCCACGCAATCCAACGTCCACACCCTTGGCCCCCTCCATGTTTCATCCACTGTGCACCTGCTCTCATCACCCCAGGTCCAGCCACCAGGCAGCTGGGGACAGCCCTTTGTCCCAGGGTCTACCGAGAGGTTATTCAAACTAATGGATTCTACGCCTGCTTACCCCGCTTTCTCCTGTTCTTTCCCATGGAAGGCACAGAAGAGACTCCCTCCTCTAACCCCGGTCTTTGCCTCCGAGGACCCTGGTCTCCCCTATGTTCCCCCTCCCACAGCAGTAGGTGTGGCCAGCTCCTTCTCCGGAGGACTCTGAGTAACAAATCCTCTTTTCAATGGCAGTCCTCTCCTGACCTGTCAGCCCCACAGTGTTTGAATAATAATAGAACTTAAATTGTAAAACACCCCTGGAGCTACTGCCCTGGGTGAGGTCCCATGAGAAAGGGGAATGCAAGTCGGCTGCAGTTAAGTTCACTAATCAGTTGATGGTGCTTAGCTACCTCAACTGCAGCCGTTTCAAATTCCCCTTTCTCGTGGAAAAAGATGGGGAGATTATTCTGGAGTGTATCGTGGGCCCAGTGTAATCACAAGTCTGTAAAAGTGGAAGAAGAGCGGGCAGAGAGATCCAATATGAATACTACTTAATTTGCCATTGTCGGCTTTGAAAGTGGAGGACCTAGAGTCAAGGAGTGTGGGCAGCCTCTAGGAGCTGGAAAATGAAGGAAACATTCTCTCCCACAGCCCTGCTGAAACCATTGTTTTGACCCAGTAAGACCCATGTCAGATTGACCTCCAGAATTGTGAAATGACAAATTTGTTTAGCTGGTGCAGTGGCATAAGCCTATAGCCCCAGCTCCTCAGGAGGCTGAGGCAGGAGGATCACTTGAGACCAGGAGACTGAGGCTGCACTGAGCTGCGATTGCGCTACTGCACTCCAGCCTGGGCAAGACCCTATCTCTATAAAATGAAATAAATAAAATAAAACTCCCCAAATTTGTGTTACTTCAAGCCACTGAGTTGTCATAATTTGTTGCAGCAGCGGGAAGCTAATACATGTGTTCACTGTGGAGTCTAACAAACAGATACTATGTTTTTTGTTTGTTTGTTTAGCGTCCTCAGTTTACAGATGATTAAAAAAAAAACTTTTTAGAGGCCAGGTCTTGCTGTGTTGCCAGGCTGGTCTTGAACTTCTGGCCCTCACACAGTCCTGCCTCAGCCTCCCAAGTAGCTGGGAATACAGGCTCTCTCTGCCATGCCTGGCAGAAACCACCTTCTTAACTACAGCTTTTTGTGTGTTAATATTGATTAAGATCATTTCAGTTAAAAAATGGCTGTAGGCCAGGTGTGGTGGCTCACATCTGTAAAACTAGCACTTTGGGAGTCCAAGGTGGGTGGATCACTTGAGCTCAGGAGCTGAAGACCAGCCTGGACAACATGGCGAAACCTCATCCCTACAAAAAAATACGAAAAATTAGCTGGACATGGTGGTGCATGCCTGCAGTCCCAGCTGCCTGGGGGGCTGAGATTGCTGAGCACAGAAGGTCGAGAGTGCTGTGAGATGTGGTTATGGTTGCACCACTGTACTCCAGCCCAGGTGACACAGTGAGACTCTGTCTCCAAACAAACAAACAAACAAACAAAGCCTGTAGCTGTTTCAATTAGCTAGGAATATGCAGAATAGCTCCAAATTGCTTGATGGGATCATGAAGACCCCATGACCTCCAAAGATCATGATACGGTGGAAAAAAGGTGCTTTTTTTTTTTATTGTTGTTCAAATACTTAGTGATAAAACTTCACATATTTCTCCAGCACCGTGTACTTGCCAGAATTTTTTTGAACTTATATGGTACCATTCCTAGCTAGCTCTGTGAGGTGCTTATAAATCCTTCATTGTTCCTGTGAGGAAATGGGACCCCAGAGAGGGAGGTTTCAGTCCAAAAGGGGCAGAGCTTGGGAGCAGAACAGGTGGCCCTGGGGCTCTGGGGTCCCAAGGGATGTTACTCAGGGCCACCGGCCGAGTGCCTGCGCGTGCTGCTCAGTCAGAGCCTCCTGTGTCCATTTGATCTTTGACATGTGTGTGGATGAGATCAAGTTGTCTAAATATTTCTGGCTTTTGAGAAAGTGCCTAACACCAGATAGTTATGCTGATAAAAGCCAATACCCAGAATTTAACAAGGATAGCTGACAAAGATGCTGTATGGATGCTTTGTAGAAAAATGTATGTTATTGATCCTTTTTAGTGTAGCTGGTTCATTACAGCCGCAGTCTTCAAATGTTTTTGATCTCACACCTCTACCAGTAAAAAGTGGGCATGTGCACCCAATGTGGGTGGGTGTGTATTTGTTTATAAATTATAGGCATGTAATGCATAAATATCTTACATTTATTGAAACATACAAAATATAAATAAAAAGAAAATAAACCCCAATTACAAACAAAGGTGGTCGTATTTTTCTGCGCCCCTGTGATGGTGTGTGTTTGTGTGTATGGGCCCAGAGCATCTTCCAAGAGCTTTATGTTGTGATGTCATTTGAGATCCCTGAAGGAACCCTGCACGTGTCAGGCACGTGTCAGTCACATGTCAGGCTAGCTGATTGTCATGCTGTCTGCTGTCTCTTTTATCCAGGGATATTTAGGAAGTCTCCAAGAACGCCCAGCAGCCTGGGGCCACGCGGTCCACTTGCATACCCAGGGATGGGCCCTTCTGTGCTACGGGTGTCAGTTCTGAAGGTTGAGGCATGAGGCGTGGGGTGTCCTGACTCCTCCACTGCCTGGAAGTGGTCCATGTGCTGACCCGGGGCTTGCCACTGTCACACTGAGCTGCCGAGCTGTGCTCCACTGGCACACACAGCCTTATAACCTTAAGCGTGTTCTTTCTTGTGCTTTACTTTTAGAAAATTGTTTTATTGTGGTGAAATACACATAACATACAATTAGCCACTTAACCCTTTTAAGTGTGCAGTTCAGTGGAATTCAATACCTTCACCTTGTTGTGACCATCACCGCCACCCTCTCCAACACTTTTCATCCTCCCAAATGGAAACTTTGTGCCTATGAAACACTAACTTTCCCTTCTCCCACGCCCAGCCCCTGGCAACAGTCGTTCTGCATTCCACCTCTAGGAAGTGGACTGCCCTGGGTGTCTCATGTGAGCGGAATCATGCATTGCTTGTCCTTTAGTGACCGGCTTATTTCACTCAGCATCCTGTCCTCAAGGCTCGTCTGTGTTGTAGCGTGTGCCAGAGCCTCCTTTTTGAGACGGACCCCATTCCATTGCATGAATCCATCACCACATCTTGTTTATCCATTCATCTGTTAATGGACCCTTGGGTGCTTCCACTTTTGGCTACTGTGAACGGTGTTGCTGTGAACATGGGGGTACCGGTGTCTATTTGAATATCTTGCCCTTTTCGTCCATGGAGACATTCTGCATGGATTCCCGGACAGCTTCGTTGGGGTGGTACCTAGGGCAGCATGCACCCTGAGGACCCTCCCACGGTCGCATTTGTGCTGCTCTCAGGACCTCTACGGAAGTGGCCCCTTAACTCACAGTGCTGCTGCTGCCAGTGGAGAGGTGTCAGGCCCTGGCCGGCTGTTTACTCCCCTCCCTGCAGCCCTCTGGCCAGGGAGCCCAGGAGAGTTGCTGTCAGCATGGGCGGGGTCAGGTGCCCTGTCTGTGGTCTTGTTGCTTAGATGTTATCTCACACTTTCTCTCAACCTTGACGCTCCTTGTAAGGTCCTGCTCTCTGGTGACAGGGACGTGACTGTGAGCTCGAGGCACAGTATGCGAAACAGTTCCGGGGAGGCTCAGTGTGTATGTTGGTGGAGGTGGCCGGGCCTCATCACAGTCAACCTCAGCCATCACCCAGGTGGCCTCTGACACACGCGCGCGCGCACACACACACACACACACACACAACGGTCTATGCTGATTTCCTGATTCTGAAGGCTTCACTTGGTCTTCTTGGCCTTTTGTTGAATATGTCACTGCCACCTTTCTTTAATACATTCAGTCTGTGACCCTTGTGAGTGCCCAGATTCCTGGCAGTCAGCAGTGAGAAGCTGCTGCCAGCACTCCCTGCAGTTCCGGAGAGGCACCAGCTGGGGGGCTCCGTGAGAGGCGAGGTCTTGCTTGGTGAGTGTCCACCTCGTCACACTGTCTCCCGGTGTTTGGTAGGGGTTTGTGGAGAACCACTTTCTCCTGGTGTGTGGTAGGAGTTTACGGAAAACCTTTTCATTCATCCCTTTGCTATGGCCCTTGTTCAGGCTGGTGCCCCTTGAGTAAAATCGGAGGCGTAAAGTGACTGGGGACGGGAGGGACAGGGAGAACGCCATGCCTGAAACCTGTCATTTAAGACAAGCTGAAGCCACCTCATGTGCCTCCCAGTTGTGGTGCAGGCTGCCAGCCCCCTTCTTGTCTCATTTTGCAGACAGAGGCTAAGCGTGTCCCCAGACGGCAAGCCACAGGGTCCACAAGGCCTGGCTGCTTGGCAGCTGGTGCACGGCCAGGTCTGCCCTCCCCACTGCTCGCCCACCGCAGCCTCTCGGAGTGGTCCAGGCAGGAGGGGCAGGAGCCCTCTTCTTCCTCTGCCACTCAGGGTGCATGGGGCAGGCAGGAAGATCAGACGGCGGGGCTGCACCCTGAGTAAGTGCTTGTTCTCCCTACATTTTAAAAGCTCACAGGAAAATGGAGAACTTTTTTGAAAGAAAACAATTTCAATTATTTGATTTAGTTTGGATTACCTGGGCAATTAATATCCCTTTATTTTAAAATATGACCTCATAAAATCAAATAGACTAGGAACATGGTGATAAAATAGAAAAATATCTGTTAAACTTCCTTAGTTTAGGAAGACCCATAAAATTCCCTTTTACTTGCCTTGTAATTTAACTTGAGGTTGCAGTTTATGAGTCCTCCCTTTGGTAGAGGCTCCAGCTGGCAAAGACATGCGGTGGAGAGAAACGCATGACCTGTTCCCTCGGGGTCCCTTCTACTGAATGGCAGATTCTCCTCCCGTCTTTATGAAAAGGTTCAGATTGCAATGTTGTGGCACATACCTCTCGTAAATAACAAATACGTGAGCAAAGTGTATGACAGAGGTATGTTTTAATACCTGTGTGTGTTGTGGCCTTGTATCATTTGTTTCTGAAATTTTGACGCCTTCATGTTCTTGGGGTGACGGTAAAATCAGGTGATATCTCTATTCGATTTATCTTGAACACAAGTATCCGGTGTGATAGGCGCTGTCTCAGTTTTGGCGGTGGGTAATACTGTCATTTCAGACAAGTACTCTGAAACAGCTCTGCAAGATCACGGGAAGCAGGAAATCGACTAAAAGGGAGACTCCTGCCTGGTCCATGTTCTTGAACTTAGTTTCTTGTGTTAACCGGAAAGCGCATCCAAAAATAGCTCCTAGAGTTAGTGGGGTCTGTGGCGGGAGCTGTGGGCATGGCGTGATTTTCCCAGATAGCTCAGATGGGAGTTTCCCTGTGGCAGCCAAAAGTCTGTCTTTGTGCTGGAGACCAGTTCTCCTCAAATATCCCCAACGGACCTTTTCTACTGTGGATGCCTGGAATAACTCTGAGTAGATGGAGTCTGGGAGGGATGTTGGAAGAAGCTGTATTCACTTGTAGATGTCTAAGGGGTCTGAGCCTGTGTGCTGCTTTTGCTGTGGTGTAGGATGCAAATGATGAATTCCTGCACAGAGAGGAGTAACTCTTTTCTGCACCAAGTCTGGGCTCTGGTTTGGGAAAATCTATCATCCTGTCTATATAGAGGCACAGTTCAGCCAGATTCCTGGAGAATTTATGATGCTCCCCAGTCCCCGTTTAAGTCACATCTGTCTCTCTCCACTTGCACTGAGGAGTTTCCTTCCCTCTCTGAACTTTGACATCTGTGGAGCTGTGCTCCCGGAAGCCTCTGCACACACTGATGTGGGTTTGGGTGGGGATAGGTGGAGTGCCGAGGTCACACCCCGGGATGGTGGGGGTTGGGGGTGGAGGGTGGGCCTGCTGCTCCCAGGGTTCATGGCAACTGTCTGGTGCCGGGGAGGAGGCACATGGAGTAACTGCACCGGACATGAGTTTAGCTTAATGTCATGCCAACTGTTGGCACCTCCTGGCAGCCATTCAGAACAATAGGTTTTGAAATTCTGGATAATGGAGGGTGATCATTTTGATATTTAAGTAAGCCTGCATGGCCAGGCACCATGGCTTGTGCCTGTAATCCCAGCACTTTGGGAGTCTGAGATAGGAGGATTGCTTGAGGCCAGAAGTTTGAGACCAGCTTGGGCAACATAGTGAGATCCCGTTTCTATAAAATATATATATAAAAATAGCCAGGTGTGGTGATGTGCATCTGTAGTCCCAGCGGCTTTGGAGGCTGAGGTGGGAGGACTGCTTGAGCCAGGAAGGAGTTCAAGGTTGCAGTGAGCTATGATTGTGCCACTGCACTTCAGCCTGGGTGACTGACAGAGTGAGATTCTGTCTTAAAAAAAAAGAAAAGTCTGCTTCATTATGGAGTCAAAGACGTTCACCTATCTATGCAATCAGAGATAATATTTATGACTGAGACCTAAAAGACTCTTGACATATTCATTCTATTCATCCTAGTATGAAAATCATTTGGCTCCTATAGAAATATCCCCTAAAATACAAGGAAATAGAAAACCCGTGTTTTATTTTCTAGGCAGTGCCCGGAAACATGGTAGAAAAATTTAAAAACAGGGGTGTCTGGTTTTAGAACAAGATGGTGTAGATTTATTTTTCCCTGCTCCTCCCTGTGATTACAGTAAATAATTCGACAGGCAACAGTAAAAGGACACTGAAAACTAAAAGCAGGCAGACTGACTGGGGCTTCAGGACATGAGGGGTATCAACACCGTGAGTCCCTGGACTTCGGTTTTATCTCCCGTATCCTTCCAGCCTGGGCACGGGAAGGCCTGTAACCAGAACCACCAACAGGTATAGAGGAAACAAAATAAAGCAAAACCAAAAGGCTCTGTCAGGCCAAAGGGGAAGCTCAGTGAGACCTAGTGGGAGCCCAAGGCCTGCTCCACACCCAAGCCACCAGTGGGCAGCCTGATGTCGTCGTGTGGACCCCCCCATCCGGTGGCTCCAAGAGACCCAGGCCCGGGGCTTTTGCCCACCTACCCACACCACAGCAACAGGTGGCCCAGGGAGCTGCCTTCACTCCTCTATACAGAGCATTTACAAAAAGCCGACAACCAGTTTCACAGTTAAGGGTGAAAGACTGATTCTGCAAAACCAAAAACAAAACCTTTTACAACTGAAAAATGAGCTCATTACAATGACAGGATACAAGATCCATGGCTATGAATTGACTGCATTTCTGTATCCCCACAATGGACTAGTGAAAACTGAAATCACAAACATAATACCATTTACAGTTGCACCTAGAAAATGAAATACTTACATATAAATTTCACAGTGCTCATACAGGATGCAGGATGAGCATTACAAAATGCTGATGAAAAATATCGAAGAACATCTGAATAAATGAAGAGACTTCCCATGTTCATGGATTGGAGACATGAACATAAAAGGGAGTTGGTTTTCTCTATAATTATCTATAGATTTAACATAACTCCTATCAAAACCTCAGCAACGTTTTTTGTAGACATAGACAAGCTTATTCTACGTGGAAAAACACAGGTCCAAAAATATCCAGAAGTTTTCTCAAAAAGAATAATAAAGTGGAAGCTCTCACTTTTCCCAATATTAAAGCTTACTGTGGAGCTGCAGAATTTACGATAGTGTGGGATCAGCAAAGGGAGGGCACATATGTAATGAACCAGAGTGAAGAATCCAGAAATAAGTCCCAACAGATAGGCCCAATTAGTTTTGGACAATCAGTTCATTGGAGGAAGTTTAGTTTTCCAATAAATGGTGTGAGCGCAATTCGACATCCATTAGAAAAAACAAAACCTGAACCTCACAAACCTCATATAAAAATTAACTTGGTAAAGAGTATAGATTTAAATGTAACGATAAAACTTCTAAAAGAAAACATAGAACATATTGAGGATCTAAGACTAGACAAAGAGTTCATAGACTTGACACCAAAAGCATGATCCTTTGCTGTGGGAAAGACCAAATGAATGAGAGTAGACAAATTCCAGACTTAGAATATTTGCAGATCACATCCCCGACACAACATTAATGTCTAGAATATGTAAAGAACTCTCAAAATCGAACATTAACAAAACAACGAATCCCGTTTTGAAATGGGCAAGACATGAGACATTCACTGAAGAAGGTACACAGATGGCAAGTAAGCACATGAAAAGATGTTCAACATCTTTACAAAACAGGGAAGTGCAAATTAAAGCCACTCAGAGATACCACTGCACATCTGTCAGAACGGCACAAATAAAAAAGTGGTACCACCAAATGCTGCTGAGGGTGTGAGAAACAGGGTCTCTCCTACATTGCTGTGGGAATGTAAAACATACCCACTCTGGAAAATAGTCCCTTCACAAAACTAAAAACGGAATTGTCATATGATCCACCAGTTGCACTCCTGAGCATTTGCCCCAGATAAATGAGAACTTATTTTCACAGAGAACCTTTGCAGAAATGTTCATCGCAGCTTTTTAAAAATATACATATATAATAACCCAACACTGGAAACAACCTAGATGTTCCTCAAAAAGTGAGTAAAGAAACTGTGATCCATCCATACGGCGGAATACTAGTCAGTAGTAAAAAGGAACAGACTGTTGATAAACACAATGACTTGCATGGGCTTCAAGGAGATTTTGGTGAATGGAAAAAACTTAGGAGCTAAATGGTAAGAATTAGGAACAGAAAGAAGGGAACAGCGGATGCTGGAGTCTACCTTAGGGTGGAGGGTGAGAGGAGAAAGAGGAGCAGAAAAGATAACTGTTGGGTACTAGGCTTAATACTTGGGTGATGAAATAATCTGTACAACAAACCCCTATAACGTGAGTTTACCTACGGAACAAACCTTCACATGTTACATGGGTTTGTTAGCTATGTAACAAACCCCAAAACCTAAAATAAAAGTTAAGAAAACCTAATTTCAAAAGGATATATACTGCATGATCCCATTTATAGAACATTTGTGAAATAACATACTTAGGGGGATGGGGGGCAACTTAGTGTTTGCCAGGGGTTGGGGATGCAGGAGGGGTGGGCGTGGCCCCCGAGAGGTAGCATGAGGAGGCCTTGTCCCCTTGGTACCATCTTGATTGTGTGTGGGTACTATTTTGGTTGTGGTTGGTTGAGAAATTGCACAGATGCACACGCGCGCACACACATGCACATGAATGCACTTAAAGCTAGAGAAATCTGAATAAGCTCTGTTGGCTGTAGCAATGTCAATTTCCCAGTTTTGATTTTGTCCTCTGGTTTTGGGGCGTGGTAGCCTTAGGGGAGGCTGGATGAAGGGTGCGTGGGACCTCCCTCTACATTTCTTTGCAACTTCCTATGAATCTATAATTATTCCAAAATAAAAACCTTAAAATATGACCATTGAGTTATTAATGGTAATGAGCCAGTATAAGAAGAAGACACCGAAATTCGGTGTGCCCAGCGCACACGTTGCCCAGGTGGGGCTCCTGCCAACAGAGTGCCCAGCGGTGGGAATGTGAGGTTTTCAGGACCCAGCATGCTCTGCAGAGCCGGAGAGACGACGAGCCTGCCGCCTTGCTAAGGAGGGCTAGTGTAGATTTACCCTCTTTCCAGCAGAGATGAAGATCTTGGTCAACGACATCTCCCATGGGTGTGAGGATACGCGTTAAGATTTATGAGTAACCTGAGGGCGAGTGGGAGAATGTTGCTTTTTTTCCCCAGACCTGTCCTCTAAGGAGGCTTGGCTCTCTAGTTACAAAGGGTACATAAAATGTTCTGGATGATTAGTTACATTAACTCCTGGAAATACCAAAAGTACTTTATTTTAATGTACTTCTTCTTGTAGTTATGAACAATTTGGATAATTAGAGTTGGAAGGGATGTGCTGACGCACATACGCTGGAGTTACTTACTATCCCTGCCTTGATCCTGGGAATATCACAGCCCTTCGCCTGTGACACTGGAGTTTAGACTGGAGCTAAGGTGTAGCCAGTGTCGTCTAGACAGAATGGGTATTGGATACAAGCCCGCTGTTAAGTCATTGCTGTCCCCTAGGTAAACATGCCATTGTAACACATTTATGAGAAATGGACGCCATAGAGAAATAAATACTACACGGCGATGGGATATTCCTGAATGAACCAGCTTGCGGTTAAACGCATCACTCCACCAGACAAGTTTACAGTGAACTCGGGGCAGGTGTCTTGCAGTCATATGGGAAGATGAGGAAGCTCTCAATAGGAAATGCTTCTGCAAACACACCGCTCGCTCACCATAAAGAAAGGCTGCTTCTAACATTGCAGTAGTACCCTGGAGTACAGCCCATCCTTTCCCCATTTTCTCAGGGGACATAAGTGCTAAGGAAGTGCCACATGCGATGTCATCACCAAGCGCCACAACTCTCAAAGGGCTGCTTCTCTTAAAAAGCCCCAAGGGACTCTGCTGCAGAGTGAGTTTAAAGATGCAAAAAATCAAAACTTGATCTGCACTTGAGTAATAACACTAAGTTGCTGGATTACTGAAATGTGATTCTAGGATGGAGATTAAAGGGCGACACCTCAGCTCCCAGCCAAGCCCTGAGGCCCCTGGACTTTCATACTAACAGTGTGGTTAGGGAGGTTGCCAAGGGTGGCTTTGCTGGGAATGTGAAGGTGTCACTGTCACGTTGCTGGGCATAGGCAAGGCACTTGGAATGAACAGCCCCAGAGCTTTCACTCCTGTCTCCCTGAAGGAATCTAAGGGCTGGGCAGACACCTAGCGTGCCAGGTGCAGGCAAGTCCTGGGTGACATGGGCGGTATATTCCAAAGTGTGTTAGGCCTCCTAGGTTCTTATTTCTGAGTAATAAGCATGCCTTTCTTTTTCTTTCTTTCTTTCTTTCTCTCTCTCTTTCTGTCTGTCTGTCTGTCATTCTGTCTGTCTGTCTTTCTGTCTCTCTCTCTCTCTCTCTCTCTCTCTTTCTCTCTTTCTCTCTTTTTTTTGAGATGGAGTTTTGCTTTGTCACCCAGGCTGGAGTACAGTGGCACGATCTTGGGTCACTGCAAGCTCCGCCTCCCAGGTTCACGCCATTCTCCTGCCTCAGCCTCCCCAGCAGCTGGGACTACAGGTGCCCGCCACCACGCCTGACTAATTTTTTTGGTATTTTTCATAGAGACGGGGTTTCACCGTGTTAACCAGGATGGTCTCGATCTCCTAACCTTGTGATCCACCTGCCTCGGACTCCCAAAGCGCTGGGATTATAGACACGAGTCATCATGCCCAGCCATGTAATAAGCACTTCTTTGAGTGTGTTGACTTCACATAGAAAAATCAAAGCACCACACTTTCTGTTATGTTCAAATCGGGCCAACAAGTGCTGTCCAGACAGGATATGGACTGCTCCTACCTGTCATCATCATTGCTCTCCACATTGGATGCTGTTTCATTTTTAATGAAATGTATTAAAGTTAAAAATCCCGAGATGCGCTAGTTTTTTGTAAAACAATGAACCTTATACATTAATCTATGCAAACCAGCTCTGTGGCCCGGAGCCCTGGCAGCTCAGCTGTCCCTCGTCCATCCTCCACACTGCCAAGGGGCAGTGAGAGGCTCCAGCATCCCTTCCTTCCAAGAGCACTGTCGCCGGGACAGCCCTCCCCATCCGTCCTCCCCACTGCCCGGCTCCCCTTCCACCAGAGCCTGCCGCGTGCTCCTGAACAGTTTCCCCGTCTGTTAGCCCAGAGCCTCCCCCATGCCCTCGAGCTGTTTCCCAGGACCCTGCCAGCCAGCAGAAAGCAGGAAGGTGCCTTTCGGGCAGTTTGCTGTTTGTGGATGTGCTTGCCTTCTGGTCCATGACCCAGTGGCGCTCCCGCTCGTTCATGTCAGATGGGAAATCCTCTGAGGGCTGAAAGACGCTTTCAGCTTTGATCTTCAGGTCAGCAGGACCAGTCAGCATCAACATCTACTACGTGGAAAGCCCTAGGCTTATGTGTCCTGCAGCCTCGAAACTTCCTGCCCTGTGACCACCATCTCTGCATTTCTCCCTCTCCCTGCCCTGGGAGCCTCCTTTCTACTCTGTCCAGGCGTTTGAGATTGTTTGTTAGAGTGAGATCACGCGGCATCTCTGTGTCTGGCTTATTTCACTTCAAGTCCTTCAGGCTCATCCAGGTCATTGCAAATGGCAGGATTTCCTTCTTTTTAAAGGCTGCATGGTATTTAATTGTGTGTATATACAGTTTTCTTTATCCATTCATTCCTCAGTGACTTAGGTTGCTTCCATATCCTGGTTCTTTTGCATAATGCTGTTGTGAACCCTGTTGAAGGGGCAGGTAGGAAAAATAAGTCTCAAGATCTAATGCACAGCATGAGGACTGAAGCTAAGATGGTAGTTACTCTTGTATTATATACTGGAAATTGGCTAAGAGTAGATTTTGGGTGCTTTCACCAAAACAAATGAGGTAACTGTGTGAGATGATGGATATGTGAATTTGCTTGACTGTAGTGATGATTTCTCTATGTATTTCACTATGTTATATGTATATCAAAATATAGTGTTTTGTACCATATATGTATATAATAATTTTTTAAGAAAAGAGAGCCCCATGCAGGTGGTGTGTGGACTTGAAGGTAAATACTGGCTCTTGCCTTCCAGGGACTCGCAGGCCTGGGAGAGGGACAGCACCTGCATAGACGGTCTTGCTAGATGCGAGGCTCTTGCAAGTGACTTCTGCCCTCATCTCCTGTGAACCGAGACTAACAATAGTGCCCGCTTCCTAGGGTTGCTATGGGCACTGGCGCCCATAAGCCAATAGCTGCAAAGGACTCAGGACAGCTCCTGGCCCATGGTTGGCACTGTGTGTGTGTTTGGTAGAGGTAGGGACAAAGCTGCCTGAGGGAACAAGGAGGCTGCTAAGCTTTGGCCGCGCTGCCTGGAAGACACCCTCCAGAAGGTTCTGGGCCTGACCAGTCTTGATGTTCACCCAGGTAGACAGGAGTTTGATGAAATCGTCGCATGTGATTGCCTGGCTTTGGTGTTCGGCCTGCACCGTGAGCCTTAAATGCTTCTCGCTTTGCAGCCAGTGTTGCCACTCTGTTGTCGGGTGTGTTTCTCTTGCCAAACTGGACCTGTAGGATGGTGGGTTCAGACAGCCCGTGGAAAGGAAGTTGGAAAGAGAAGAGAATTAGCAAAGAGGAAAGGTTAGAAAGAGAGAGATGAAGACCTGTGGCTGGGAAAGTGGAGCAGGAATAGCAACTGAGAAGGAGAAAAAGTGGAATACTTCCAGGCTGGGGGCCCACGCCTGTAATCCCAGTGCTTTGGGAGGCCGAGGCGGGAGGATCACTCAAGGTGAGGAGTTCAAGATGAGCCTGGCCAAAATAGTGAGATCTTGTCTCTACTAAAAATTAAAAAATCAGGCCAGGCGCAGTGGCTCACGCCTGTAATCCCAGTGCTTTGGGAGGCTAAGGCGGGAGGATCACTCAAGGTGAGGAGTTCAAGAAGAGCCTGGCCAAAATAGTGAGATCTTGTCTCTACTAAAAATTAAAAAATCAGGCCAGGCGCAGTGGCTCACGCCTGTAATCCCAGCACTTTGGGAGGCCGAGGCGGGTGGATCACGAGGTCAGGAGATTGAGACCATCCTGGTTAACACGGTGAAACCCCATCTCCACTAAAAATACAAAAAATTAGCCGGACGTGGTGGTGGGCGCCTGTAGTCCCAGCTACTTGGGAGGCTGAGGCAGGAGAATGGCATGAACCTGGGAGGTGGAGCTTGCAGTGAGCCAAGATCGCGCCACTGCACTCCAGCCTGGGTGACAGAATGAGACTCTGTCTCAAAAAAAAGAGAAAAGAAAAAATTAAAAAATTAGCCGGGCATGGTGGCACGAGCTTGTAGTTCCAACTACTTGGGAGGCTGAGGTGGGAGGACCCGCTTGAGCCCAGGAGTTTAAGGTTCAGTGAGCAATGATGGTACCACTGCACTCCAGCCTGGGTGACAGAGTACGACCCTGTCTCTTAAAGAGAATATAAAAGTGGAATAGTGATTGGGAGGGAGGAGGATGTGCCCAAGGATGAAGGTCCCTATGGCAGGCCTTGTTGTGTGCAAAGGACCAGGCTCTGGCCCCCGTTCAGGACAACTGGCAACACCTGTGCTGACCCCAGAGCCAGGAAAGCAGCTGTGGTCCTGCCCTCACTGTGACCGGGGAAGGAGCTGCTTTTGTGGGCTGCTGCTCCTGCGGGGGCTTTACTGAGAGGCACTTCACATACCATACAGTTCACCCAGTTAAAGTATACAGTCAGTAGCTTGGTAATATGTTTGAGTGTCTGCAAGAGTTTTGCATCCATCGCCACAATCAACTTTAGAACGTTTTTAACTAATTAACGTTTCAGAGAGAGGGTCTCGCTCTGTTGCTCAGGCTGGAGTGCAGGGGCATGGTCATCACTCATTGGAACCTCGAACCGCTGGGCTCAAGTGATCCTCTCACCTCAGCCTCCCAGGCGTAGCTGGAAGCACAAGCTCATGCCATCATGCCCAGCTAATTTTTTTTTAAAACTTTTTGGTAGAGACTGGGTCTCACTGTGTTGCCCAGGCTGGTCTCAGACTTCTGGCCTCAGTGATCATCCTGCCTCGGCCTCCCAAAGTGCTGGAATTACAGGTGTGAGCTACTGCACCTGGCCTAGCACATTTTTAGCAGAAATATGAACCCCATATTCCTTAGCTGTCACCCCCTAATCCTCCACAGATTTGCCTAGTCTGCATATTTCACAAAAATGGATCATATATAATACATAGTCCTTTGTAACTGGCTTCCTTCACATAGCATGTTTGCAGGCTCATTCATACTGTAGCCTGTATCAGTGCTTGAGTTTTGTTCCTTGCTGAATGGTATCCCATTGCAGGGATGTACCACATCTTATTTATCCATTTGTCATTGATGGGCATTTGGACTGTTTCTACTTTTGGCTGCTATGAATAACACTGCTGTGAACATTTGTGTACGAGTTAGTGTATGGATGTGTGTTTTCATTCCTCTTGTGTATGTCCCTAGGAGGAGACTTGCTGGAGCACAGGATACCTCTCAGATTTAACTGGAGAGCCCTTTGCATTCCCACGAGCAGTCCTGCGAGGGTTCCACTTTCTCCACATCCTCCAACGCTTACCTGTCTTTCAGACTCTAGCCATCTATTGGGTGTGAAGTCACGTCTCACTGTGGTTTGGATTTGCATTTTCCAGATGGCTACTGATGTTAACCACATGACGTTTGATGTGTTTATTGGCCACTTGTGTATCATCTTTGGAGAATTGTCTAGTCAGATCTTTCACCCATTTTTAAATTGGGCCTTTTATTATTTAGTTGTAGTTTTTAGTAGATACAAGTTCCACTCAGATAATAGGACTTGCAAAAACCTTTCCCCATTCTGCAGGTTGTCTGTTTGCTTCCTTGATTATGTCCTTTGAAGCGCAAACGTTTTAAATTGTTATTTTTAACTGACAAAAAATTGTGTATATTTATGGAGTAAAACATGATGCTTTGAAATATATATACATTGTGGAGTAATGAATAGTTAAAGCACACAGTTAATAGCATAATAATAAATAATGACAGTGTATTGTATACTTAAACTTGCTGAGAGAGTAGATTTTTTTTTTTTTGAGACGGAGTCTCGCTCTGTCGCCCAGGCTGGAGTGCAGTGGTGCGATCTCGGCTCACTGCAAGCTCCGCCTCCCGGGTTCACGCCATTCTCCTGCCTCAGCCTCCCGAGTAGCTGGGACTACAGGCGCCCGCCACCTCGCCCGGCTAGTTTTTTGTATTTTTAGTAGAGATGGGGTTTCACCATGTTAGCCAGGATGGTCTCATCTCCTGACCTCGTGATCTACCCGCCTCAGCCTCCCAAAGTGCTGGGATTACAGGCATGAGCCACCGCACCCGGCCAAGAGTAGATTTTAAGTATTCTTAGCACAAAAAAATTAAGTCTGTGAAGTATGCAGGAATAGCATAGGAACTGAGAGGAAGAAAAAAATGAAATGGAATACTGGCCGTCGCGTGTTAATTAGCTTGATTTAGCCATTCCACTGTGATCCATTTTGTAATAATTTTTCACTCCAGAGTGAAGAGAAGTGTGGTAGGGTTACTCTACTGTCAAACTGCCCTTTAAATAAATGAAAGTGAGGGTTATCTCAAGAAACTCATGGTGAGCCGGCCTCAGACCAGTCATCTTCGGCTCTGCGGGCCCGGGCTTCTCTGGCTGTTTAGAGACCTCAGTGTTGCATTTCAGTGAGGTCTTTTGGGGACCATGGCCAGCATGCATGCATGCTTTTTATTATTTTAATTAAAGATAAAAATGAAAAAATATGAGCCGGGCGCAGTGGCTCACACCTGTAATCCCAGCACTTTGGGAGGTCAAGGTGGGCGGATTGTCTGAGGCCAGCAGTTCGAGACCAGCCCGGCCAACATGGCGAAACCCCGTCTTTACTAAAAATGCAAAAATAAGCCACATATGCTAATGTCCGCCTCTAATTCCAGCTACTTGGGAGGCTGAGGCACAAGAATCACTTGAACCCGGGAGGCAGAGGTTGCAATGAGCTGAGATCACGCCACTGCACTCCAACCTGGGCAACAGAGTGAGACTCTGTCCACCCCCCCAAAAAAAAGAATAAAACAGATTTTAAAACTTTAATTAACATGTAACAATTATACATATTTGTGGGGCTCAGCGTGATATTGCCCATGTGTACAGCGTGTAATGATCAAATTGTGATAATCAGCATGTTTATCACCTCAAATACTTATTTCTTCTTGGGAGCATTCAGAATCCTCTCTTCTAGCTATTGGAAAATACATACTGAATTACTGTTAACTATAGTCCCCCTGTGGTGCTGCAGAACACCACAACTCATCCCTCCTCTCCGGTGGTAATTTAGTATCTGGTAACATTCTTTTAATTTCCTTTCTTTGGGCAGAAGGCTAGATGATGCCTGTTTTTGTTTTATTTTTCTGCTTCACATATAGTACACGAAAGCAGAGTATATTCAAAAAAAAGGAAATGTGTTTGGGGGAAAAAAAAAAAAAAAGGAAACAAATTTACGTAGAACCCATAAGCATAAGACAAAAAAAAATGGAATCTGGTCATTGGCAACCTTAGATATAAAGATGCCAATTTTATATAGCACGTGCGACCAGCATGTGACAAATCTTCGTGATGTCTTTGCCTTGCCCAGCACACTCACAGGCAGCTGCCTTTGCTCAAATGAGGCCTTGTG
This sequence comes from Theropithecus gelada, assembly GCF_003255815.1. Classification (NCBI taxonomy): domain Eukaryota; kingdom Metazoa; phylum Chordata; class Mammalia; order Primates; family Cercopithecidae; genus Theropithecus; species Theropithecus gelada. The sequence goes on from NC_037674.1 coordinate 2,871,584, forward strand.
TCTGCTAGGAGAGTAGCACTCGGGTTTTCCGCCCATTGCTGAATGAGTTTCCTGAGGCTTCTATAACAGATTACCATACAGCAGGTGGCTTAAACCAACAGAAGTGTCTTCTCTGACAGTTCTGAGGCTTCAAGGCTGAGACCAGGGTGTGGGCAGGGCCGTGCTCCTGTGGAAGGCTCTGGAGAATTAGCTTTCCTTGCCTCTTCCTGCGTCCGTGGTGGCCGCCAGTCCTTATGTCCCCTGCCTCGCAGCCGTGTTGATCTGATTTCTGTCTCTGTCTTCACATGGCTGTCCTCTCGCTCATGAGTCTCTGTGTCTCTGTTTTCTCTGCTTCCAAGGATACTAGTCACTGGGTTAGGACGCACCGTACTCCAGTGTGACCTCATCTTAACTAACTATATCTGTAAGGATCCTATTTCCAAATACATTGACAGTCAGAGGCTCTGGATGGACATGAATTTTGGAGGACACTATTCATTCAACAAAGTGTAATTGCCAGTCACTCACTGGCACTGCCCTCCTGGCACTGGAGGGTTTTCGTTTGCTTGTTTGTTTTAGGCATTCCATTTTGCTCGTGAATAATGAGTTATTAACAGCAGGAGGTTTGGAAGGTTGTGCGGCTCTTTGGAAATAGGTGACAATGCTATCTTCTAGATCCCCTCACCTGGGTCAGGCAGTGAGGTGGTGCCGGTAGGAGCCTCTGTAAGTGCAGGTTCTCCTTGGTACCATGCCTTGCACATCATGTGAGCTCAGAGTTTGTGGATAGATGGAAACTCAGGAAACACAAAATATTGATCCATATGGTATTTAGCTGAATCTGTGAAGACTGTCATTGATTGCCAAGACTTTTGAGGATATTGCTAAGTCAGTGGCAGTCATTTACACTCCACGAAAAGCCATTTTCACATCTCGACACACTGAACGCATATTTTTAGAGAATGACTAAATGCAGTTCCATCCCCTATTAGGAATTCCCTGCCTGCAGCATTCTCCAGGAAAATGTTGTCAAGGAGATTAACTGTCTACACGGGTGAGTCCAGCATTTTTCTGAGGTAGCACAAACACGCAGAGCCCAGTACAGTCGCAGAACTTGCCCAACAATGTGTAATTGCAGTGTGGAGAGACTCTCATACAGGGAGGAGCCCCCCAGGCCCCCGAGCCACACACAGCTTTGGAATGAGGTGGGAGAGGGCACGGGCAGCGGTCCCAGACGTCCAGACGCGGTGGAGGGTGCTGGGTATGCACGGGGTCCAGCCTGTCTACTGAGGAGCAGGCAGGGCATGGTGGGGAAGGTGGGGCGGGCGGCTGGGACTTTTGTTTGCATTTCATTGCAGACTCGTCATTTGCTGCAAATATGATTTGGGCCTTGAATCATGTAGCGAAGCAGCCAGACGAAGGGAGGCCCGGCACGGCCAAAGCTGTGTGTTGCTGTCCCCCTCTGAGAACAGAGTTAGTTCAGTGAATCACTTTTCTGGCTTCCTTTCAAAGTCTGAGGCAATGAAGTCCTGAGGTTGGAAACAGTGATTTCCGGGTAAGTGCCGAAAGCCTCATCAGGCGGCACGTTTACGAAAGCCACTTGTTTCTTTGGAAAAGGGTTTAAGATAGACCATCTCGAAGTGTCATGACCTCATGGGACAACGCACGGGGACAGAAATAAGTTGTCACCTCTGAGTTTGGGACTGAAGACCCCAGAGCCACAGTGAGAGAAGACAGAAGGGGGCCGTGGCGACCTGGGCTGTTAGAGATCATGTGGCCGATGCACGGACACAGGCCTCCCTCACTGGAGAGAAAGGGTCTGGGTCTCTTCCTGAGAGCCTGTTCGGGAATCTCCAGATTCTTGAACTGGTAGCGTGGTTTTCTTTGGAAAGGAAGGAAGGTGTAAAGACGCCCAAGCCAGTTTCCTGCTTGAGAAATGCTGTTGCAAAGGGGCAGTGTGGTGCGAATTTTAAGCTTCGCCACTCCCTCTAGCAGAACTGTGTGGTTTTGGAGAGGCTGGCCGCCAGTTTCAGGACACAATAGAGGGACACTTCCACCCCTTTCAGTGACTTCCCAAGGTGGCTCTGCAGAGCACCCCTTCCTTAGGGGAGCAGAGGCCTGGCCTCTGAGGCCATTCTGAGTGAGGTGAAGGTGGGGATGACCCAAAAGGCCAGCGCTGCATGGCCACACCCCCCTCCTGCATTTACCCCCAGGTGCCTGTGCTGGCAGCGGCACATCACCAGGCCTCCTCCTCTCTGTGGCTCCATCCACAGCTCCTGCTGGCCGAGGCCTTGAACCTGGCTGCCCACCGCACTTCTCCCCGCCTGCACCACCTCCATCTCTCTCCAGACGGTGACCGAGGCCTCCTAGCTTACCCTAGACACCTGCCTCCACTCTGGCCTCAGCGCACCCTGAGTATCCTCCACCCAGTGGCCAAAGCGATTCCTCACAATAGAAAGCAGACCAGGGCCCCCCTCTTCTTGGAAGCCTCCCTGTCTTCCCTTCCCTGGGACTGAGATCCAAAGTCTTTGCTTGACCCACAGGGCCCTGTACCTGGTGGCCCACTGTGTCTCTTCCCCACGCCCTCACTCTCCACCTCCCATCCCACCATGCCTTGGCCTCTTAGGACTCCGGGGCGAGCCCCGCCTCAGAACCCTGGGCTGCTGCCCCTTCCCCAGCTCTCTCCTGGCTCCCCCCTCGTTCAGACACCTGTCCCAGTGTCACACTCCCAGGGAGATCCTCCCTGAATGCCTCATCTCTGTCCCTACTCTGTTTATCTTTGACGTACTTCCTACAGTCTGATCCACTTATGGATTTGTGCATTTAGCTGTTTCTCTACCCGCCCTCCTCCACATTAGAACGTTACCTCTTGGGAGCAAGAGCTTTGTGTTCTGTGTGGCCGCATGCGTGGTTCCTGCTCAAGAAAAAAATTTTTTTGAAAGAACAAATATCATCACTCAATACTCATTTATTGACATATTTAAGACATTGTTACTGGGCGTCCCATTTTAATTCATCCTTAAAATGGTACTGGTCTTGCCTCTTTAGCCTAAGTTCAGGGAAAATGGATGCAAAGCTCTGATAGTCACTGATCTGGGTGCTGTGAGAGGTGACATCATCAGAGGTGACCTCTCCACTCAGCCACGGAGATGTTTGAACGGACCGTCCCCCTTTCTTCCAGACAGGTGTGACCAGGCTTTATGAAAACTTTTCTGTAAAGAGGCACTTTTCACCACATTGTTTTAATACACTTGTGTTATTACCAGAAAAATGGGAAAGCAGGAAATAAAATTTGCATCGACTTCCTCCTCCTTACACCATGTTGGTTCTTGCAAACTGACTGGAGTCGTGTGTCTGTTACCCCCTCCTTTCTTGCACACGTTCTAGCATTACGCATGATGTGGAACAAAGCTTTACTAATAAGGTTGCCAGGAATCACCAGCCATAGAAATACCTACATTTTTGAGTGAACAATTCCATTTCTATAAATCTATCCTGGGAAGATAATCTTTAATGCAAAGATTAAAGTACCCAAGGATAGTCAGTTTTTACAACAGCACATGTAGAACACAACATGAATGCTGCCAAATCCATATAATAATTAGATATCATAGTTCACTTACTGGAATACTGTGTATTTATTAAACTATATTTTAAGATACTTTCTAGTTACATGGAAATGCTTATGACTGGATAAAGCAGTACAAGTGATGTCAAATATGGGATGTTAAATTTCCCTCTAAGCTCTGCTTTGGCTGCATCCTGTATGTTTTGGTGTGTTGCATTTTTGTTTGTGTTAATCTCAGAGTATTCCTAATTTCCCCTGTGATTTCCTCCTTGATCCATTGGTTATTTAAGAGTGGATTGTTTAATGTCCACGTATATATGTATTTCTCAAATTTGCTTCAGTTATTGATTTCATTTCTAAGCTCATTCCAAGAGCCTACTTAGTATGGTATCAATCCTTTAAACTTACTGAGGTTTGTTCTATGACTTAGCTTATGATCTGTACTACAGGACATGCCACACGCACCTGAGAAGAAAGTTTATCCTGCTGTTCTTGGGCAGAGTATTCTACAGTTGTCTGTCAGGTCTAGTTCGTTTATAATACTGTTCAAGTCTTCTATTTCCTTGTTAATTTCTGCTAGTTCTATTTACTACTGAAAGTGGAGCATTGGATTCTCTATTATTGTTAAATTGTCTATTTCATCCTTCGGTTCTGTCGTTTTCTGCTTCATTTGTTTTGGGAACTTATTGTTAGCTCCATTTGTGTTTATAATTGTTATGGCTTCCTGATGGGTTGACTTTTTCTCATTATAAAATGTCTTTCTGGATCTATAGTATCATTTTTTTGCTTTAAAGTCTATTTTTTTCTAATGCTACGTAGCCAATCCAGCTCTCTTTTGGTTACTTTTTGCACAGGATAACTTCTGTCATCCTTTTACTTTCAACCTATTTGTGTTTTTTAATCTAAAGTGTGTCTCTTACAGATCACATATAGGTGGATTGTGCTTTTTTAAAAATCTATTCTGTCAGTTCTGCCTCTTAATTGGAGAACTTGACCATTTACATTTAATGTACTTACTGAGTTGGTAGGATTTAAGTCTGCCATATTGCTATTTGCAGTCTTTATGTCTTATGTATTTTTATTTTTCTACTCCTCCCTTACTGCCACCTTTTTTGTTAAACAGATATTTTCTGTTTGCCATTTTTATCTCCTTGTCATTTATTTGATCACTTTTGGGGTTATTTTCTTGGTAATCACCTTGTGGGTTTTAATTACCATCTAAATTTCCAGCAATGTAGGTCAGATTAATACCACCTTAATGACAGTGCCATGAGAACTTTGTTCTTGTGTAGCTCCGCCATCCTCCCTCCATTGTGCTGGTGTTGTCATGTCCTGTCAGTTACATCTTTTATACCTTGTATGCCCATCAACATAGATTTGTAAATGTTGCTTTATGTCTTTTAAATCAAGGGGAAAAAAGAGTTACAAAGAAAAACTACATTTGCATTTTATATTTACTTAGTAGATACTTTTACTGGTGCTCTTTATTTTTTCGGGTCTATTCAAGTTACTGTCTAGTGTGCTTTCATTTCAGCCTGAAGGACTCTGTTTATTATTTCTTGTAAGAGAGGGGTCTGCTAGTAGTGAATTCTCTGTTTTTGTTTATCTGGGAATGTCCAATTTACCTATGTATTTGAGTAGTTTTTGCTGAATATGAAATTAGTGGCTGGCAGTCTTTATTTCAGCACTTTGAAGATGTCACCTGACTCCCTTTTGTCCTTCATGTTTTCTGATCAGAAGTCAGCTGTTAAACTTACTGAAGATCCCTCGTACAAGGTGCATCACTGTTCATTACTGAATGTAGGGTTTTGGGCTTTTGACAGTTTGATTATGATGTGTATAAGTTTAGATCTCTTTTGAGTTTATCTAACTAGGAATTGTTTATTTAGCTTCTTTCTTGTGCATATTGATGATTTTCATTAAATTTTGGAAGTTTTCAGCCATTGTCATTATCGTCATTATTATTATTATTACTTTTTTTTTTTTTTGAGACAGAGTCTTGCTCTGTTGCCCAGGCTAGAGTGCAGTGGCATGATCTCGGCCCACTGCAGCCTCTGCCTCCTGGATTCAAATAATTCTCGTGCTTCAGCCTCCCGAGTAGTGGAGATTACAGGTGTGCACCACCACACCTGGCTAATTTTTATATTTTTAGCAGAGATGGGGTTTCACCATGTTGGCCAGGCTGGTCTTAAACTCCTGAGCTCAGGTGATTCCACTTTTTGAGACAAGGTCTGGCTTTGTTGCCCAGGCTGGAGTGCAGTGGTGCAATATCAGCTCACTGCAACCTCCACCTCTTGGCCTCAAGCCATCTTCCCACCTCAGCCTCTCAAGTAGCTGGGACTACAGGTGCACCTTCGCACCTGGCTGATGTTTGTATTTTTATTTTGTAGAGATGGGATTTTGCCATATTGCTCAGGTTGGTCTCAAACGCATGAGCTCAAGCAATCCACCCACCTAGGCCTCCCAAAGTGCTGGGATTACAGGCATGAGGCACCGTGCCCAACCCAGTCATTATTTTTCAGCTGTACTTTCTTCTTTTTGTCTCTCTTTTTTCTTTCTGGGACTCCCATTATTCATACATCTGTTTACTTGATGATGTCCTATGGGACTCTGAGACTGTTGATATTTCTTCATTTTTTTTCTGTTTATCATACTGAACAATCTCAATTGACCTATTTTAAAGTTTTCTGATTATTTTTTCTGTTTGCTCAGAAATCTGCTGTTGAGACCTTCAGTTTTTTATTTCATTTATTGTACTTTTCAACTCCAGAATTTGTACTTGGTTCTTTTTTTGCAATATCTCTTTATTGGTATTCTCTATTTGATGAGACATTATTATCATACTTTTCCGTAGACATGGTTTTCTTTCATTTTTTGGAAATATTTATTTTTTCTAGTAACTCCAACATCTGAGCTTACTTGGGGACAGTTTTTCCTGTGTGCATAGGCTTTTATTTTCTTATTTATTTGCATGTCTCATAATTTTTTTGTTGTAGAAAATGACATTTAAAATAAAACAATGTGGAAACTTTGGAAATTGAATTTTTTTTCTCCCCAGTGTTTGCTGTTGTTGTTTGTTGCTGTTGTTATTTATTTATTGACTTTTATACCAGTTATCTTAGGTCTGTATTCTTTGTCCTACAGTAGCCTGTGCTTGATTATCTTAGTGGTCAGATAATGATGGATGGAGTCTCCTAATCTTTGCTGATGTTATGTGTGCATGTATTGGGCACACCTTCAACTTGGAGCCAGGCGGTTACTTCTGTCTTAGCCTTCATTCCTGCTTGTGCAGGACCTCATGTCTGCCAAAGATGAGGGCGCATGGCCTTCTCATGTCCCTTCTGAGTGTGTGCATAGCTCTGAGCATGTGCATATTCCTACACTTGTGTGTGACCTTAGAGATTCCCAGGAATATGTTGGAGTTTCAAAGCCCTCTGTTAATATCACGTTCCTCAGGCTTTCTTTTTAAGATTTTGATCAGCTTGTTATTTGCCCCACTTCATAGCCACCATCTCAGATGTCCTAAACAACTGCCTCTAATTTGACAAACATCCAGTGAAAACGTTTTTCCTAATGAGTGAGTTCCAAGTCAGGTTAAATAAAGACAGACTTGTGAATGGGATTTTCCAGGGAAAAGCAGCCTGGTCAACTAATGATGGTTCTCTGCTATGGTCTTTGAAGGAGCTCCAACCTCATATTTTGCCCTTCGGTAGCTGGTGTTTTGTTTTGTTTTGTTTTGTTTTGTTTTGTTTTGTTTTTCCCAGAGTCAGGGTGTCGTTCTGTCACCTGGGCTGGAGTGTGTGGTGCTCACTGTAACCTCAGACACCTGGGCTTAAGCGAACCTCCTGCCTCAGCCTCCCAAAGCACTGGGATTACAGGCATGAACCACAGCACCTGGCCCAGTGGCTGGTTTTAAAGGCTACCTTGGAGCTGCAGTGAAGACAATAGGAAACAAGGAAAGGTAAAACACCACAAAGCTCACTGTTCTTACTGAGTTTCAGCCATTTTTCTTGAATAAATGTTCTTGGATTGTTGCTAGTATTTGATTAATTTTCAGAGACCCGAAAAAAGTTGATTTTGACAATATTTTGCCTTTGTTCTTTCTCACTGCTTTTATGAAGGAGAGAATTTTTGGCGGTCCTTCACTCCACCATCTTCATTGACTTCCTAAACTTAGGATATTACACGTATTTCGTTAAAATGAAAGAAAAAAAAGTGAGAATGTTAAAAATGTAAGAAAGAGGAATGAGTTGAGAAATGTTTTTTCTTTTTTCTGTTTCTTTCTTTTTTTTTTTCGAGACAGGGTCTTGCTCCCTTGCCCAGGCTGGAGTGTAGTGGTGTGATCACGGCTCTCTGTAGCCTCAACCACCTGGGCTCAAGCAACCCTTCTGCTTCAGCATCCCTAGAAGCTGAGATCACAAGCGTACCCCACCACACCCAGCAAATTTTTTGTATTTTTTAGTAGAGGTCTCACTGTGTTGTCCAGTCTAGTCTGGAACTCCTGGGCTCAAGTAATCCTCCTGCCTGGCCTCCTAAAGTGCTTGGATTACAGGCATGAGCCACATTGCTAGGCTGAGAAATGTTTTTTTAATTACTATGTTCAGCGAAATTTTTTTTCCTCTTTAATAGTAGGATGTGTAATCTGTAAATGTTATGTTCATGCACAAGTAAGTTTGCCTTGTAGCAAATTTTTAGTAAATGGTGGAGGTTGGTAAACTACAGCCCCCATTTTGGTAAATTCAGTCTTACTGGCATGCAGGCATGCTGTTCTGCTAGTGCACTGTCCGTGGCTGCAACCATGCTGTGGTTGTAGAGATGCATAGGTGCAAAAGAACGCACCTGACCTGCAGAGCCTAATATGTTTACTCTCTGGCTCCTTACAGAAATAGTTTGCCAACTCCTCATGCATCGGGATGTAAATAGCTATTTTTTTAGTATAGTAATGAATTGGGAAATGTGTTAACTTGCAGTTTGCTTATTTCTACATGGTTATTTTAAAAACTCTAATGTCAAGAATGAATTTATTAGAACACTTTGGTTGTGAGCAATGTTATGCTATGAAAATTTTTTACTTGCCTTATAGAAATTAAAGATCAACAATAGTTGAATTAATTCAAGTAATGCTTTTGGTGCTCTGAATAAATTGTACAGTAACTTCCTTGGAAAACTTCTATTTGGAAACAGTTTGGTCCAGTCACTTATATCTTGGCATTTGGAATACAGCATAGTGGATATCTGACCCCAAAGCAGGAGGAATGCCTGTGTAAGGGCAGTGACCCCACAAAAGGGCACCCGGGGGATGTCCTCAAGTTTTCAGTTGTTATTTGAACTTGGGCAGGCCACTTTGTTTTTCTGGTCTCAATTTTATCCTCTATTAAATGGGTGTAATATAACTCTTCTGAACACATTGTATGGATTAAATGAGGTTATGTGTGACTATTCCTCATAAACTATAAGAGTTGAATAATTGTCTGTACTGTTATTATTATCGATATTGTTACTAATGTGTAATCAAGATGCAGAAGAGGTTGTTTCCTGTTGCTGATGCCACTAGCCATACCACTGAAGCCAGATTCTTTAAAATATTAAACCTTCCATTAATTTAAAAACACTATGCGCTTTCCAAGCCCAAACCCCAATTTCTGTTTCACTCTTGAGATTTCTTTTTTCAAAAATAAAACAAGTTTAATTTAAAAATGTTACTTCTTTAAATAGTTGATTTCTGAAAGTTTGCACATTGCAGAAGCATCAATAGTTCTTATTTTTTCATGTCCTTGAAAAAAAAAAAGAGTTCTTATTTAGATTAAATGACTCATAATTTAGTGAAGGTAGAATTTACAATCCTAGATGGAAAGTCTAAGAAAAAATATTATGTAGGAATCTAGCATGTTTTTATTTTAGGTTGGAATTAGCAATTCTATGTGGCTAAAACTTTGACTTACCGCAGTTAAACATTATTCAACGGTGAATTGATGATATACTGTGTTGTATAAGGTATAAAAGGTGAGGGAAATAGTTATCTCTAAGGTAATTTTCTCTAATAACATTATTTTCTAAGCAGTAAGTTCTGTATGTGTGTGAGAGAGAAGGGTACAGAGGGCATGTGATTAGGTTTGTCCTTGGAGCGAGACAGGTCAGGGTTTTGTTTCTGCTCCTCTTAGAAGCTCGTTGTGTCAATTTGGGCACGACACTTTGTGCTCCCCTGTAAATTGGGAATATTACTTGCCTCATATAGCCTTATCATGTGATAGGCAAAGGTGTATCAGGACCCTGTGGTCTGCCCGCCACTCTGATCATTAGGCCAGCGGAAATGGGAGGGCAAAGCATAGGTCAGATCAGTAAAATTCACACCTGTCCCAAAGTTACATATCCAGACTAGAATGTTAATGAAATACTGAAAAACATAGGTTATTATTTATCATTATTTGTGTTTTCAGAAGTACTACCGAACAGCTTAGCATCGTGCGACATGTATTTGTGAGTAAGACATACAGCCGGCCCTCCATATCCATGGGTTCTGCATCCCTGGATTCAGATCCAAAAGTATTAAAGACAAAAATCACTGGGTCTACACTGAACACGTACAGACCTTTTTTTCTTGTCATCATTCTCTAAACAATACAGTATAATAAGTATTTACATGGCATTTACATTGTATTAGGTATTATAAGCATCTAGAGATGACTGAAAGTATATGGGAGGGTGTGCATAAATTATATGCAGACATTTTAGATCAGAAACTTCAGCATCTGTGAATTTTGGTAAGGGGGACTCCTGGAACCAGTTTCCCACGGGATTCCATACTGGAGGGTTGACTGAATTTTCATGATTCTAGAAGGTACACAGTATTTACTATAGATCATTTGGAACATAGAGTAATGTGGAGGAAAACAGCCGTCATTTGCAGGCTTCTTTGCTATTACCAGTTTGGCATAGTTGTAGTTTTGTGTCCCATGTTTGTCCCAGCAATATTATGTTTCCTATGCCATAAAATATTCTGCAAAAATCTGATTTCTAAAGACGACAATGTTTCTGCTGTAAAGATTGTGCCCATTGACTTCATTGTTTGTTTTGACCTGGGCATAGATCCTTATAGACAACTTTGTGCACTCTTCTGGTGATTTCAAGCAAAGCCCCTTCCAAAACTGGATGCCACAGTTGAAATGCTCACCCAGAGAGGCCCTCCCCACTCTCAATGACACTGGGACACCCCCTTAAATTTGGGCTTTCCTTTAAAGTAGGCAAAAATGGCATCTTTTTGTTTCCAGGTTTATCTATTGGATAGCTATGGTTTAATGTTGTTTCTTTAAGGTCGCTAGCCATATGCTTTTTTTTTTTGAGACAGGGTCTCACTGTGTCACCCAGGCTGGAGTGCAGTGGTGAGAACACAGCTCACTGCAGCCTCGACCTCCCGGGCTCAAGTGATCCTCTTCAGCTTCCTGAGTAGCTGGGACCACAGGCTCATGCCATGACAACCAGATAATTTTTAATTTTTTTGTAGGGGTCTAGCTATGTAGCCCAGGCTGGTCTTGAACCCCTGGGCTCAAAGGATCCACCTGCCTTGGCTTCCCAGCGTGCTGGGATTGTAGGCATGAGCCATTGTGCCCAGTCTGTTTCTTCTTTAAATCACCTGTTTCTTTGCCAGTTTTTCTAAAAATTAAGGATTTTTAAATTAAAAAGTTTATAGGATATATTGATATGACTATAATGTATGTTTATTTTTATCTGTCACGTATTTTTCCCACTTTATCATTACTTTCAATTTTGTTTAGAGTGTTTTTGGCTCGTAAAGTTGAAAACTTGCATAGCTTCCAATATATCAACCTTTTCCGTTTTAAGTACTTTTTAACTTAAAAAGTTCTTTCAAACCCTGAAATATGCAAATATTCGCCTACATTTATTTCTGTTTGCCTTATGGTTTTGTGTTTATCTGAAACTTTTAAATGTGTATTCTGTTTGGATATAGGTGTTGTTTTTCCTTCATATAATACATTTTCCCAAGCAGCATTTTTGAATTTTCTCTTCTTTACCAATGTAAAATCCTACCTTTATTGTACTCTTTATAAAACATTTTTTTCCCAGGCCACTGCTATTATCTTGCACGCTATGCTGGACATTTATAAACATTTCAACACACAGTGGTGAAAACCCCCCTCTGAAATTGTTTTGGCCGGGCGCGGTGGCTCAAGCCTGTAATCCCAGCACTTTGGGAGGCTGAGACGGGCGGATCGCGAGGTCAGGAGATCGAGATCATCCTGGCTAACACGGTGAAACCCCATCTCTACTTTAAAAAATGCAAAAAACTCGCCGAGCGAGGTGGCGGGCGCCTGTAGTCCCAGTTACTCGGGAGGCTGAGGCAGGAGAATGGCGTGAACCCGGGAGGTGGAGGTTGTAGTGAGCCGAGATCCGGCCACTGCACTCCAGCCTGGGCCACAGAGCGAGACTCCGTCTCAAAAAAAAAAAAAAAAGAAATTGTTTTCTTGTGTATTTTCACCTATTTATTTTTCCATGTAAGTTTCAGAATTATTGTCAGGTTCTCTCCCTGACTTTGGAGTTTTAGTTGGGACTGGTCTTCGGTCAGGATTATCAGCATCAGTATGGTATACTGTGTTTCTGTTTAAGACATGGTAGGTCGTTGTATTAGCCAAGTTTTCCTTTTTATGTCATTCAGAAAGTACTGCCATTTTCTCCATAGACATTCTGTCCATTCATTTTGAAATTTCCTTCTTTAACTTTTGCAATTTTTGTGTTATGGTGAATGGACCTACCTTCCGTGGACAAACCCCTTTTCCCAGATTTTTCAGCTAGTTATTGCCGATGCATATTGTTCATGTGAAGCTGGCTTATTTGTTGAAGGTTTAAAATTATAATCCTGTAGTTCTATTGTATTTTTATTTATCTATACGTATTTCTATTTATATCTATAATACAATGTATTCCTTCTTTTAGTGCCATTTTAAATTTTAAATGTTTAAAAATTTGTATAAATTGAAGGGGTACAAGTGTATTTTGCCTGGGGGTGAAGCCTGGGTTTTTAATGTATTTACCACATGTATATAATGTACATTAAGTAATTTATCATCCCTCACCCCCTCCCACCTTTTTAAGTCTCCAGTGTTACCATTTTACACTCTATATCCTTGTGTTCAGGTTATTTAGCTCCCACTGGTAAGTGAGAATACGTGGTATTTGACTTTCTGTTTCTTAGTTGTTTCACTTAAGATAATGGCCTCTGGTTCCATGTATGTTGCTGCAAAAGACATGATTTCATTCTTTTAGTGGCTGAATAGTATTCCAGTGTATAGATGCCACATTTCCTTTATCCAATCATCCATTGATGGACACTTAGGTTGATTCCACATCTTTGCTATTGTGAATAGTACAGTGATAAAAATACAGGTGCAGGTGTCTTTTTGATATAATGATTTTTTTTTTTTTCATTTGGGTACATACCCAATAGTGGGATTGCTGGGTCAAATGGCAGTTCCATTTCTAGTTCTTGGAGAAATCTCCATATTGTTTTCCATAGATTTGCACTAATTTACATTTCCACCACCAGTGTTTAAGCGTTCCCTTTTCTCCACAGTCTCCCCAGCGCCTGTTATTTGTTAACTGTTTAATAATTGCCATTCTGACTGGCTTAAGGTGGTATCTCATCAGAGTTTCAATTTGCATCTCTTTGATGATTAGTGACATTGAGCATTTTTCATTTGCTTGTTGGCCATTTATACGTCTAGTTCTGAAAAATGTCTATTGATGTTCTTTGCTCAGGAGTTACTTGGTTTTTCTAAATTTGTTTGAGTTCCTTGTAAATTCTGGATGTTAATCCCCTATCAGCTGCATAGTTTGCAAATGTCTTCTTTTATTCCGCAGGCTGTCTATTCACTCTGTTGATTATTTCTTTTGCTGTGCAGAAGCTTTTTTAAAGTCCCATTTCTCTATTTTTGTTTTTGTTGCTTGTGCTTTTCAGGTCTTTGTCATGAATTCTTTGCCTAAACCAATGTCCAGCAGTCTTCCCTCGGGTTTCTTCTAATACTTTTATAGTTTCGGGTCTTAGAATTAAGTCTTTAATCTATCTTGAGTTGATTTGTGTATACGGTGAGAGATAGGGGTCCAGTATCATTCTTCTGCATGTAGCAATCCAATTTCTCCAGCACCATTTATTGAAAAGGGTGTCCTTTTTCCCAGTGTTAATGATTTTGTAGACTTTGTGAGATCAGTTGAATGTATCAGTGTTCTCTTCCATTCCATTGGTCTGTATGTCTATTTTTGTGCCAATATTGTGCTGTTTTGATTACTATAGCCTTGAGGTATAATTTGAAGTCAGATAATGTGATGCCCCGGCTTTGTTCTTTTTGCTTAGGACTGTTTTGGCTATTCAGGCTCACTTTTGGGTCCACATGAATTTTAGGATGGTTTTTCTTTTTTTTTCTAATTTTGTGAAAAGTGATATTAGTATTTTGATAGGGATTGCTTTGAATCTGTAATTGCTTTGGGCAGTATGGTCATTTTAATGATGTTAATTCTTCTGATCCATGAGCATGCAGCATGGAATGTTTTCCATATGTTTGTGTGAGCTACAGTTTATTTTATTAATGTTTTGTAGTTTTCTAAAAATTCTTGTTAAATGTTAACTTACTACCTTTCTTTAACCTATTCTTATATATTTGGCTTTTAATATATTTTTCATATTAAAAACTTTCTTTAGGTTTAACTTGCATTAGGAGTATCTCCTATAAAGAGCAAATATTTTGACTTTTATATATTGTTTGCATAAAAATCAAGTTAAATTGGAAATTGCAAAGTTTCTTTAAAGATCACTTTAGTGGGATTTAAGTTCAAATAAATAATAGTATGAGATATTTTTGTGTCTCTAGATTTTATATATATATTTGTAAATGTATATCACAGATGTTTCAAACAAATTCCATGCAAATTGCTTTTTTTAAAATAGTTTTTTAAAAGCCAGTCAAATTTAGCAGTGGGGGGATTGAATGCCAACTTCAGTGACACTAATGTTAATAAGTTCTGATAACCCACTACCATCTGACCAGCCAAAAATTAACTAGAATACTAAAACTAATTTCTAGTGAAAAATAAAAATGAATACAACTTTGTATATTCTCTCTAAAGGAATGTACATTGCAAATAGAATTTAATTTATCATCATCCTATTATTACATGTAATCTTTCAAATTCTTTAAACCATTCCATCTTAACAAGAGCCCCGTGTTGTATTGTTCCCATTTTAGAGACAAGAAATATGACCCCAGGAAAGGTTAAATAATGTGTAGAGGTGGATATCCATGTACTGAGTTGAACTGACCATTGAACCTTGATAGTTCTTTTAAACCATGGTGGTGACCAGTGTCCTCCCAGCTATAATCGGAGTAGACTAGAGATTTGGGGGAAAGGAAAGAATAATTTATGTGCATTTGGGCAGTTGTTGTCTGCACTTATGTAAATTATTTTATCAGTCTTATTTAGACCCTTTTATAGGATTCAGTATGCTAAGTGAAGTCATATTTCCCATATTGCTAATATTTGCATTTCCGTTGTCTTTATACTATCCAGATTAGAAATCGATTTGTTAAACTGATCTAATTTAAATAAGAATCTCACCTTCTAGTTGCATACAAACCGCATTGTTTGTTAAAAGAGAGAGAAGCTGGGAGTGGTGGCTCATGCCTGTAATCCCAGCACTTTGGGAGGCTGAGGTGGGAGATCACCCGAAGTCAGGAGTTTGAGACCAGCCTGACCAATATGGTGAAACCCTGTCTCTACTAAAAATACAAAAATTAGCCAGGCGTGGTGGCGGACACCTGTAATCCCAGCTATTTGAGAGGCTGAGGCAGGAGAACTGCTTGAACCTGGGAGGCAGAGGTTGCAGTGAGCCAAGATTGCACCATTGTACTCCAGCCTGGGCGACAGAGCAAGACTGTCTCAAGAAAAAACAAAAAACAAAAAGCAGAGAGAGAGAGAGTTGCATTATAGATAGTATATTATATAGACTAGCTAAATTGTAAAATTCAGGCAGAATTTTTTTTTCCTACACATTAACAAATTTTAGGTTAGAGGCCCACACCTTTTATAGCCAAGAGTGTAAGATATACAACAGAACTATTTTGTTTGTTTTACAACTGGATTTTTAAGATCCATTTTTACTCCAGACTTTTCTTTGTAAGCCTCTTCTTTCCCTGACAAGCAGAATAATACATTGAAAGTGGAGATCTTAGATCTTTTCACTTTGCAGATGGGTCATACCTTAAAAAATAATGTGACAAAGACAAAAAATTATTATTTTCTCTCATTTCTTAATTCCTTACAATATCATACTGTCTCCTAATTGAATAGCATTATCACTGACACTGCAAGGTTAGGGAAACAAGTACACAAATATTTTGCATGGTGGATTGTTACTTTTTAAAATGTGTGAACGGAATGGCAGTACTTTTGAAAATATTTTTTAAAAATCACTCTAAAAATTGCACAGTTCTGTATTTCATATTTTTACTAGGCCCATCACTTAACACAACCTTGAATTTATATCATATGTAGAACCAATTTTATTATTTAGGCACCATCAGAAAGGAAAAAGGTTTTCATTTGGCTTTCCATATTTTTCCACCTTTAATTTTAAAAGCAGAACTAGAAAAGCAGCTGGGTGTGGTGGCTCATCTGTAATCCCAGCATTTTGGGAGGCCAAGGTGGGGAGATAGCTTGAGGCCAGAAGTTTGAGACCAGCCTGGTCAACAAAGTGAGACCCTCATCTACAGAAAACAAAGCAAAATAAAACAAAACCCAGAGAAGCAGCATAAGATCTTTCATTTCATTTATAATAATTTTTATTGTTCTCCAAGTTCTATTTACCAACTTAAAATATTCTAAATTCTAAGTTTCAAATATTATTGATGGTAAATAAGCAAGTATATCTCACTTTTAAAAATATTCTTAATTTTCATATAAGTCAATTATTATTGGCATTCTAGATCTTCTACCCTGTAAATCTTTGATTTTAAAATGTTTAAGTAATTTCTTCTTTTCTTAAAACTTTCCACCCTAGACAATTGTCAGATTAACCCTCAGATTATTAGCACAGAGTTAGAAAGGCAAAATTTCCTTACATTTGCAAGAGTTGGAACTAAAGTCAATTAAAACACAAAGATATTCTATATAAAGCAAAAATGTGTTATTCTAAGCAGGCGAGCTAGTTGCTTAATAAAGTTAACATTTCTTCTAAAATGGCTAACAAATAGCAAGTCTTTTAACATTTCCAACATTTTATTTTCGTGGAAAAAGCAATTTTTCACATGTGCAGAAAATGCAATGATTAAATAAGCTTAACAAAAGATTTTTTTGCACAGTTCATTTTTGGGTTTGGTTTTGGCCTGTGTTTCTGTAGTACCCAGTAGACATAATCTCGTGGATGCCTAACAGTCTCAAGAGGTGAACTCTTTTTTTTTTTTTTTGTGGGGGGGGGACAGAGTCTCACTCTGTCGCCCAGGCTGGAGTGCAGTGGTGCGATCTGGGCTCACTGCAAGCTCCGCCTCCCGGGTTCACGCCATTCTCCTTCCTCAGCCTCCCGAGTAGCTGGGACTACAGGCGCCGCCAACACGCCTGGCTAGTTTTTTTTGTATTTTAGTAGAGACGGGGTTTCACCGCCTTAGCCAGGATGGTCTCAACCTCCTGACCTCGTGATCTGCCCGCCTCGGCCTCCCAAAGTCCTGGGATAAGAGGTGAACGCTCAAGCTTCTTTGCTCTTTAGGATTCTGCAACTTGAAGAACATTTGTTAGAAAGTAGCAAAGCCGATACATTTCAGTTTTCCATCTTCTGTGTGCCTGTTCTCTCCCGGCTTGGAAAGTAAGGAAGAGCTGGTGGGGAGGGCTGAGGACATTGAGGGGCCGGAAGAAGGGCGTGTCCACACTGAGATGCTGCTGGGTGCATGGGTACTGGAGCTCCAGGGATGGGGCCACTGTGTGGCTGCAGAGCAGCTTGGCCCCAGGGGGCCCAAAGCCCATGGAGTCCAGTGCTTTCTGAGGTGTACGACAGGGTACACGTGGAGATTTTCGTAACTGTCTTTTTCATATGTCTCCTTTTTTGAGAATCACTGGTTGGCATCTCGACACCCTCATGGAATAGACCGCCCATGCACTGTGTACATGCTATTTTAAAAGTGTCCGGAATAGACTCTTGAGGCAGGTAAGGAGCTACCATTCCTCCTTTACACGATGAGAAGTCTGTGCGCGTATAAAATGAGAAAACAGGCTTAGAATGCATGAGCGGCCTGCCCGAAGTCACGTGAAACATTTTGAGCACTGATGATCTCCATTTATCAGTAGTTTCAGCTAACTGGGTTGTTTAAGTGAGTAGGCATTTATTTGTGGTTTTGTTTTTCTTACGATAGAGAATAGTAGTCGGGTTTCATGGAACGTAACTTCTGAGTGCCTGGTGGTGTGATGTCGACCTGGTAGTGGGTTTAGGGGATGGAGGGAGATCCATCTAAGCAAGTTGATTTTAACAACCAGCAGGACACTCAGTTGTGCATCTTCTTCCTTAAAAGGACATTCTGACTCTTTGAGAGAATCTTCCTGTGTATACATTCTTCATAGGCCAGGTGGATTTTTCCTGTATATAAGGTACACACCATACACAAAAATGCATGTGTTGGTGCATTTCCCCACTGGCTTTTCATCATTGGTGCCAGGCTGTGACAAGCTTTGCAGTACCAGATTATGTGGCTGCCTCTTCCTTTTTCTTTTCTTTTCTTGGACAGAGTCTCGCTCTGTTGCCCAGGCTGGAGTGCAGTGGCATGATCTCGACTCACTGTAAGCTCCACCTCCCGGGTTCACGCCATTCTCCTGCCTCAGCCTCTCGAGTAGCTGGGACTACAGGTGCTCGCCACCACACCCAGCTAATTTTTTTGTATTTTTAGTAGAGATGGGGTTTCACCGTGTTAGCCAGGATGGTCTTGATCTCTTGACCTCGTGATCCACCGACGGCCTCCCAAAGTGCTGGGATTACTGGCATGAGCCACCGCGCCCGGGCAGCTCTGCCTTTTTCTTCTGTCTGTCCTCAGATTTGGAAATAAAAAAGTGTTTGCACTTTTTATACACCAAATGACTTCCCAAATGAGACAGAACGGTTCTGAGGACATTGCACAGTAGCTTAAGTTAACTTAAAGAAGGCTTATTCACCTGTCTTTAGACGTAACTGACTCCCACCTGCCCAGCTTTAGGACTGTGGGGACTCCAGGGATCACAGTGAAGGGGGTATATTCCAGAGCGATTTTAAAGAAACAGAGGAAGATGAGGTTCCTGTCATCACAGAAGGTACTGAGGAAAAGGGAAAATGGGATTTGGATTCCAGTCCCGATCACGGTGGTCTGCAGACATCATTGGTGGAGCCAGGCAGAGGGGCATCCTTGCCATTTCTGGTGCCTTTCATTCCCTGTGTACACGCAGATTTTGTCTGGCATCATTTTCCTTCTGCCTGAAGGACTTCGTTGAACATTTCCCATGGTACAGGTCTGCGCATGAGGAATGTCTTTAAGTCTGAGCAAGTCTTTATTTTTCCTACGTTTTTAAAATACATTTGCACCAGTGCAGAGTTCGAGGCAGGCAGTTTTCTTTCAGTTCCTGACATGTGGTGCTCCTCGGTCCTTCTGCTTCACTGTTTCCAGTGGGACATTTGCTATAGTTCTTACCTTTACTTCTCTGTATATATAAGGTATTAATATCATTTTTTCTCAGTTTTCAAGACTTTTCCTATCACTGATTTTAAGCAATTTGAATATGGTGAGCCTGGGTGTAGTTTTCTTCTTGTTTCCTGTGCTTGGGGTTTATTGGGTGTTTTGAATCTGTGGCTCTACGGTTTTCAGTAAATGTGGAAACATTTTGAGCATTATTTCTTTAACCATGTTTCTCTGTTTCCCATCCCACCAAACTTGAATTACAGATAGATTAGGCTACTAGAAGTTGTCCCACAGATTACTGACTCACTTTTCATTTCCTTATCTTTTAAAAAAAATACCTGTCATATTGGATAGCTTCTATTGGTTTGTCTTTAAGTTCACTAACTTTTTTTTCTTTCACAATGTCTAATCTGTCATTAATCCCATCAGTGGGTTTTTCATCTGAGACATTGTAGTTTTCACTGTAGAAGTTCAATCTGGATCTTAAAAAATTTTACTTTTTTAATCCATTCCATGTCTCCATGTAACTTAATATTTCCTCTAGCTTCTTGGACACAGGGATATTTCACAAGCGTTTTATCTGCTGTCTATTCCTTTTATCGTCACTACCATTCCTGGATCTTTTTCTTTTGATTGATACTTATCCTTATTTTAGGTTGTGTTTTTCTGCTTCTTTGCATGCCTGATTTTTTTTCGTTGGAAATCTAACATTGTGAATTTCATCCTACAAAGTGCTGGACATTTTTATGTTGATATAAATATTCTTGAGCTTTGTTCTAGGATGCAGAGAAGTTATTCAGAACAGGTGGGCCCTGTGGAGCCTTACTTTTCACCTTTCTTAGTTGGAATCAAAGCAGCCTTTAATCCAGGCATTTTCCCCTACCACTGAGATAATACCCCTTAGATTACTCTACCTGATGGCCTATGAATTTCTACCTTGACTGGTGAGATCAAGGACTATTCCTGGGTCTAGGTGAGCTTCAGAGAAACTTTCCTTTGCTTTTTACCATTGGGTCTTTCCCTGAACTTGGGGAAGTCTCCTCACATGCATGCACCGATCAAGCCTCAGGCACAATCTCAAGGTGTACCCTCCAGAGACAACTAGAGCTGTCCTCCTGAGGCACTGCCTTACAAACCTGAGCTGCCCATGCCTCCGTGGGGCTTCATTCAGGGCTCCGCAGGCTCTGCCTGGCTCCGCCTGGCTCCTCAGTCGATGAACTGGGACAGAGAGCTCACCTTGTTTTACCTTATTATAGGATCATTGTCCTTCACTTCCTGCTGTCTAAAAATCATTTCTTAATATGCATTTCTTATTTGGTGCAGAAGAGTAAATTCTGCACTTTCATTCTATCTTAGTGAGAAGTAGAGGTTTGTGATCACTTTCAAAGTGAAATTACACTTTGTCTTTCTAAAAATCTCACTCAGAGATCAATAGCGTGCTTGGCCACCCTTCCACAGCCAAGAGAGAATAATCAGGCAGTGTTTCAGAATCCTGTATT
This sequence comes from Theropithecus gelada, assembly GCF_003255815.1. Taxonomy (NCBI): domain Eukaryota; kingdom Metazoa; phylum Chordata; class Mammalia; order Primates; family Cercopithecidae; genus Theropithecus; species Theropithecus gelada. The sequence goes on from NC_037674.1 coordinate 2,892,319, forward strand.
CCCCTGCGTTCAGAGAAAAACAAGAGGCAGCCCAGTAACAACAACAACAAAAATAGCTTGTTTTAATTTAAAGTAGAACAAAATGAGTATTTTTTCCTTTCTGTTTAAGTCGGGTCAATCGTAGATAAATTAAAGGGCTTTGATATCATCAGCAAAGCATTCTTACAGTTCAGGAACAAATGCAACTGTTCTTGGAAAAGGGTTTGTGGGTGTACTTAGGGCGTCCTTGTTATTTTCCCTCGCTTTGAATGAAGAAAGAAACTTATTTATTTTTATAGTAATGTTTCCTCAAAGTGATTGTGTAGCAACCCTAGAACATAACACTCTATGTTACAAAGCAGAAACAAATAGAGCTTTGTAGTTAGTACAGGTCATGATACCCAAACTACAAAAGTCTTTTTAACAGGGTGAGGATCTGAGTGAGAGGTTCCTGTTTCCTGACTTGTTATTTTGAAGTGTGATTGATTCTGTGCTCTTCACCAGAGAAAAGTCAGAACTAAGGAAACTGTTAGCAACAGAAAAACTAAACTAAACTAAAAGTCATTTTGGTTGATGTAACTCCAAGGCGTCAGTTTCTTCGAGTGCCAACCCCAAACACTGGCTGCCATCTTTGCTGCTGTAAACATTTGCTCCATTTTAGGGGAGCGTGTTTGTGCCATGTAGGGTGGAACGGGGAGTGTGTGCTGGGTAAGAGCCACAGCAGTCTCTCCGCGATGCTCTGCACCAGCTGGGGCTGGGGCATTCTGCCCACTGGCAGTTTCCAGACATGTGCCTTGGTTTCCTCTGGCATCAGGGAGGGTCTGAGCTGTGTCAGCCCTTGCAGAGTGAAGAGCAGTCCAGGCAGGTGCAGCCAGCTTGGACAGATGCACGGTGGAAGGACAAGCCCACATCCTTCTGGACGAGGAAGCGCTACGAGGTCAGGCTGGGTCAGACCTTGGTCTCCTTGCCACTGATAAACCACCATGCGTGGTCCCTGGACTCCTAATGCCTGTGGTGTCTCTGGGCTCCCAGCGTTTTCTCCCCACAATCTCACAAGTGGTTTTCACTTCCTTCTTGTAAACTTTCAGATCACATCCCACTTATGCACTGGTCTTGCTGCAAACACTTACCAAATAGTGGAGGGGAGTGTGCACTCCTCTAACAGGAGCTGCGATGGGCCCATCCACAGGAAGCCGGGAGGGGTGCCCGGGTGTGCACTTTCCACACGGGGAAGTCAAGGGAAGGCTTCTGGCATGTTTCATGCCATTTGGTTTGTCTCCTCATCTTTACCTCTTGTTCCTTTCTTTGTTTCCTCTTCTCCTTTCTTCTCCCAGCTCTGCCTTACGTCTTTGGGGATCCTTCACTCCCTTGATGGCCTAGAACTGGGCAGGAAGCAAGGTTTGCCTCTGTCCTCCTCCTTCCTCTCACTCACTCCAATCCCTTATCTGCGAAGAGTCTGCTGGAGCCCAGGGAAGTCTGTTTCTGCTGGGGACATCCCAGCCACCGCCTTAGTGTCCCCAGATACTGACTTCCCCCTCCCTTTTGTGTCCCACCCACGCTGAACCGTCCAGGACCTATTTTGCTATTTTGTCTGGGGACTTAAGGCTGTTCATGGGCTTTAATCAATCCAAGGAAGTAAAATTCCAGCCAAGCTGCATTTAAGGTCATCTGGGGGAGACCCAGATGATATGTAATATGATCCCTCTGCCTCCTTCTAGCCCCAGCTTTGTTATATGTAAAGCTAGGCTTCTGCTGACTCTCAGATCAGACCCTCCTGGCTTTGCGTGCCTTTGTAAGGCTGTGGTTGCACCGGAGGATGCGGCTGCCCTCCTCTTAGCTGCCAGACGTAATGGATGGTGTGTGGGTCTTGGCTGCACCTCACTTTCCTGGCTCTGAAAATGAGTCACTAACCACCTCGATTCCTCGCGTTGGAATCCCTGGAGTGCTATTTTCCAATGGAGGCTTTTACTTTCAGAACCTGGACAGCCCCGGGCTCCTGCTCCTGCCCAGGGCTATGCTGGCTCGTTTTTCAGACTGTGGTACAAACAGGCCTTATTGATCTTGTGCCTGTTGTAGGCAGGTATGAGGTAAAGCCCTGTTGAATATATAACCTGACTTTAGTTTGGCTACTGTTTTCTTTGACTGGCTTTCATCCATCTGTGTTTTCAACTTTTGGAAAACAGTCCCCGTGCCGAGTCCCAGTGGCACTGCGACACTTGAAAATAAGCAATTAAACACATGATACCCTTTCCTAGGACATCCTCAGATTTAAAGGAACCATAAGAGCCTCGGGCTGGGCTTGAACTGCTGATAAGCAGTGGTGACTGCTGAGCAGTGCAGGTACCTCGGGCTTTGACCCACAGAGCCATCCTCCCTGTGGGCTCTGCCCTCTCGGGTGACCAGGGACAGGGAACGTTAGGGGATCTTGAGCCAGGCCCTCAGGCTTTCTGACAGCAGATCTTATTAGAAGGTCTCGGGGAAATGAGGAGCATGAGAATGGTTTTGCTGCTCTAGCCCCGCATCCATCATCTCCCTGACGCGTCCCCACTCTGGGTCACTGGGATTGATCGATCGGGAAGTGATGTGGAAACTCTCACCAAGGGTTCCAGTCACTAGGTGGTGATCCCAATGTCTACGATTGGCTCCACAATGAACGTTCTGTCATTTTTTTTTTTTTTTGTGATGGCTTTCTTATGTTTGGATGGTTCACCATGCATATCCTAGATTTTCTGAAAGTGCTTGTAGCTCCCTAGCTTGGGCGACTCGGAACCCGCAACCACCAGGGCAGGCCACTTCCCCATGGGTGACCCAGGCAGCAGTGGTCCAGAAGTGGAACTGAGAATGAAGGTTGTGGGAAACAGGACTAGGTGTCTCCAATCCCTTCCTCACTTGTCATGCGTTTCAGGATCTTCCCATGCTCAGGTTACAGTATGTTGCTGGAGACCAGAGACTAAATGCAGGAGTGGGGCTGCCTTCCCGCCTTCCCAGCCCCTCCGTGAGGAACGGCACTGCTCTCAGGCACATAATACATACATGGAGCCATGAGTGAGTCTGAGGTTTTCTCAAGAAGAAAAGGAAAATGAATAAAAATGAAGGGTTTAAAGCAAAAATTGAATTATGTATGACTTTGAAGATAGGCTTTACAAAAAGAATATCATTCTTGAATAAAGTAAATTTGCCCTGTTTATTCTTAAAAGCTCACAGCAAATTTTTGATGGAGCAGATGGATTTCTTAAATTAAGGTTTGATACTCCATTTGATTTTTTCCTTGTCTGTGATTTTAAAATAAAATTTATTCCTTAGAGAAAAATCAGAGTAAAAGGCATGTTCTCCACTCCTCCACCATGCAGTAAGCCATCTCTGAAGGTTTGAGGAGTGCGTGCCTGGGTCATGTCTCACCCGCCCCAGATGTATGCTCCTCTCTCCCGTCTCAGGGGCTCTTCAGGTGACACCCTGCAGGGCCCTCCCCACCCCACACTCACTGGGGCTGTTACTGGTGGTGGCTTCATCCAACCCACGGCCACTGGGGATGCCCTGACCCACAGTGTAGACTCCTCTGTCCTTCAGGAAGCATCTGTAGGGCTCAGGTTTCAGGGACGCAAGAGGGACACTCTCAATTAGGCATCATGTCCCCTCTCCCCACCATGTGGCCCCTCTTCCGTTAGACCCTTACTGCCTGTACCTGGCTTCTCCACATGCCCCACCCTCATCTCGTGACCACACAGTGAGAATATCACACCCTCCCAACTACATCCAGTCTTCCCTCAAAGCCCAGGGAACCCTACTCTAATGTTAATGCCTGTCCATCTTCCCCATCCTCTAACCCTAAACTCAAATCCCACCTCACTCAAGGACCTGCTTCGGGTCCCCTCAAAGAATGGATGGCATTTGGCATAAAACTGGTATACTAACATAGATCCAGGTTGGCCACCCAATGGGGGAAAAGAGTGGGGTAAAAATACCTAAGTTGGGAATCAGTAGTTACTTATAAAACTGTTCTCAGCCAGGCATAGTGGCTCACGCTTGTAATCCCAGCACTTTGGGAGGCCAAGGTGGGTGGATCACCTGAGGTCAGGAGTTTGAGACCAGCCTGACCAACATAGTGAAATCCTGTCTCTACTAAAAATACAAAAATAAGCCGGGCATGGTGGCTTATGCCTGTAATCCCAGCTACTCCGGAGGCTGAGGCGGGAGAATCGCTTGAACCCGGGAGGCGGAGGTTGCAGTGAGTGGAGATTGTGCCATTGCACTCCAGCCTGGGCAACAAGAGCGAAACTCCATCTCAAAAAACAAAAGAAAACTGTTCTCATACCTGCAAAATGAGGTAAACTGGAGCATGTTTCTGTGAGAGCTGTTGTGGGTTGTGTTGAGGTAATCCTTCCTTGCTGTTCCTCATGGAACCATTAATTTATGGCCAGCTGCTTAATCTAAAATTCCCTGCAGGACAGTAAACCCATGATGAGCCCTTGACCAAAGACAAATGCAACAGCGAGAACAAGCCTTAGACCCAGAAAATAATCTTGGGGAACAGGGAAGATTCATGGCAATGCTGTTTTCATATTGCAAAATTAAGGACATGTATTATGTCCAGAATGAAAACAAAGAGTTGAATCTCGAGGTGTGTTCTATCAGCCAGTGATACATCTGTCACTTTTGAAAAGTAAATATGACAGATTTAGCTTTAAATATTCTTTCATGATTGCTTATCGGGTTTTTTTCCTACTGGTATGTTCCACTGTGGTCTTCCTCAAAGAAATTGTTCAATTGACCTTCACCTCCACTACAAAACAGGGGCAGAATTCATACAGTCGTCAACACATACATGTTGGGTTCTTTCTTCTTTTTCTTTTTTTGGGCGGGGGGATGAAGTTTCACTCTTGTCGCCCAGGCTGGAGTGCAATGGCGCCAGCTCGACTCACTGCAATCTCCGCCTCCCGGGTTCAAGCAGTTCTCCTGCCTCAGCCTCCCAAGTAGCTGGGATCACAGGCGTGCACCACTATGCCCGGCTAATTTTGTATTTTTGGTAAAGGCAGGGTTTCACATGTTGGCCAGGCTGATCTCAAACTCTTGACCTCAGGTGATCCGCCTGCCTTGGCCTCCCAAAGTGCCGGGATTGCAGGTGTGAGCCACCACACCCAGCCCCTTGTGTTTTTCTTTTAAAAATATTTGGTGAATGACGACTTCATTTAAAACTGTTATTTCACAGGGCGTGTTCACCTGTCGTCACAAGAACTTTCAAAGCCTTCATTCATTGAGCTAGCAAAGCTCACTTTAATATCCCTGGGAGGCCCCTGTGGCTGGACACCGAGACAGGTGGCCTGAAGCCAGCCCCCTGGCCGCAGAAGGGTAGGCAGGAAGGCCCCTGGGCTGGCGGGGGGACCACCCTGCTGGCTGCCCCACCTGCCTGGGGCAGGGTGCTCAGGACCGGGTGGAGCAACCAGTGACGCTCCAGGGAGGAGAGAGGATGGCATTGGAGCAGATGCTTAAAAAACGTAAGGATGCCAGCAGGGGAGAGAAGAGTGAAGGATGTTTTCGTCGTCTCACAGCCATCACAGCCATTCCTTAAAAGCCATGAACTTCTCACTCCTCCCGCTTGTGCTCTGTTATTGCTCCTCCAAAGCTGCTCTCTCCACCCCGGCGGATGCCCCTCCTTTTGATGGAAACACACGCGTGAGTGGAAGCATAAGCTGAGGTCAGAACGGTGCGATGTCCATGCACTAGAGAAAAATACATGCCCTTCAGTTTCTGGAGAAAGGGAAGGAGTTCTAGTTTGAAGTAAGCGAACATTTACGGTGGAGAGAAAGAGAAGAAAATGTACAGCTGACTTTTGAACAAGGTGGGGCTTAGGGGTGCTGACCCTTGACCCCTGCACAGCTGAAAACCTCTGTTTGACTTTTGAGTCCCCTGCAACTTAACTGCTGATAGCCCACTGTTGACCAGAAGCATTACCAATCACATAAACAGTTGATTAACACATATTTTGTACATTAGATGCATCATATACTGTGTTCTTACAGTAAAGTAAGCTAGAGAAAAGAACATGCTATTAAAAAAATCCTGGCCGGGCGCGGTGGCTCACACCTGTAATCCCAACACTTTGGGAGGCCGAGGCGGGCGGATCACAAGGTGAGGAAATCGAGACCATCCTGGCTAACATGGTGAAATCCTGTCTCTACTAAAAATACCAAAAAATTAGCCGGGCGTGGTGGCGGCACCTGTAGTCCCAGCTACTTAAGAGGCTGAGGGGCCGGGCGCGGTGGCTCAAGCCTGTAATCCCAGCACTTTGGGAGGCCGAGACGGGCGGATCACGAGGTCAGGAGATCGAAACCATCCCAACATGGGCTAACATGGTGAAACCCCGTCTCCACTAAAAAATACAAAAAACTAGCCGGGCGAGGTGGTGGGCGCCTGTAGTCCCAGCTACTCGGGAGGCTGAGGCAGGAGAATGGCGTGAACCCGGGAGGCGGAGCTTGCAGTGAGCTGAGATCCGGCCACTGCACTCCAGCCTGGGCGACAGAGTGAGACTCTGTCTCAAAAAAAAAAAAAAAAAAAAAAAAGAGGCTGAGGTGGGAGAAGGGCGTGAACCCGGGAGGCGGAGCTTGCAGTGAGCTGAGATCGCGCCACTGCACTCCAGCCTGGGCGACAGAGCGAGCCTCCATCTCAAAAAAAAAAAAAAAAAAAAAAAGAAAGAAAATCTTAAGGCAGAGGAAACATATTTACTACGCATCACATGAAAGTCGATCACCATAAAGGTCTTCATCCTCGTCATCTTGATGTTGAGCGTGCTGAGGAGGGAGTGGAGGGCAGCTTGCTGCCTCAAAGGGGCAGAGAGGTGGAGGAGGTGGAAGGGGAGGCAGGAGAGCCAAGCACACTTGGTGTAACTTTTGTTAGAAAAAACCCACATGTATGTGGACCTGTGTAGTTGTGACTGTTTCATGTAGTACATGGAATGAATGAAAAAATCATTTGTTCGATGCATGACCAAAAGGATATTTAATTTTCTGCGTTAGAAAATAAAAAGTGCTAAAAATTTGGCGCTTTTCTGTTTCTTCTCAAGGTTGTAAGGGGCTGCTTGTAATCATTAAGGTAAATGGCTTGGGAAAACTGTTCCAAATAAATGGCAGATGTTCCTGCCATCTTTGATTTCAAAATACATTTTCCTTTAGTCTCTGTTTGGGAATTGTGGGAATTACAGGTTTACTTTTTCTTCTCTTTTTTTAAAGTAAAGGCAAGACCTTGTTTTCATGAAGCAAACTGTAAAATGTTTGGCGTTCCCTAGACTTAAGTTAATTTTGGGGAAAAAAAAAACAGCGCAGCCTTTGTGTTTCACATATGGGTTCAGCATTTCCTCAAGTTCTTCCCCTGTAAGACAGACACACCCCTCCAATCTGAGGGCCCAGAAAGTGCCAGAAAGGAATGCCACCCGCGTTGCTTTGGCTAAAAACTGTGACTTTTATCTGAGACCTACTTAGATTTTAGTGCATTCTGTTCCCCATCAAAATGTATAAGTAGCCAGTTCATTTCTGTTCTCACTCAGAGATAGCACAAAAATAGACGCATGTAAAGCGTGCTGCCGTGAGTGGGTACATACATTGCTAAGTGCTGCCATTGAAAAAATTCACTGTGGTAAAGGACCTTGTTTTCGACAATGAAGACAGCATCTCTTTTCCTGGATCGAGACCCGCAGGCACAGTGAAGGAACTTGGAGTTGTGTGGCTGGCGGCATCGCTCCAGTCCCTTGGAGGCACCGGCTGCCGCAGACCCGCGTGGGCTCCTGGCACACAGTGAGTCACCCGGACCCAGCCAGTCATTCAGAAACAAGCTTGAGAAGGATCACTGGGTGCAGCCTCTCTCCACGTGGCAGACGGCTGTCCCACAGGCTGCCGGGCCCCGTGTGTGGATGCCGGACTGGCTTCTCCTGGAAGAATTGTCCCTGTGATGTCCCACAGGCTGCCGGGCCCCGTGTGTGGACGCCGGACTGGCTTCTCCTGAAGAATTGTCCCCGTGATGTCCCACAGGCTGCCGGGCCCCATGTGTGGACGCCGGACTGGCTTCTCCTGAAGAATTGTCCCTGTGATGGTCTATCAGCTCACCATGGCTGCCACAGGTCTCATTCTGGCAATGTGCCTTTTATTTCAAAATGATTTTTCCTTTTCTTCCACACCCGCCTTTCTATTTTCCAAACGAAGCGCTTCTGCCTACCAAGGCTTTATTATAATTTAAGTAAATCTAAAATGCCAATGTTTAAAATTTCTCATATTTCTATAATATTTTTTACTTGTAAAAGAACTTTCATATCAATTTTTTCAGCTATTCAACAAACACTTATTTGAAATACGTTAAATATTCAGCAAAGGCCTACTTTGTGCTGGAAGAATTCTCATTTGATTGTTAAAGATGGTGCCGAGAGGTGACTGGCCTGTTGTCGTTACCGTATTTCACAGACGTTACCGTATTTCATAGATGAGATGGCTCGGGGTCAGCTCACAGGAGTTAGCTGCTTCTCCAGGCACATGTGTGGAGTGGGCGGCCGGGCGGAGCTGGACCTGGACCTGACCACCTGTTTAAGGCCTCAGCTCTTTCCACTCCACTCCACTGCCTGTCACTTATCCTTTCCGTGTTTAGCCACATGTGCTCATTCATGTGTGTACACACGTCACACACACTCACCACACACTCATATCCATACACCACACACACACACCCCGTGCACATAGACACACACACTACACATACACAGATGCACACACACCCCCACACACACCATGCACATAGACACATACCACATATACAGACACACACAGGTGCACACACACGCCCCACACACATATGCACTCACACATACCATGCTACGTACTCACAAACACAGCCTCACATCACAAACACCTCATATCACACACTAAGCACAGTTATACCTCACACACACAAACACACACCACACATTCACATCCATACACCACACACACACCATGCACAGACACACACCACACATACAGACACACACAGAGTGTGCATGCCACGTACTCACAAACACAGCTTTACATCACAAACACCTCACATCACACACTGAGCACAATTACACACACACACTCGTTTGAATACCTCACATACATGTGTCTTGGGACCAAGCAATATGCAGGCGGACCAGCAGCAGCACGTGCATGCCAGGAGAGGCGATGGGAGGACAGCGGCGGTTGCCGGTTACACTCAGAGAAGCTGAGGCCCACAGAGGTTTGCGAGTTGTCCATCATGGTAAAGACTGAGGGTCATTCTCAGGTTTTCTGAATCCACTGTTGAGTTCCACAGGCCCTGCCGGAGTGCCCACTGCGGACTGTCCCGGAAGTGCAAGCAGGATGACCACAGGCCTTGGATCCCGGGGAACGTATACGTGTGTAGAACAAGTGTTGGTGACGGATACTTGGGAGTAGGACAGGACTGGCCCACCTGAGGCTGCGTCTGGGGATGAAGCTGCCCCTGGTTTGCACGGACTCACGCAGACAGAACCACTTGGGCTCCTCATTTCAATTGTGTCACTTTCTTCACCGAGCTCTTGGTAGAGGGCGAGTTGTTCTAGCCATTCAGTCCTTGTACCTGAGAGGCAGGAGAGAAAATGTCCCAGCACCCAGGGGACACATGACATGGGCAGTGCCCACCTTGTGCCCCACTGTATCCTTGGCACCTAGCGTGTGCTCAGCAGAACCAACAGATGTTTCCTGAATGAACGCATGAATGAATGAATGGAGGAGCCCAGCAGGTGAAGTGTAATTCAGGTGTCGGAGAGGACGTTGTGGCGGAAGTGCCCGAGACAGGGAGGGAGGCACCAGCACAGACCACAGGGTCACAGGCCAGCTGTCTGCTTACTAACCGTCTCCCTCCCCACAAGTGCCAAGATTGCTCCATCCCAGGGTGAGATGTGGCTGTGTCCTCATGACCCGGCTTTGCTAGGAATTATCTCACCTCTCAGAGACACAGACCTTGGCCATGAGGGCGCCTGGAGGAAACTAGGTTCTGGGCAAAACCCCGAAAACGGCAGCCCCTACTGGTGTTGGCCACACCCTCATCTGTAAAATGCAGTTTCACCCTCATCTGTGAAATGCAGTTTCACCTACATTCTGTTCATGGTTTGTTTTAGGCAGATTAATGACCTCCGCAGATGTGTACATCCGAATCCTCAGAACTTGTGGGTGTTTTAGGTTGTGGGGCAAAGGGGAAGTCAGGAGCTCCTCAATGACCTCAAGACAGAGTCTCCTGGATCATCTGGGTGGGCCCAGTGTAATCATAAGGTTCTTAGGGTGGAAGAAAGGATCAGATGAGGGAACCAGAGTCCCGGTGGCCCAGTGCGCAAGACTTGCCACCATTGCTGGCTTTCAAGACAGAGAAAGCGGCCGGCCTTGAGCCGAGGCATGCAGGTAGCCGGCAGAAACCAGGAAAGGCAGGGAAGCAGACTATCCGCTGAGCCTCCAGGAAGGAGCGTGGCCCTGCCGACACCTTAGCTCAGTGGGCCCTGTGTTGGAATTCTGACCTACAGAATGATGACATCATAAACGTGTGTGGTTTTCAGCCACTCGGTCTGTGGCAACCTGTTACAGCAGCCCCAGGAAGCGAGTTCATGGGTCTAGTGGTCAGAACACAGCACGCAAGGTCTGGGTGGCCCCAGCCTACAACAGGGAGGCTCACGGGCCTGAGAGAACCTGCTGGACGTTTATCAACAAAAAGCCTGCGGTGGGAGGTGCCGAGGAACATGGTCCTCGAGGTCTGCAAGGACCGAAGCTGGCTGCCACAGCCTGGTGCTGAGATTCCGAGGTTAAGAACAGCCCAGTGTGTGCTGCAGTGCAGGCATACGCAGGTGTTTCCACAGTGCACTCTGCCCAATTTCTGTTCTGTTCTAAGGAGAAAAGCATCCAGACGGAGAGTTCCCAGATAGAGTTTTGGCCCAAAAGCAACATTTTACTGAGTCAACACAGGAAAATTATTTTAAAAGGCTCTTGAGAGAAGAAAGATGGCTTTGTATTTGTTGCTGAACCCAAGTGGGCCACATGCCCTTGTCCTGCAGATCTCATGTTCTCCGCGTTAACATAAAGGAGTTGAGGAGATCCTCGGCTCCGGAACACGGGGAGGTGTGGAGCCTTCCGTGCGGTGCAGGTGGCCAGCTGTTCACCACCTGAATCCGTTATCTGTGTGACGAGTCAGTAACTGGGGAAGTTTACGGAAACGGGGCTTTTGTATGCTGTCAGATACATCCATCGGGGTGCAGAGACTGGCACGGGGGCCTTCCAGCAGGTGGGCTGCGATGCCATTCCTGCCCAGCAGTGCCGAGCAAAGCCAGAGCAAGCCAGGCAAGTCAGAGACACATGAGCATCAGGAGGCCTGAGAAAGCTGGAAAGTGTGTTTTCCCTGAAATGAAGCTGTCCCACACCGAACTGAACCACTGTAACATGCTGAGCACATTGAGGTCTCAGCGTAGTGACTGGTTGCCCAAGAGTTGACCAGGAGTGAGCATCGCACCTGCCCCCCAGGACTCTCATCTGCCCTCATTCTCAGTGCTCTGCCTGACGCGGGGTGCTAAGCACTGCATGCACCTTAACAGTCCCCCTGACTACCACCTGCCACACAGGCACTGCCACTGTTATCCCCACATTGCAGATGGGGATGCTGAGGCTCAGAGCCATGATTGGCTGTGACCTCTTAAGTGCTGGTGCAGCCATAATCCTGGGGGTCTGGCTCCCACCCTTGCTCCTGTTCTCTGGGGTCTAGCTCCCACCCCTCACTCCTCTTCTCTGCTGATCCACCTCATGCACTGAGCCCAAGTGCAGTGGAAGGGCCCCTGGATACCTGCATCAGCTCCCTCTGGGCCTCAAGGAGATGCTGGCTGAGTGGCCCTGGGCATTCAGAGCACATGTCCCCAAATTCCAGCATGCACAGGACAGCCTGTGGGTTAATACACATGTCCCCAAATTCCAGCATGCACAGGACAGCCTGTGGGTTAATACACATGTCCCCAAATTCCAGCATGCACAGGACAGCCTGTGGGTTAATACACATGTCCCCAAATTCCAGCATGCACAGGACAGCCTGTGGGTTAATACACATGTCCCCAAATTCCAGCATGCACAGGACAGCCTGTGGGTTAATACACATGTCCCCAAATTCCAGCATGCACAGGACAGCCTGTGGGTTAATACACATGTCCCCAAATTCCAGCATGCACAGGACAGCCTGTGGGTTAATACACATGTCCCCAAATTCCAGCATGCACAGGACAGCCTGTGGGTTAATACACATGTCCCCAAATTCCAGCATGCACAGGACAGCCTGTGGGTTAATACACATGTCCCCAAATNCAAATTCCAGCATGCACGGGACAGCCTGTGGGTTAATACACATGTCCTCAAATTCCAGCATGCACGGGACAGCCTGTGGGTTAATACACATGTCCTCAAATTCCAGCATGCACGGGACAGCCTGTGGGTTAATACACATGTCCCCAAATTCCAGCATGCACAGGACAGCCTGTGGGTTAATACACATGTCCTCAAATTCCAGCATGCACAGGACAGCCTGGGGGCATAGACCCCACAACCAGCCTTGGGACACCATTTGTGCACCTAACTGCTCTCCTCTGCTGAGGAGAGGCTGTCACCCCAGAGGTCTCTCTCTTGAGTTAGTTTTGTAAAAGGAGAACATATTTTCCCTTCATCTGGAGCACAGTTACCAAACCCAGTGACTGAGCCAGGAGCAGCGAGCGTCAGCATCTGGTAGCAGCGGGTTCATCAAACATCAGGAAGATGTGACAGAGACAGGCTTGACTTCTATGGGAATTCGGTTCCTGATGCTGTTGTAATATTGGTAATAAAGTTAAACCAAAAAATAACAGATGAAATGAAGTCAGAAAGACATGGTTAAAATAGTTACTGTGAGCACTAGCTTTTGAAATTAGGGTAGGTGGGAAGCCTCGGGGCCCCCAGAGTGGTCTGCTGAACACAGCTTTCCACGCGAAGCTAAGCTGAGTTTGCATGAACATCTTCAAGCGTTCGTGTTTCCCCCTGGTGCTTGTACCTCGGCGCACTCACTCTTCATTTGCTCCATTTGAAATTACCGTGTCAGAACGTAGCTTCTTGCGGGAAGGCGCATGGTGGAACAGTGCCAGGGAGCGGCAGCACCCAGCAGGCATGTGTGGAGTGAAGGAGCGCGGTCAGCTCCCAGCTACAAATGCTATGTCACAAGGGGAGGGCAGCTGAGAACTCAGGCGGGAGAGGAGAGGCTCTTGGGAGGCAGAAATCTGTGCTGTGTCCCCTGGGGAGGCAGGAGCAGGGGACAGGCAGATATCGGAAAAGGAAGGAGCAGGGGACAGGCGGATATCGGAGAAGGAAGGAGCAGGGGACAGGCGGATATCGGAGAAGGCAGGAGCAGGGGACAGGCGGATATCGGAGAAGGCAGGAGCAGAGGACAGGCGGATACTGGAAAAGGAAGGAAATGGTTCTTGGGGTGTTCAGCCATTGTAGGGTGGGCCAAGGAGAGCAAGGGAAGCGCCTTATCTGTCCAGGACATAGAAAACTCACTGAAGCCCCATGGGAGCCTGCCGCCAAAGAAAACTCAGCAATGTCGATTCTGTCTTTATTTTAAATTTCAATGTTTCTTCCTCAGGGATATTCTTTCACTCGTTTTGTTTTGTAAAAAAATATTGCATTAAAATAGTATTCATCCTGATCCCTGAGCTGTTGCTTGGACCCTTGCATTTTGCACTTGATGTGAGCTCCTCGCCTGCCTCACCCTGGCCCCCAGGCGAGTTTGGTGTCTAATGATAAGGTTCTTTGTCGCGTTTCCTCCTTCAGAATTCCTGAGACTGAGGAGGAGTTAGAGGCATCCATCAGTAGTTCCTATTAGTGAAGAATTGTTTCTGCTGTGTTGGGTTTCTGGGTTTGTTGTTGTTGGCCAGGAAGAGAGATATTGCATTTCAGAACTTTTACCTAATTTGTAAATGTACCAGTTTATAAATACTTAATTAAATATTGATGTTTTTGAACTGGATTCCCTCACGGTGATGCCCTGAAACTATATGCACTTTGGGTTTGTGGAATTTTACGTCTATTTATTTATTTTTGAGACAGGTCCCGCTCTGTCACTCAGGCTGGGGTGACACTCAGCTGTGACATGATCACAGCTCACCGCAGATGCGACCTCCTGGGCTCAAGCAATCCACCCACCTCCGCCTCCGGAGTAGCTGGGACCACAGGCGTGCACTTCCACGCCTGTCTTGAATTTTATTTCTTTGTGGAACATGCCAGTGAATGTTGTTTAGTTTAACTTTGTTTTTTGTCTGTTTGTTTTGTTTTTATTCTTAGTGAAGAATTTGGCTGAACCCCATTTTGGTTCCTCTCTGAGTTTAGGGTGCCTGGGCCGGGCTGCCCAGCCCTGAGTTTGTAGTGCCAGCCTTTAGAGGCTGTAAATTCCCAAAAGCTACATTTGAGCACCCTGGATGCCGTAGGCCACACGCTGACACATCAGCGCTCGGGAGCAGAAAAAGGTTTATTCGATTCCGCCAAGGTGTGAGGGCGGGAGAGACAAGCTCCCAAATCCGACCTGTGTTTGGACGTAACTGAGGCTTTTATGAGGAAGGCAGGGATGCGGGAGGGAGGAGCCCAGGATGAAAGCTGCTCACCTTCCTGGGCCAGTCAAGCCAGACACCATCAGGGAGGTCTGCGTGATGGAAGAATGGTTGTTCTTTGAAAGAAAAACAAGTTCCGTAACCAGTCGGAGGGCCCCCGAGTTAGGAGGTGAAGTTATGGATGACTAGTAATGCCCCTGTACCAAAATAACTGCGGGCAAGCAGGCGTGGGGGAGGAAGGAGCGGCACAGAGAAAGGGAGGTCGGCTAAACAGGCGCCTTATGGGGTTTTTTTTGGGTGTTTTTTTGTTTTTTTTTTTTTTTGGGACGGAGTCTCACTCTGTCGCCCAGACTGGAGTGCAGTGGCGCGATCTCGGCTCACTGCAAGCTCCACCTCCCGGGTTCCCGCCATTCTCCTGCCTCAGCCTCCCGAGTAGCTGGGACGACAGGCGCCCGCCACCTCGCCCGGCTAGTTTTTTGTATTTTTAGTAGAGACGGGGGTTCACCGTGTTAGCCAGGATGGTCTCGATCTCCTGACCTCGTGATCCGCCCGCCTCGGCCTCCCAAAGTGCTGGGATTACAGGCGTGAGCCACCGCGCCTGGCCTGTGGTTTGTTTTTTTAAAGTCACAGAGGCTCTGCTACGTGAGGACGGGGGGAGGTGGTTTCTTCTATGGGGGACACAGAGCAAACCACTCAAGCCAGTGGCGGGGGGTCTCCGAGTGGGATCCCTGCACCGGGCTGGTGGGTGCGGGCGGCGCACGGCGCCCCCAAGAGGAGGAGCGGAGGGACGGGCACAGCTGTCAGGCAGCTGCACAGAATCACGGAACTGGTTTTGCCCCATGGTCTGCAGAGTTTGTTCTCCCGCTCGGTGTCTGAGGATGGCCCAGTTCACTCAGCGGTGGAGACCTGGGCTCCGTTTCACCAGATGGGAGTCGGGCACAGCGCGGGGGGAAAAAAGCGAGCCTTCTCTGTGAACTTGAATCTTTGCCGCCTTGCGCCGCTCTGGCCATTTGGTGGGACATCCACGTGGAGGCTGCAGTAGGCTGCCTAAGCCCCGGGAGCGTTTGCAGGGTCATTTAATTACACACGACATGTGTCACCCAGGTGGGTCTGGGCTTTGGCCCCCTTTTCTATGACACATGACCTGCATGGGTGTCTGTTGAGGCTTTGGGATTCCTGCCTGAACTGCCTCCTAGTGGCTATGGGACCTCAGACTGCCTGGGGCAGGAGGAGGACTGGCAGGCGCTGGATTCCCCCACGTCCCCCAGCACTGGCTTGGGGAGGGGGCGGCCTGTTTGTAGAATTCAGACCTTACAGCCTGAAGCGCACACTGCCTCAGGCGCCTCCAGAGTGCTGAGTCGCCGCCAGGAGACTTGTTTGGAGTTTTGATGTTGTTGCTTTGGGGTCCGTCTCCCCTGCCAGGGCAGGGCTCTCATTGCTGAGACTGCCCATGTCAGTGAAGCTGAGGAACTCCTTAGCTCCGGTGATGGGAGAAGCCGGCTGAATGCAACCCGGGGCCTCCCTCCCTCTTCCCGTTAACTAGGCCGGATTCCAGATTTGTAACCCTGATGAATTTTGCAAGGGTTATATTTTTAAGAAGCTTAAAATGAAGTCTATAATAACACAGAAGTCTTACATTTAACTCTCTTCTTGGAAAACTTATTGTGCTCGCTGGGTAACACACTCTCAGTTTAATCCCTGTAGACGTCCCTGGAGGGTATGACATAGATGAGGCGCCAGCCCAGGGTGAGATCGGGTAGCGTGGCTGTGCTGGCACGTGGAGGGTAAAGCAAGGGCTGAAGGTCTCTCTCCCCATCCTCACCCCCAAGGACGGCAGTCTCCTGATCTGCCTGCCATCCAGAGGAGCCCAGCTCTGACCTCGGTGACAGGGAAGGATCTGCGGGCTGTGGAGCCAGGCTGCCCTTCTTGGAAGGCTGTCCCCCCGAGAGGGGCCCAAGGACCCACTGCCCGCACTCCGGAGCTGCAGCACTGGCACCTGGAGCCCAGAGCGTGTCATGTCTCCATACGTAGAGAGTCTGTAATTTCAAAGAGAAAACCTAGCACTAAATGGAAAAATGTGGTGGAAAGTCGGAGAGTTGAGTTCAAGGGAGCGCAGAACCTCTGAAAGGGTGGGGTGGGGGCAGGGGCCAGGGGCCAGGGCAGTCACCACAGCACTGGCCTCAGGGGCCTCTCCCTGAGGGGGCTGGCCTTTCGTCATGCCACTGAGGAGTCCACATTCACAAAGACATGTACTTTGTGAATTCTTTTCTGAAAAAATTATGTTTCCAACTTACTGGAACTTGCAACAGCACAGATGAACCTGGAGAACATTATCATCAGTGAAATAAGCCAGCCACAGAAAGACAAATACCGCGTGATCTCACGTACACGTGGAACCTAAAAAAGTCAAACTCACAGAAGCAGAGAGTAGAATGGGGGTTACCAGAGGGTGGAGGGGACTGGGGGGGATTTTGGTCAAAGGATACAAAGTTTCCCTTAGACAGGAGGAGTCGTTTTAGGATCTGTTGTATGGCACCCTGACCATAGTCAATAGCAATGTGTATTTCAAAATTGCTAACTGAGTAGATTTTAAATGTTCTCATCAGAAAAAAAGATTAGTATGTGAGACGTCAATGGTTTGATTTAACCACACCACAGTGCATACATGTATCAAAACCTGACATTGTGTCCCGTAACTACATACAACTATTATTTGGCAATTAAAATTTAAATTTTTTAAACATCTCCAAAGCTACGGAAGGAGGAAGGCCTCTACAAGGCCAGCTCAAATTACCGTTGTCACCACCTTCTGTCAAGTGTCACATTGTCCTGTGGCCTAGTTGGCCCATCCCAGAGGGATATCAGGCAGGTTCCAGGCAGGTAGCACCTGCCCAGGACACATGTGGCTCTGATGACACTCCAGATGCCTGCCTCACCTGTGGAGGGTCCATGACTATGGGAGAAGGTCCCCCAGTGTGGGTGGGAAGAAGCCACGTTGTGAGGTGGGCTGGCAGCTCCCTGATGACTCATGAGCACCACGTTTGTGCATGAATGGAGGCTTCTTTTCCGACTCCAGCTGCTCGGGCATTACTGCATGCATGCACACAGGCCATAATTAGACCATGGCAGTGTGCGGGAAAGAGGACGATGCCACACTCATATTTATAAGCTCTGAAACAAACTATTTTTTTTTTTTTGAGACAGGGTATTGCTCTTTTGTTCAGGCTGCAGTGCAGTGGTGCTATTGTGGCTCACTGCAGCCTCAACCTCCTGGGCTGAAGCAATCCTCCTGCCTCAGCCTCCCAAGTAGCTGAGACCACAGGGGTACACCACCACACCTGGCTAATTTTGTTTTTGTTTTTTGGAGAGCTCAGGCTAATCTTGAACTCCTGGGCTCAAGCAGTCTTCCTACCTTGGCCTCCCGAATTGCTGGGATTGTAGGTGTGAACCACCACGCCTAGCTCTGAAACAAGCTATTTTCACATATTGTCCTGGTTCATTTTGTGTTGCTATAAAGGAATATTTGAGGCTGGGTAGTTTACAAAGAAAAGAGGTTTATTTGGCTCACGGTTCTGCAGGCCGTACAGGAAGCATGGCACCAGCATCTGCATCTGGTGAGAGCCTCAAGCTGCTTCCACGTATAGGGGAAGGGAGAGGGGAACAGAATCAAAAGGGTGAGGACGGGGGTGCCAGGCTCTCTTTAACAACCAGCTGTCACAGGAACTAACAGAGCCAGAACTCACTCACATCCCCTACACCCCCAGGGCAGTCATCTCTCCATGCGGGAGGCAGCCCCATGACCCAATATCTCCCATGAGGCCCCACCTCCAACGCTGGGGATCGGTCTTCAGCAGAGGTCTGGAGGGGACAACCATCCACACTACAGCACATGTCAAAAATGTCCCAGTGTGTTATTACACAGGACTGCAGAGTGAAGGAATAAACTGATATCTAAAGAAATACTTCCGGACAGGTGTCTTCGTGCTGGCACCTGTCTGGCACACTTTGGGAAAGCAAGTTCTCCTGCTAGGAAAGCATAAGGGTCGTAACACATGACTAAAACCAAAATCAGCTCGTTCAGTGGCATTGGGTTGTTATTCTCCTCATCAGGAATCCAAAAATGTTAAAACAGTTCTTGTTCCTATTTACAATAGGAAAGGTGTTCAATCTCAAATCAGTGGGCAGAATGCAGGGAAGAGGCTGTCACTCTCTCAGCAGGTGGTAGGAAAAGCCCAAGGTCGCCGTTCATTAGGGGTTAAACATCGGACTGGAGGTGCCATGTTGGTGCAGGCCTTCCCTCCGTGGGCCTGTGTCATAGTCACATGGACGGTGGTGTCCTGGGTGGCCCCCAGGCCCCGGGTGGGTTGGGCTGTGTGGCCGTGATTCGTGCTGAGAAGGTGGGGATGCCCTGGCTGATTCAGCCCCTCAGGAGGGAGCACTGCTCACTGTTGTATGTTTGTGTGGTCACATAAGATACCTGGGATATAACCAGTTGTAACCTACACAATTTTCCCAAAGAAAAAAAGAAATTTTTTTCCTAAATAAAGATAGGAGAGAACCACTGTGATTCAGCAATGCCCGTTTCTCAGCACTCCCTGCCTCCCAGATACTCTAAAATTGGGCGACATGAGCCAGTTGAGTTTTGGGCCTTCCTTAGAACTGCTGTTCTGACTTCCAGCTGTGAGTCTTTGGGCGTTGACTCAACCCCCTCTATCCTCAGTGTCTTCATCCTGATAACGAGAATGGCACACCTCCCAGGGATTGACTGGTGACAATGATTCTGCAATGGCCTTTGTGGAATCCGCGTGTGTGGCCTCCAGAGGAGGTGACCATCGGCATGGCCCTTCTCACCGTATTTCACCCAAGGAGGAAAACTCAGTTTGTAGTTAGTTCTGAGTTTCAGCCTTGTTGTCCATTCTCGGAATATTACTGGATGAAGTCAGTTTCGCCAGGGTACTGCTGCTGTCGATGCTTGACAGGGAAAATTGATGTTGGCTTCCAAGCCGGGATTCACAAAGGTGTCTTAGGTCACTGCACACTGTGCTCAGGGAAATCGTGTCTCCCTAGTACATTTTGATCCACATGTCAAAGTCCTCTCTATTCCCAGGGCTGGATCTTCCAAGACAGGGCAGTGTTTGTTTGCTTAAGGTACTTCACTGATCATACTCTGTAGCCCATTACAATTTAGGGATATTTGCAGTAAATATGTTACAGAGAAATATTGTTGTAATATTTTTTGGAGATATTTCTGGAGTTTTTTTTGTCTGCTTGTATTTGTTTATTTATTAAAGAGGTTGCTTTTGTGATTTCTAATTCTGCGTGGTAGGAGAAGCTAGCCTCTGGGCAGGGTGATGTTAGTAAGGGACTGATCGGAGGGTGCGTGCTTTCCGTAAGTCGTTGCGAGAGAAGCCTCAGGGAAAGGCACATCTGAGGGCTTTGACCCAGGCTGCCACCCTCACATGAGTGAGAAAATCAATCTCTCTGGTTTTTCATCCCCTCATAATGAAAAATGAGAGAGAGGGACCTCATAATCAGTGGAGCCTTTTCACCTTCAGAATTCTGATTTAGAGGAGTCAGAGGGCTCTGGGGAAATGGTGTCCTGGACAAAACTCTTCTCTCCCTCCCGTACGCATCCTGAATGAGGTAGCTGCCGTATCCCCGGGCATCTGGGGCGGGACTTGGGTTCCCTGGGTCCCTGGACAGCACTGGTGCGGCGTTGAAGAACCCTGGGGTGAGTCCTGCAGAGCAGAGCATCTTGGAGAAAACTTGGGCTTGCAGAGGTCTGTGGGCCTCCAGTGGAAAGGAGGTCAGTTGTGTATGCAAAGGCGACTGCAAGCCCTGGTTCCCCAGGCTGATTTTCCCTTGCTCCTGAGGTAGGTTTGGGGAAAGCTATGTGCTCACAACTCTTGGGAGGCCGCTTCACCTTTTCTAAAGAAGGGGTCTGCCATCACTTTAGAAAGCTGACCCAAGCGTGCTATGCTAACCAAAATAGTCACCATTCATCCGCAGCGTCCTGGCAGCCAGGGAGCGGAAGATGGTTCGAACAAACAGAACTCACACCCAGCGAAGTGGAGCTGCTGGGGAAGACCTGTGGCCACTTACAGAGAACTACTTATAATCACTCAGGGAGTACGATGAGCACTTAGAAGGGGAAGTGGGGAAGGTGGTCCACAAAAATAGGAACAAAAACTGCACAGTACTCAGGAAGAAACTTAACAAGAGGCTTAGGACCTTTGTGAAGAAAGTGGAGATATCTTTTGAAAGGACGTAAGCGTGCATGAGGCAGTGCAGCATCTCCCAGGGTCCTGGGTGGGACGGGGGAGCAGGTGTGATTGCAGTACCCGTTCTCTCAAGAGCAGCACACATTTCTATCCGGAGGCTTCTCTTGGAATTGAATAAAATGGCCTTAAAGTTTATGATGCCTCCAAATAGCCAAGACAGTCTTAAAAATAAGATTGAGGCCGGGTGCAGTGGCTCATGCCTGTAATCCCAGCACTTTGGGAGGCCGAGGTGGGTGGATCACCTGAGGTCAGGTGTTCGAGACCAGCCTGACCAACATGGAGAAGCCCTATCTCTACGAAAAATATAAAAATTAGCTGGGCATAGTGGTGCATGCCTGTAGTCCCAGCTACTTCGGAGGCTGAGGCAGGAGAATCACTTGAACCCGGGAGGGGGAGGTTGCAGTGAGTCAAGATCGTGCCATTGCACTCCAGCCTGGGCAATAAGAGCAAAACTCCATCTCAAAAAAAAAAAAAAAAAAAATTGAAAAGGAGCAACTTTTTGTACCAGATATTGGAACTGGGGCTGCAGGTGAAGTTGTACAGGTAAAGATGGTCTCAGCAATCAGAGCCCTGCCCTGATAGACCCCAAAGCCACAAAATTCAAACTCCAAACAAGTCTCCTGGAGGTGAATTAACACTCTGGAGGCGCCTGTGTGTGCGCCTGAAGTGCAGTGTGCGCTTCGTGCTCTAAGATCTGAATTCTAAACACGGGCCTCATCCTCCCCAGGCTGCTGCTTTGGGGGTTGGGGTTGGACATCCACATAGAGGCTGCAGTAGGCCATCTAACTGCCTGGGAGCATTTACAGGGTCGTTTAAATACATGCAGCATCTGTCACCCACGTGGGTCTGGGGTCGGCCCCCTTTTCTATGACAAACGACCTGCATGGGTGTTTTTTGAGGCTTTGGGGTATACTGCCTGAGCCCTCCTGGTGGCTGTGGGACCTCAGACTGGCTGGGACAGGGGAAGGGCTGGCGGCCACTGTCTTTGCAGAGAGCAGAGCAGGACCTCCCCAGTGTACTGCTTCAGGGCTCTGTCTCTGGGCTCCACCCTGAGCAGGTACCTTTGCATGAAGACTCCTCTCAGCGCTGAGGCTGATGGTGGCACTGATCCAACATACTGTACTATTGTGACATATGAGGTTGACATGAGAGAGGACAAGTAGATTACTGGAACCTAATAAGCCCAAATCAAATGATATTATCTATAACAGGGTGGGTATGTAGGTTCAGTGGGAAAAGAACTAGTCAGCAATATTGACACAATTGGCTGTCTGAAAGAAACAGCATTGGATGATCAGGTTGTAGCAGAGGAAAATGAACATCAGTTGGTTTGACCATTTAAATGTTTTTTTTTTTAAATACTCTGCACTCCTCCCACAAAAACCAAACAAGCAATACTTGGAAACAACATGTACAATACAGGTACATAGGCGACTATCTTAGCCAGGCCTGGAGAAGTCAGCTATATTTAACTATATAAAAATCTGAAAGGATTATAAAACAAAATTATGCCACAACTAGAAATTTTAAAACTGACAAACCATGGCTCTTAGAGAAAAATATTTGCAAGGCAAAAGACAGAAAAAGGGTTAACATTTTCAGTATGAACACTCTCACAGGTTTCGTTGTCAGGAAGGGAGGAAAGAATACAATAGAACAAATGAAGGAGGCCAGGCATGGTGGCTCACACCTGTAAGCACAGTGCTTTGGGAGACTGAGGCGAGAGAATTACTGGAGCCCAGGAGTTTGAGACCACCCTGGGCAACATAGCAAGACTCCATCTCTACAACCAAGTCAAAAAACTGTTGGGCATGGTGGTGTGTGCTAGGTACTCGCAGCTACTCCAGAGGCCAAGGTGGGAAGATTGCTTAAGCCCAGGAGGTCAAGGCCGCAGTGAGCTATGGTTGTGCCAGTGCAGTAAGCTAGATTGTGCCGCTGCACTCCAGCACAGTCAGCAGAGTGAAACCCTGTCTCTAACTAACTAAATAAATAAATGAGAAAAAAAAAAAGAAAGATTGAAGGGGAAACATGCAGAGTTAATTCACAGAGGAGCCTGCCAAGTGGTCTGGGTGGCAGGGAGATGTACATTAAAAGTATAGTAGATGTCCAGCCATAGCCAGGTGTGGTGGTGCACACCTGTAATCCCAGCTACTGGGGAGGCTGAGGCAGGAGAATTGCTGAACCCGGAAGCTGGAGGTTGTAGTGCGTCGAGATCGTGCCACTGCATTCTAGCCTGGGTGACAGAGCAAGACCCTGTCTTTGTTTAAAACACACACACACACACACACATACACACACACACACACACACACTTGCAGGGAGGTTTTAAAAAGATAGAAGAAAGCAGCTGGTTTTGCAGAAAAAGGGGCCTGGGGACTCTTAGATACTGATGGAGGAGTGTGAATTGCTATAGCCTCTTAGGAAAAAATACTTAAAACACAAAACTTCTCCATAGGCATAAGGAGCACACAACTCCTGCCCATTTCCTGAGATTGTCATACCGATAAATAAATTAATGCATTCAAGGTAATTTCAAGAAATTACCTTGAAAACGCTAGAAGTGCCCCCGAGTGTTTTCCATCCATTACTAGTGGGCAGTATTATCGAGATGTCTTGAAGTCTACTAAGATACTTTGAGAATGTACCATTATATCCAGAAAAGACCACAGTAGAAATGATTTGTCGGAAAAGAAAAGTTTCATGTTAAAACTTACTAAGAGGTTTGTAAGTGATCTTGTTTTTAGGCATCATTTTGCTTTCGCAAACTAGTGTTTCCTGGGGAAAATAGATTTAATTTGGGTGTTCAGTGTTGCATTGTAGTGAATAATTGTGTGATGTGAGCATAGCATGGTGTGTCACTTTCTCTGGGCTGAGAAACTCTGCATCCTTTCTTCATTCTAAAAAGAGGCCAGAGGCCCTGCCTTCTGGGGGTGAGTTCTGCTGGGACAACGTTCAGCCCTTTCCGACTTACTGCTAAGCGACCAGTATTTTCCATTCCGCTTGATCCATTGGAGTAGTCTGCTCCATGCACACATGTGCTTCCACACATCTGGGACATTGCTTAGAGCTCACGTCACCTCGAGGAGACATGCAGAATAGAAAGTAGTTCAGAAAATACATTTTGTGCATCTAGTCTACACTGCCGTATTTTTGGCAATTTTGCTATCAGAAGATTCGCTCCAGAAAAAGCACTCCAACTATCATTTCTCCCTGCCTCTCACGTTTGGTATTAGATTCAGAATCCATTAGCACGTCTCACTGAAGGCGCAGATGTTTCAGTTTATGGTGGAAGGAAGACACATTCTGGGCATTACGCAACATCCTTGGCTCACGGTCCCGCTGCGGATTTTGCCATTCCTGTTTCAGTGCTGAGTTCTCACCTTCGCGATTTTAAAAATATGTTGGTTTTGTAAACATTTACTTAATAATCCATTTTCCAGAATGTTCGTCCCGGGTGTTTTAAAGCAGCATTTCTCAACTGGGAGCGATTTTGCCCCCCAGGAGGCATTTGGCAATATCTGGAGCCATTTTAGGTTGTCACGACTTGTCGGGAGAGGGCCCTACTGGCATCTATAGGGAGAGGCTGGGGATGGTACTCAGCAAACTGTAGAGCCCAGAGCCATCCACCATCAAGGATATCCCGCCCCAAATCTCAACAGCGCTGACGGCTGAGAAACCCTTGAAAGCTACTGTTGCTGGCTTTCTGGGCTTTCTGCTTCTCTGCCTGTTGTATAATGAGTGTATATTAAATCTGCAATAATTTTAGAGTCTTGTTTGGTCTTTTTAAAGTGATGTAAAATTATTTTTTCTCTCTCTCTCTGTCACACACACAGACACACACACACACAAGCACACTTCTTTATTTGTCCAGCATCTGAAAAATACATTCCATAATGGGTTTTCTTATTCCCAAGGCATCGGGCCTTGGCACTAATGATTATTCCACAAGATTCTTGGATCTCTTGTGGTGATCCTCCCATTTAGGGCTCGTCTCACTGTGTCCTGGTTTCACATTTGCCCTGTTTGTTTAAAGTATTACGCACTTCTCCTGTTAGCTGGGCAAAGGAGTCCCCCAGGCTGACCTCACTCGGGAGGCCTCAATCTAGTTGGTCTGCATGTTAGGTTCATTAACATGTCTTCTTTTTTCTTAAAAAATGTATTCTGGCCAGGCGTGGGGACTCACTCTTGTAATCCCAGCACTTTGGGAGGCTGAGTCGGGTGGATATTTGAGCCCAGGAGTTGAAGACCAGTCTAGGCAACATGGTGAAACCCCGTCTCTACAAAAAATAAAAAACAGATTAGCTGGGTGTGGTGGTGCACACCTGTCGTCCCAACTACTTGGTAGGCTGAGGAGGGAGGATCCCTTCAGCCCAGGAGTTGGAGGCTGCAGTGAGCTATCGTCACAGCCCTGCACTGCAGCCTGAGTGACAGATCAAGACTCTGTCTCAAAAACAAAAAGCCCCACAAAATAACACGTTACCTGTTTTGTCTATAAGGCACAAAGCATCCAGATTCTTCTAGGTTTAGTCAAATGTAACACAGGTTTAATTGAAGCTTTCTCTTTGTAGGGATTAATTGTTCTGTACCAGTGAAATAATCCAGAATGATAGTAAACACATAGTCATATTTTATATACCACCGCACCTCAAGCAGTACCGTCTGTGTTCTCCATTTCATGGAAATCCTGTGAGCAATCTTACCATCTTTCAAATTTAAAAAAAATCAAAATAACAGCTCTTGCTTTAATTCCAAACCACAAATCAAATATAAGATGTAGCATGCTGCTCATTTGTACTATTTCTGATTGTATTAGTCAAAATCAAATACTCACTTCAACAGTAATGGTGAGGAAAAACCATGCTCAAAAAGAAAACACGAGATGTGAAGTCAAAATAGTGGCCACAGCCTCTCACTTAATTGAGCAGTCACTGTTGACAGTCCGGTGACAGCCGGAAGAGCATGAAGCGGGTGGGACAGGAGCAGAGGGCTACCAGGAAATGGGTCAGCGTCTGCTGGGGGAGACTGTAGTGATACTGTAGATCCCCGTTTTGCAGATCAGGAACCCGGGCACTTAGAGTCGAGGCTTCTGGGCCAGCGCCCTGTCTTGCTGGGGGTGAGTCATCAACGCACTTGAGATTGTGTGTGCACCATGGTTTTGTGACCCTAAATGAAAGTCATGGCCAGATGTGAAGCATCCTTGTTAATTATTGATCACTCCAAAAACAGCTGTTTAGTGCTGCTCCTACACGTTTCCTGCAGGAGGGATTTTGTGAGGAAGGGTATGGCGGCTTTGTGCAGAAGAAACCTGTCAGGTGGCCCAACTGGGGCCCCTCGGTTGTCAAGTGTGCCCTGCTCACATTGGGAGCCACCAAAGCAGCCTGAAGCCAGGAGAATCAACACCTCTCCTGCCCTAGTGGGAACTCTCTCAGAGGCTTGTTTAGCCCAGAGGGAAGTCCCCAAGGTGAGCCCGGGGGAGGGCAGTGTCCTTCTGTGGCCACAGCTCAGATGGTCCCGACTGCAGGTGGTCCCAGTGAGGGAGGAGCTCACCCCTCATCTACGCAGGCCGGTGAAGGGGGCACGTCCCAGTTTGTAGCCAAAAAACCCACAGTTTGGTGACTCCTGATCTTGGACAAGCCCCCTCCAGTTTTTTGCACATTGGCAGTGGTTTTGGCAAATGGACTGAACTGTGTTACTCCATGTCTGCGTCAAACACTGGCACACATCTGGAACTGTCTGCCTTTCCTCCCACCTTTTGTTTTTGTTTTTGAGAAGGAGTCCTGCCCTGTCATCCAAGCTGGAGTACAGTGGCACGATCAGGGCTTCCTACCACCTCAACTTTCCCAGGCTCTCGTCCATTCTCCCACCTCAGCTCCTGAGTAGCTCGGACCAAGGGGTGCCAACATACCTGGCTCATTCTTGTGTATTTTGGAGAGATGGGGTCTCACCATGTTGCCCAGGTTGGTCTTGAACTCTTTGAACTCTTGAACTCAAATGATCCTCCCACCTCAGCTTCCCAAAGTGCTGGGATTACAGATGTGAGCCACCGCGCCTGGCCTCCACCCTTTCTCAAACATAGTGATATTTTATCTCAGACCACAGTAGTCTCTGCACTGCATAATTTAAAAGGGAAAAATGGAAGAATTTTTTGCTTAGCATTTTACAGTCTTCATGAGATATTCCTCCTTTAGCTACCGGATCAGATGTGCTTTTTCAAAACCAAATCTCTCTAAGGCTTCCAGACTCTGGAGTCACCCAGGTTTGTGTGACTTTGGGGAGGCCAGTCTCTGCATGTTTGGTTTCCATGTCTGTAAGTGGGACTGTACTGTCAGGATCGCGGGAGGGCTCACTGAGGTAGAGACTGTGACATGTTCTGTGCAGGCCTGGGTCACAATAGGATACCTAGCACAGCTTCGCCGATTTTTTAATGTTGTTATTACTATTAAGATGATAATGATGTCTCAATGCTGAGAGGAATTTAACGTCTAGAGCTCCTGCTCGTGTGGCCTAAAGACCTGTCCCAAGCTCTTAGTCATCCATGGCCTTTGTAGGGGAGGTCCACTTCTGAAGAACAGTTCTGTCTTTCAAAAGACTACATGGTCTCGCTACAGCTGGGCATGAAATGTGCTTGAGTGGTGAACAAGAGGACCGTCTATCTACATGGATGTGCCACTGGAAGTTACTGTCTCCAAAAATGGAGTAAAACTGCAGTGATGACAGGCACACGTTTGAGATATCCTTCCAGCCATGTTCACTGGGCCGTGGGAGGTGAAGGCCGAGGTGTGGAGGCAGACCTGTGGCTGCCGGCGGGGGTGGCAGCACCCAGGAACCCTGTGCCTGCCTTTCCCCCGTGTGGTCAGCCCTGGCCCACCCCGATGCCGTGTGCTGGCGTGGCACCTCTCTGCCCCCGGCCATTCCACCAGCTTCCCTGCCTGGGCACGACCTTGCCTGCGGGGCGTGTCCTCAGCCCTCAGCTCTCCTTCTCCCCACACTTCCCCCTGGTGCTCTCAGTGACGGCATCCACAGTGGGGGCTGCTGTCACGTCTGTGCTTGAGACCCCCAAATATTTCTGTCTCCGTGTGCCTGTCTTCAAAGCTGGAGACACCTCCTGAGAGCCCGCCCCGCACAGCCCCACCAGCTTCTTGAACTCAAAGTTGGTCACTGTTGGACTCTGTCCCTTCTCCAAGCAGACCCTGCCCCTGGGCAAGGTGGGTGGTGCCCCCCTTCCAGCCACTGGGGCCGGAGACCCGGACACCCGCTCCCTGATGTCCTCTTCAGTAGCACAGGCAGACTTCCCCGACCAGCTGTTCTTCCTGTCTCTAGAGGTCTGTGCTGATAAAAGCCCCAAGAAGGGCGTGCTGAGCAGCTGGTGTTAGAGTGTTGTGCCAGTGGGGTTGATTTCTGTCTTGGGGGTGTGTAGAACCTGCACGTGGGGATAAATTGCAGGGTGAGATGCCCCTCCTGCCACCCATTGCTTCTGCCTGCCCCTCAGTTTCTGTCACTACAGGCTGTGAGCTGCTCCTTCCAGCCAGAGTCACGAGAATGGACGTTATTAAGGGTATTCGTCAGTTCGGGCTGCTGTAGCAATGGACCACAGATGGGGTGACTTCAACAGCAGGAATGTATCACCTCACAGTTCTGGAACCCGGAAGTCAGACACCGAGGTGTGGGCAGGATGGGTCCTCCTGAGGCCGCTCCCCTCACCGTGTTCCCCCTGTCCTCACAGCTGTGTGTGCACGCCTCTGCTGCCTCTTTCTCTTATAAGGACACCAGCCACTTTGCATTTGGGCCTAGCCTTGTGCCTCATTCTAACTGGAATCCTCTTTAGAGCCTCTCTCTCCAAATAGTCTCTGGGGAGACACAGTTCAGGGAACATTAGGAAAGGCTGGAAAAAAAAAGATACACCCCCATGGAAAGGAGGGCTACACATACGTAAATACAAACACATACCTATATCTGCCTATATCATGAGATGTATATCTATGATATAGTTATTTATACAAACACATATCTGTATATATATCTGTATCATAAGAAGATTAAAAATCAGGGAAATGCAGCCAGTGATGACATGGCAGGGTCGATGCGGGCCCAGGCTCCTTGCCGGGTGCTCCAGCTGGAGTGGTTGCAGGGTTTGGACCCCCGAGGCATCTCTTGCCTTTTTGGTCTGCTGCAGTAATGAGGGGCCTGTCCCGCTGTGCCTTCATAAGGGGTTCCTGAATCTGAGTCTTCCAGGGTCTGTCCCTGGTAGGGATTCCTGTGAACTGCAGGGCCTTTTTTTTTTTTTTTTGAGATGGAGTCTTGCTCTGTCACCTGTGCTGGAGTACACTGGCGCAATCTTGGCTCACTGCAGCCTCCACCTCCCAGGTTCAAGCGATTCTCCTGCCTCAGCCTCCTGAATAGCTAGGATTACAGGCATGCACCACCACAGGCAGCTAATTTTTGTATTTTTGGTGAGACGGGGTTTCATCATGTTGGTCAGTCTGGTCTTGAACTCCTGACCTTGTGATCCACCTGCCTTGGTCTCCCAAAGTGCTGGGATTACAGGCGTGAGCCACTGCACCTGGACAGGACCTTTTCTTAGAATCCAGCGTCCTTTCTGCAGCCCATGAGGAACCCTCTCCCCTGCCCCCGCAAACCAGGACAGTGACCTGAGGTCTCCACGTGGCACCCCGGTCTCTCCATGTGTGGAGGGTCCTTGGGGGGAATCTCCTTCAGAGCCCAGATGCCTCCCCTGAAGTTTCTGTTTTAAAAGCCTCCTGGATGGGGCAGGCAAGCTATTGTTTTATGATTACAGAGCAGATGGAAACCGACTTTATTTTGGATGAGGGTTATACATGGAATGTAGTTAACATAAACTGAACAGAGACAGTGCCTTGCGGTGTCTCTCCTCCTCCGCCCAGGGTGAGGCCCAGGACCGCCCGTCCTCCTGGGGACCGACCCCATCGCCACAAAGCCGGCCCCGCCGATGCTCCGCACAGGCTGCCTTCCGCTGTGAGCGAACTGTGACTGAGCGTTGGGTAACGTTCTTCCAAAGGGACAGGCCCTTTCAGATGGCTTCGTGTCCTCTGTAGGAGCCCAGCAGGTGCTAGTGAGAAGGAAGGACGAAAAAACTTGTAATGACATGAAGTCAAGGCTTGACCTTTGGAAAAGCAAGTAGGCACATGGCTAGACATGTCAGTGTCTCAGTCATCAAAGCTTCCTGTCTGTGCTCGAAAGAGGTCAGATTGGCCGTCGCAAGCTGGGTGGCCCGGGGTTGGGGGTCACTGCCATGCCTCCTCTCAGACCTCGGGCTGGGGCCTGAGGAGGGAGCCTCTGCATGGCCAGAGGACCCCATGGTTGCCTGGACAGACCATGCTGGGACCACATGGCCTGCAGGTGACCGAGCTTGCCGCAGCGGGAGAAGCAGCTCTGAGGAACGCTTGCGTGAGCCCAGGAAGAACAACTTTGGGACCACTTTCAGGGGGCTTGACTCCACAGCCCCCAAAGGGCGCTCTCTGGTGGCGACAGCTTGCCTTGCGTTTGTTTTTGAGGACAGAACCGCATCCTCTAGTATCTTTGTTCCCACTGTAGCGCTCCGGAGCTCTGCTTTGTACATAACTGATTTGGTGGATCTTGAATTAGAGGATTTAAGAACACAGAGATTTAAAATGAAAGGGGATTCTTCTCCCTTCAGCCTCTAGGGCAGCCGATGGCTTCCTGGGAGCCTCTTGAACTTTGCCAGGGGGTCCCTCAAATCCACACACGGGAATAAAATAGAAGTGAGAAAATTGGTGCATGGCTTCCTAGCTCTGCAGACTCCCCAAACTTCTCATCCAATGCTCAGGCAGCTGACAGATGTGGCCAACACAGTCCACCTCCAGATCCAACTCCTGGCTGTTTTGGAATTCAGGCGAGAGTAGAGTTTTATAGGGGGTGTAGGGTGGGAGGATTAGTAAGATGGTTATGGTTAACATGAAATGCATTTTAGTGCTTTTTACTCTTTTACAGTATCATCCAGAGGGTAGGTTTGTTTGTTTGTTTGTTTGTTTGTTTTTGAGACAGGGCCTCACTCTGTCGCCCAGGCTGGAGTGCAGTGGTACCATCACGGCTCACTGCAGCCTTGATCTCCTGGGCTTAAGTGAGGCTCCTGCCTCAACCTCTCAAGTAGCTGGGACTACAGGCTTATGACATGATGCCCAGCTAATTTTTTAATTTTTTTCTTTTGCAGAGATGGGGTCTCACTATGTTGTCTAGGCTGGTCTAAAACTCCCAGCCTCAAGCAATCCTCCTAACTTGGCTTCCCAAAGTGCTGGGATTACAGGTATGAACCATGGCACCCAGCAACCCGGAGGATTTCTTGATGAGATTTCCTGTTGTAACATATCTTTTTCAGATAAATTTGTGTCCCTCCACTTATTTAAAGATGGCCAAAAACTGCCTTCAAGGAACTCTTACAAATGACCTTTGTGGCATTAGTTAGCCTGTTATTCCAGGGAAAAAAATTAAAGAAGAAATCTGAAAATTATGTTTTAATCTAAATATCTGTTGATAGTGACTCGTAGGTTCTGCAGGCTGACTGTATTGGGCATTGTTCTAAGCAGGTGGCTTGGAATGTGTCCCTGGGAGGTGAGGGGGCCTTCCAACTGCCAAGTGTCTCGTTACCTGCTGCAGTTTAAGTCCCGTTTCCCATGGCTTCACGTGTTTTAATTATGTTTTTTTATTATGATGAAACACGCAAACTATAATATTTAACATTTTAACCATTTTACATTTTTTAAATTGTAAAATGCACATAAAATGCCGTTTTAACTATTTTTAAGTGTACAATTCAGTGACATTAGTGATACTTACAGTGTGGTACAATCATCACTACGATGTATTTCCAAAACTTTTGCATCACCCCAAACAGCAACTCTGTGTCCATAAAACGGTAACTCCCCGTTGTGCCTCTCTCATCCCCTGGTGGCCCCTAACCCACTTTCTGTCTCTGAATTTGCCCACTCCGGGCACCTGGTATTAAGCGGAACCGACAAGAGTTGTCCTTTGGTGACTGGCTCATTTTACTTGGCATAGTGTCTTCAGTATTATAGCATTTCTCTTTATGAGATAATACTCATAAAGGATAATACTCCATTTTGTTTGTCACTCACCTGTTCATGGATACGTGGATTATCCCACCTCCTAGCAATTCTGAGTGATGCTGCCGTGAACATTGGCTTGCTATGCCTGGTCGAGTCACTGCGTTCGGCTCTTCTGAGTGTAGAACTAGGAGTGGTCATTTTAATCATTTAAGAGTGAAAAATTCAAGTGCATTCAGTGGTGTGCAGCTGTCACTAATTCCAGAATATTCATATCTTCGTAGAAAGAAGCCTCTTGCCATTAAGCTGTGACTCGTACTCCCTTGTCCCCCAGCCCTTGGCAGCCGCAAATCCACTTTCTGTCTTTATGCATTTGCTTGTTCTGTGTATTTCATGTAAATGGAGTCATACAATATGTGGCCTTTATGGATACTCTTCTACTTTGAGTGGGCTTCAGTGGTATGAATATTCTTTCTTTTTTTTCTTTTTTTTTTTTTTCCCGAGACGGAATATCACTCTGTCGCCTAGGCTGGAGTTCTGTGGCATGATTTCAGCTCACTGCAACCTCCGCCTCCCAGGTTCAAGTGATTCTCCTGCCTCAGCCTCCTGAGTAGCTGGGATTACAGGCACGCACCACCACACTCAGCTAATTTTTGTATTTTTAGTAGAGACGGAGTTTTGCCATGTTGGTCAGGCTGGTCTCAAACTCTTGATCTCATGACCTGCCCGCCTTGGTCTCTCAAAGTGCGGTCTCTCAAATTACAGGCGTGAGCCACCACACCCGGTCACATATTCTTTTTAAAACACCTGTTTATTATTAAAATTTTCAGCCTATGCAAAAGTAGAAAGAATTGCCACATGAGCCCCACGTGCCCATCACCCAGATCCAGCCATGACCGATGTCTCGTGAGTTTCATTAATCAAAGTCTGTTTTCCAGGGAAGAAAAAAAGTACGTGAACCGATTCTGGAAAGAAATCCACGTGGGAGACTTTGTGCGTCTTCGCTGCAACGAAATCTTCCCCGCGGACATTCTGCTGCTCTCCTCCAGTGACCCCGACGGGCTGTGCCACATCGAGACCGCCAACCTGGACGGAGAGACCAACCTGAAGCGGCGGCAGGTGGTCCGCGGCTTCTCGGAGCTTGTAAGTGACCCACGTTTCCAGGGCCTCGCAGGCATCGCAGCCACACAGCGTCCCCGTGGCAGCCTTCCGGGGCTCAGAGCACCTGCATTTTCCTCTCTGTCAGACCAGGTTGTTTTCCCTAGTAGATGAGTCTGAGGGTCCGAGAGGAACCCTGACCTACCTGAGCCCACGACCTGCCTGTGACTGTGGGAAGCAGGACTCAGTTTTTCTGACTGATTTCCCTTGTGCATGTCTAAGTTTCTCAGAATGTTATTTGTTCCTGTAAAGTTACAAGGACCATTTATGACCAGCTGATGGTCAACACGTACCTAGCAGTTTCACCGGTTCACTAAATGGCAACACAGCAGGAGTCACGGCCTGTCCCCACCAGGATACTCAGGAACATTTTCTCCTCGAGGGTGTTTGGGTTCAGCGCCAGGTCTTCGTAGCTGAATCCTGCCTCTGGTGTGCCCCGGCCACCGTGCAGCAGGGTGAGGGGTGAGAGGCTGGAGGGAAACAGATCTGACAGCTGCACTCACACACCAACTCCGTGGGGCTGCCCAACCTCTGTCCCTGCCCCGGGGAGAAAGGGCCGTACTCACCAGGTCTGTCCCGGGATGCGAGGTGCTAATGCCAGGTGAACTGACAGGGCAGGAGCCCTCAGACATCAGGAAGACCCTAGAAGGAAATGGGCCTGGCCCGAGCCTTCTCCTCCCGAGCCCCCTTCTCCCCCCGAGCCCCCTTCTCCCAGCCCTGCTCTGGCCTTGAAGGGTGGGGAAGCCGGCCTCTGGTTCACAGGGAGGACGCCGCTGGGGTTTTCCTCCTCTATCAGGCAGTGCCCTCCCGCATCGGCCTCAGCACCAGCCCATCGGGCTTCCCTGGGGCAGTGGGCTCTGCCCTCTGTGGACCTCAGCGAGGGCACTGTAGGGAGTGGGGGGTGAGCGATCGGCTGGGCAGGATCGTGGGGGGCTCTAGCATCCCTGCCTCCGCTCTAGATGCCCCCGGCCACCGTCACAAGGGGAGACGCCTGACACACTTGCAGCAGACCAGGTACTCCGCGCCTCGCCCGCCCAGCCCACCTGCGGCAGGTGTCACTGCCGCACGAGCATCTGCCTGAGTGTTCCACCCGTGCTGACTTCCGCCATGACTTCCTCATCTACTTTTTTTCTTTTTACCTTCTTTTATGCCAAGTGTATTTTTGTGAACTGCCTCAAATCTTTTTGGAATAAGGCAACGCAGACATAAAAATTTAAAATAGTATTTTTTTGTTGTTAATGGAGTGATCTCATTTAGATCAGGAGAGCTGGTGAAAGAGTTAGGGACCCTCGAGGCACAGCCCGGCAGCGCCTGGCTTCTCCATGACTGCGCTCCAGGGTTTCGTGATAAGTGAGGGCCCCATCCACTGCCACCCCCTCGCCCCAGCCCTCGTGCTCCCCGCCCCCACCCCCTACCCCGCACCCCCAACCCCCGCTGTCTTCAGTAAGTCATGGGCGTGAGCTGGCCTCACTCTCAGCTTCTCCCCTAGACCTGCCCCGTCTCCTCTGCAGGGATGTGAACTCACGCTGACATCAACCAGGGACGGCACCCCCCCTCAGTTCCCGAGGTCCAAGCTAGACTTAGGGGCAGGCAGAGGGCTGACAGCTCAAACATCACCTCTGAAAGGGGCAGCCCGTGTGCACAGAGGATGAGAGCCACTTAAACAAATGCAGATGAGTATCTAACTGGTGAAACCTCACACAAGGTGGAAAATACTGCAGAATTGAAGCACTGGAGGGTGGGGCATGCATGCTTGGCGTGGCGGGTAGGGGAACGCCACAGACAGAGCTCCTTGATTAACTCTCAAGAATGACTTCCTCTACTGGGCGCGGTGGCTCACGCGTGTAATCCCAGCACTTTGGGAGGCTGAGGCAGGTGGATCACTTGAGGTCAGGAGTTCAAGACCATCCTGGCCAACATGATGAAACCCCATCTCTAGTAAAAAATACAAAAATTAGCTGGGCGTGGTGGCGCATGCCTGTAGTCTCAGCTACTCGGGAGGCTGAGGCAGGAGAATCGCTTGAACCCGGGAGGCGGAGGGAGCCGAGATCACACCACTGCACTCTAGCCTGGGTGACAGAGTGAGACTCCATCTTAAAAAAAAAAAAAAAAAAAGAACTTGCCCATTTCCTATCTTCTGATCTTCAACTTCTGAACCCAGTCATATCTACAATCCTCCCCCGCCCGCTTTTTTCCCAAACAATAACCACAGCACTTCATAGCTCAGTGGTGCTTTATAGAAATGAGCTGCTTACAAGTTGGATGTTTAAAACTCGAGGATGGCTGCAGACAGACACATCTACGTCACCCTTCTCAGGGCCCCGGGAATCCGAGGAAGTAGCTTTGAGCCGTGATCTGGTCAAAATGGCCAAATTAACAGCCTAAACAATTCTGAAGGTTTTTTAAAAATTGTATTATTAGCACCAGAATTCTTTACTTGCATGCACATTCTGGTCCCAATTACCTTTTTTCCCCCACTTTCTGGTTTTTGGGTGTTTTTTTTTTCCTCTTTCCCTAAAGGTCCAAAGACATTTTTTTTGGTATCCAAATTCCCATTTATGCATTACATTCTGAAATCTATGAACCACCCCACTGAAAATAAAGGAAGCAAGTCTCTGACTTTTAAACCCCAGCAATTGACAAACCACAAATGCCAAGAACATTTAAGTACTCTGTGTTTCAATTAGTTTTTTTATAATATCGAGTTAGCTTGTCTCGGACAGGTTA
Source organism: Theropithecus gelada (assembly GCF_003255815.1). Lineage (NCBI taxonomy): Eukaryota > Metazoa > Chordata > Mammalia > Primates > Cercopithecidae > Theropithecus > Theropithecus gelada. The sequence goes on from NC_037674.1 coordinate 2,928,126, forward strand.
AGAACTGGTAATAATCTGTATACTGACTTATGTGAAATACAATATAATATTTTACCGGTTTAATGAATGGTCAGTTGGATGTGGGAGCCCTTTTGCAAATCACTTAAATTAGAAGTGGCATTAATGCAGGAACTTGGTGTATCCAGCAGGGTCCAATCAGGAGACAGAAACCACACATGATTCAATCAGGGAAAGCCTAATGTGAAGAATTCTTAGTTGAGGATTGAGTTGTAAGAAGTAATGATAAGTGAATTATATCTCAATAAAGCTGTTATCTTTAAAAAATAAATAAATAAGAAGTAAAGAGGACTCTGAAGAATATAGGAGTCAGGAACAGTGGCTCACGCCCATAATCCCAGCACTTTGGGAGGCTGAGACAGGAGGATTGTGTGAGGCCAGGAATTCCGGACCAGCCTGGGCAACACAGGGAAACCCCATCTCAAAACAAAAAACAAAAACAAAATAGGCAGATATTGTGGTGTGCAGCTGTGGTCCTAGCTGCTTAAGAGATTGAGTGGGAAGGATGGTTTGAACCAGAAGTTTGATGTTGTGGTGAGCTGTGATCACGCCACTGCACTCCAGCCTGGGGGACAGGGCCCCTATCTCTGTCTCGAATATATATGTATATGGGGAATAGCTGATGAAGGGACAGCCACTGCCCCTGGCTCTGAGACAGACGTGTTCTCCTACTCATAGCGCCCTCCCAACCCCTGACCCATGGCAGCGGCCACAGCCTCAAATTGGGGGATGGCAGAAAAGGTACTTAGGGGCTTCACTGGTGGAACCTGCTGGAAGCCTTCCCTTGGGGGCCAGGGAGGCCATTGCCAGGGAGGTGCCAAGCATGGGAGCTTGCTAGATGCCAGGGGCTGTTGGTCCCTGGACACTGCTGGAGCCAGGCCCTCGCTGCAGTGGATGAAGACTGGTGGCAGCTCTCTGGACAGCAGCGCCGCGGAGCCCCACCTTTGAGAGGGTGCATGGAGCAGCAGCCTAGGCTCGAGATGGCCCATGTTGTCTGCAGGAACATGTCCTGGGTACCCCAGACTGAGAGGTGGGGAAAGAGTGGAGCAGGCCAAGCCCTGGAGAAACGTGGAGGGGGTGGGCAGTGCGGAATGGGTATACACGCACGCACGCACGCATGCACGCATGCACACACACGCACACACACCCCACCTGAAGACCAGCCACAGGACCAATACCTGCAGGACTCAGGCCTATTCACCAGCGATGCCCAGTACGGAGCAGTGCGATGAGTCCAGGAGGCTTTTGTTAGGGGTTTAGGGCCATCTGAGAGGTCAAGGGAGGTTCTACAAAGAGGAGCTTGAAACTCACTCTGAGGACCAGGATGGAGAGGTCTCAGGTGCCAGGCACCACAGGGAATGATGTCGGTCAGAAGATGCCCCAGAGGTGGAATAGGGTTGTATTTATGAAGAGCACTGGAAAAAGTGCAGTGTTGAGGGGCTACAACAAAAGCCTGAAGGCATGGCCCACCCAGACCCCAGAATCTGAAGATGAGGCCTGGACACCGGGCTGATGGCTCCAGGACCTTAAATCACCCAGCTGTGTCACCTCTGGAAAAAGAAACAGAGATCTGCAGACGTAAAGATTTGATGTAAAGGTTGGAGTTGAATGGATGTTATCCAAGAATTGAGAGAGGCCCCTGTGTGGAGCATCACACTCTCAGGCAACGACTCACATTTGGTTAACCTCCTGCGTGCCAGGCCTGCTATATCTCCCACAACTGTAGTAGAGCAAACATTTTTAAACACAGTTTCACAGAGTTTTAAGTATAAATCTTGTGAGATAATGATTATCATACCATTTTATAGATGAGAAACAGAAAAAGTGAAGTCAGGAGATTCTCCCAAGGTGCCTCCCCTCCCCCACCCCGTCCACCAGTGTGGATTCAGAGCGGGTGCCTCCGCTTTGCGTGGGGTGTCTGTTCTCTGTCACCCGCACATTCGTACAGCCCTGCAGCCCTGCCACGAAGGTGCATACGTTCAGACATTCTGTGGGTAGCAGTTTCTAGTTCATCTGTAACATTTGTCATTTCTGCAGAACTCGGAGATCCCTAGACTGATAATTTTATATAAAACTCAGTGTTTTCAAAGACTCATTTTTGTAAGTTTTAATTCATTCAGCAGATATGTATTGAGCATTTGTTAATATATGTATTGAGCATTTATTAATATATGTATTGAACATTTATTCTAACCCCATTTTAGGAGGGGCATTGATGAAAACTGGGAGCATCTTTCCCCTCATGGCGCTTACATGATCTGGGTGAAAAGTTAGATAGATGGTTGAAGTCTTCGGTGCTCACTGTAGACGAGAAACAGGGATATGAAATGTCAGATGAGTGTTGGAATTTCAGCCGGGGTGAGGCGGGGACAGGGCCAGCCTGCTTGAGAACAGCTGGAGAGTCCAGACCCAGAGGACACGTCAGTCGAGAAGAGCCGTCCCAGAGGTGACTTCCGTGTGGGTTAATTTACTGAGAAAATAGTTTCCAAGTTTGTCTCTTGGGTGGACCTGTTTGGATTAGTGCCCACAGTCCCAGCCACACCCACGTGCTCTGTGCAGCGCTGTGGGGAGCAGTCATTGTCAGGCTTGCAGGAAGATCTGCTGCTGATTCTTCCCAGGCCTGCGCAATGTGTGCACGTGTGTCTGTGCACACTGGTGTATGTTCCAAATAAGGAAGAAAGATGAAAGGAGCGTGGAAACTTCCTAGGCTGGACAAACACTACTATTAAACACGTACCCTCACAGTCAGGTCTGCGTGATGCCAAGGCGGAGCCAGAGCTTCCCCTCTACTTTGTGAATACCCTGTGACCAGTCTCTGGGGGCCCGGTGTATTCAGGCTGTGACTCGGCACAGTTTTCTTCACGGAGGAGAGTCAGTCCTGCCCCAAGTTACTTGACAGAATTCGGAAGCTTAGAAAATGACTCTAAAAGTCCAAATATGTAGAAGACAAAATATTTTTTTTTAAAAACTGCTACCTACACATGCTTCCAAAATTGTTTTTGGAATCACAGGAAAACTAGAAGTGAAAAAGTACAATTTGCAAGGTAGTTTTCATACCCAAGTCTCTTTTCCCTGAGCTTTTCAAGTTGTTAGTCTTTAATGAAATTTAGCTACATTGGCCATGGGATTGAAGGAGGCAGGATAATCTGTCATCGAAGTGGAAAACAAAGACACCTACCTGGGTGTGTTAATTAGATCGATCAATTTTAAGCCTTTACGAAGAGGCTTACATGTTTTTCTCTTACGTGTTGAAGGATAGTCAACGAGCTCATAAATTGTACTGAGACATTTTTGTTTTTAAATTTAACAATCTCATAATTTTCTTGAAGGACATTAAATCTGGTAACAGGAAAGACAGAAATAAATGACTTTGACAATACAATAACTTTATTTAGATTAAATTTTTAATTCCAGCAAGTGTGGATATTCAAAGAAATTCAGTTTGGTAGGTAATATGATTACTTGAGACATACCATGTTTTCTCATATTAAATGTGTTTATTTCATGGCAATGTAAGTTTGGTCCTAAGATTTTTGTTTTTATTTCTGGTGACTTCACAATGGATTCTTTGCCTTTAATTTATAGTCTATTCAATCACCATGTACAGAGAGTACAGCACCAGCACTCTGATCTTTTTTTTTTTTTTTTTGAGGTGGAGTTTTGCTCTTGTTGCCCAGACTGGAGTGCAATGGTGCGATCTCGGCTCACTGCAACCTCTCTGCCTCCCGGGTTCAAGTGATTCTCCTGCCTCAGCCTTCCAAGTGGCTGGGATTACAGGCATGCACCACCACTCCCAGCTAATTTTGTATTTTTAGTCGAGATGGGGTTTCTCCATCTTGGTCAGGCTGGTCTCAAACTCCCGACCTCAGGTGATCTACCCATCTTGGCCTCCCATCTCGGCCTCCCAAAGTGCTGGCATTACCAGCGTGAGCCACCGCGCCCAGACCTCTGATCTAAATGAATACATTAATGCCATGAAGTTGATGATAATATGACTAGTCTGAAATATTTATCCAAAAAGATCTTATTATATTGTGTGGAAACTTAAAAAGTTTTGTGTGACTGGAAATGATTTCTTATTCCAGAAGTAAAAAGACAACCAAAGCAGTAAGATGTTTTAATTCTGTTCAAGGCAGCATATAATGTGAAATGCCTTTTTTCTCTTTGACTATATTTTCACTGTTAAAAAAAAGGGGGGGAATTTAATACAATTTCCAGTTTTCCTAAATGCAGTTTAATTGCATCAGTAATTGCAAAGGGTTTGAAACTTTCTCTGTGTGTATGTGTGTTTCTGGAGCAGGGATTTCCTTACCAGTGGGAAGAGCTGACAATGTGAGACTGACTTTAGTTAACAAACAGTAAGCGTCTCCTCATGAGTGAGTGTGAGTGTGTGTGTGTGTGTGTGGATGTTTAGGTGTGTGTGTTTGTGTGAGTGTGTATGCAGACAGGTGTGAGTGCAAACATTCTTGCAAGTGAGTGTGCAAGTAAGTGCAAGAGTGTGCAAAGAAGAAAGCAAAATGAAGTGGTTTTGCTTTATTAGGTTATCACTTTCTATTATCTCTAAATGTAGGAGAGGATAAACGTTCCCTCCCGGGCTGAGATAGAGTGTTGTAGAGGTGGATTGCTCTGAAGAGAGTGCTCCCCTGGGGAATCTGGACTTTCCAGTCTCGCTGTTGAGGACCTGCTGTGAGCCCATGCATTAGGTGAGGGGTGCCCACGTGATCCACCTCTGCTGACTGGACTCTGGAACCTTCGTCCCTTGGTGGAGGCCCTGTGCTGTGTGTCATTTCCCTTCTGCTTGTTTTGTGAGCACGGCTTACAACAAGAGGGAACGTCCTTGCGTCCGCAGAGCACAACACAAGACCCATCGGCACCCCCTGGCCTCCGCAGACATGTGAGTTACCCTCGTGTTGTGAAATGGTAGGAGCCGGCTTCGCTCGTTCAGCCTATGCCACGCTTTCGGTTTGCGTGTGCTCCTCCAGTGGAAGGCTGTATCTTGGTTCTCACTGTGGTGTTAGGGCTTCCTCAGAGTTTCACCCGTCCACAGCAGCAGAGATTCATGGGCACATTTGCAGTTTCATATAGTCACGTAAACCAGAACTTAAAAGGGAATCGACCTTTAAAGAAAGCAAGAACTCGACTTCAGAAAACACTGTTACCTCCTGGGATGTGGATGCAACTGGGCTTCCTGACATCTCAGTTGCGTTTAATGTTGAAATTAATTCAAGGCTTTTTCACCGTTGCTAATGAATAGTCCGTGTGCCAAGGAAATGACTTCATGAACCCCAGTGAGACTTTTCAACAAGCTGAGATCAGGCCTAAGGCAAACTTCTTTAGTTTGTCAGTTTTTACAAAGCCCTTTTCAGTAGTGTGTCTGTCCGAATGTCTTATGTTCCCCACCCCCCAAAACTGTAAAAGGACAAGAAATGTGGGTATCATTGCTGGTGGTGAGCCGTCTTCCCTGGCGTTGCGGAGAGTGGGGGGTTAGGTGCATGCCGGGGGATTCAAGGTTAGGAATTGGGCCAGAGCTTCAGGGTCGTTCCACTCACCTGTCACAACTGACCTTTGCCGCACTGGCACCAGCCCTTGGCGAGAAACAAGCCCTTTCATTGGTGTGGTAAAGAAGGCCAACTTCAAAGCACTATGGATCTAGGTTTGTTTTGGACAAAACTTCAAATAGCTGGTTTGCTCATCCGGCCTTTATCAAGCATTCAGGAGCCTTGACCACCAGGCAGGAAATTCTGCGAGGACAGACTCTGAGGCTGACAGCTCCACCTCGGCCCAGCGAGCCTGCACGGGCCACGGAAACCACCCTCGGGGATTTTGAGTGTTGTTTTAAGGCTAAAAGTGGGCACGGAAAGGTCTCGGGTGCAAAGTCAGGTTCCGAAGCTGAGATCAGACTGTTGCAAGCATCAGAGCCGTCAGGGCCTGGTGGGTGGGTGGGGCACTTTGGGAGGAGAGAGCCCTACGTTTTCTGCAAGTCGCCTGTGGACCAGAGATTCAGCCCCAGCCCAGAACCTGGAATTGGGGTGGTTCTGAGTCAGTGTTCAGAAAGCCAGTAACCCCTGATGACTGAAATGAGTGACTGAGGCAGAAGTATCAATCAATTGAGGTTTGTTAAGCCAGGTTTAGGATGTGTCCCGGTAAAATAGGAACCACAGACACCTGTGGCTGCTTTCTGAAGAGATTTTTAGGCCAGGCGTGGTGGCTCACGCCTGTCATCCCGGCACTTTGGGGGGCCGAGGCAGGTGGATCACCTAAGATCAGGAATTCGAGACCAGCCTGGCCAACATGGTGAAACTCCGTCTGTACTAAAATACAAAAATTAGCCGGGCGTGGTGGTGGGCGCCTATAATTCCAGCTCCTCGGGAGGCTGTGGCAGGAGAATAGCTTAAATCCAGGAGGCAGAGGTGGTTGCAGTGAGCTGAGATCATGCCACTGCACTCCAGCCTGTGTGACAGAGTAAGACTCTGTGTCAAAAAAAAAATAGGGGGGGTTTTCAAGAGGTGTAGTATTCATACATTTCCTTAAAGCAGGAGGAGGCACGCAGGAAGAGGGGCAGACAGCAGCCAGGGAATGGTCACTTGCCTTTGAGACTTCAGTTGGTGTTCAGTAAATCCACATTTTTCCATCAGACAAAGTGAATGTGTGAAGAGAAACAGAGAGCACAGAGTCAGTTATGCGGACATCTCTGGGTGGGTGGAGGAAGGAGCTTTGTCTTTGTTCTGCACCTGGGAAGATAAGCTTGTAGTGGACATTACTAATGTGGAATCCAACAGACTTTAGTTTTAGAAGCTAGACTGAGATCGCAGACCTAACGTTTTTTCTTTTTATTTTTTATAGAGATAGGAAGGTCTCACTATGTTGTTCAGGTTTGTCTTGAACTCCTGGGCTCAAGCAGTCCTCCTGTGTTAGCCTCTCAAAGTGCTGAGATGACCGGCGTGAGCTGCCGTGCCGGGCTCTTCATGTTATGACTGGCGCGTGTTTGTTTATGGGTGGCCAGCAAACAGTGTCCTCATGTGTGATCTTGTCGGGCATGTTGTGCTGCACCCCTGTTAACCTCAGTTGGGAAGGCACAGGTCCAAGAGGCGGAAGGAGAGACCCAGAGCCAGGAAGTGTGACACGGGGTTTGATTAGGGGCTTACACAGAGGTGAGAGAGTCCGGTGGTGACAGGCTGAACAGGAAAACCACTACCGCTTATCACAGCATGCACTTTCTACAGCATTTTCACCTAATACCCTCGCCTGAAAGACCTCCACCTGGAAGCCTTCATTTTACCCGAAATTCAGGGCCTCAACCCCCTGTGCGGCCCGAGTTCCACAGGACAGGTGGGGGCTCAGATGCTTATCACAGACGAGGAACAAATCTCTGGGTTGGCCACGCCCAGATGTCCTAGCTCAGCACATACACACAGGCACATCTGCCATGCAGTCACCTGCAGGGCAGGCTGGAGGTATTGCTGTCAGGTGGGTTTGCCCTGCAGGGCAGCCCTGCAGAAATGCCTCTTTCCTGTCCCTGGGGCGTTGGATGATGCGTAATGCCAGTGACAGCCGTTCATCTGGAACAGTGTGTTGCCTGACTCCATCCACCTCTGGGCGTAAGTTTGGGGTCCTGAGATTTATTATTTTCCTTTGCAACCCTCTGGTGAGAGTGACGACCCCCACTACTCCCTTCTCCTGGCTGCGTAACAGTGCCAGCTGACACTGGGCACTCGAGTGTGTCAGGCCCTCGTTCATTTAGTTCTCTTGGCAGCTCTGAGAAGGTGCTGTTATTACTCCCATTTAGCAAAGGAGCCACTGAGACTCAGAGGGAGTCAGCCCCTTGGCTGGCCGGGGCCCAAGTGAGTGGTGGGCCAGGTTCGCGGCCGACAGCTGGGGCACAGGGCCTGGCTATGAAGCCCCTCAGGGCCATCTCCGCAGGGCAGCATCACCACTGCTGTCACAGCTCAGGCTGATTGGGCTGGGCTGGGCCAATCGCAGCTGTGGTCCAGTCAGGAAGGAATCACAGGTGGCCGAGAATATTTCTGCACCTCCGAATTGAACTCCTGCTGTTAGTATTAGTGGTGGGTGCTCCAGACATGTGGCATGGGGCATTTCTGACATCCCAGGCACTGGCACACGTTGGTGGTGGATGCTCCAGACATGCGGCATGCGGCATTTCTGACATCCCAGGCACTGGCACGCGTAGGTCGATTTGATGGGCTGGAAGGTTTTGAAAATGTATGCTGTAAATGCAGTGTTTGGCTGCCCACCTGTACTCGCTGGCCTGCACGTGTTGGGGGAAGGGAATTCTTAAGTCCCTGGTTCCTGTAGGTCACATTAGGGGATCTGCCTCTCATCCAATAAGGACACAGGCCTGCAGTGGTGGCAGCTTGGTGCACAGGGCAAGACGTGTCCCTGAGCCGTGACAGTCAGGCTGGTGTTCCACTCCCCAGAGAACACATGGCCCCGTGACCCCAAATCACTGCAGCCAGGAGCAACAGCCATTCCTGCTGGGTCTGGCACTCGGAAACTCACCTTTCCACCCCAGCATGGAAGTCTCCTGAGGAACCAAAAAGAAAGGTAGGCTTTGTGTCTGGGCGAGGAGGAAGGGACCACCCCGTGATGGCTCTGTGTCCTTGGGACCCACCCAGCAATTTGGGGTCATCTCTGCTCGCTTGAGGTTTTAGTCTGCAGGAGTCCATGAATGCGGACACCAAACGAAGTCTCAGCTTCAAGCCCTGGGGGGTGTCCTGGCTGAAATCCACAGGCAGGGACGGCTGAAAACATGGGTGGGGCCCCTCTCCGCCTCGCCCGGGTCGTGTTTTAAATGCGTACCTCATAGTTGGCTTGGGCTGCCATAACAAAGTGCCATGGATTGGGCAGCTTAAACCACAGAAATTTATTTTCTCATAGTTCTGGAGTCTGGAAGTCTGAGATCAAGGTGCCGACAGGGTTGGTTTACTTGAGGCCTCTGTCCTGGGCTTGCAGGTGGTCGTCCCTCTGTGTATGTCTGTGTTCTGATCTCTTCTTTAAGGACACCAGTCCTGTTGGATCAGGGCCCACCTTAGTCACCTCATTTAACCCTTATTACTTCTGTAAAAACTGTCTTCAAATCAGGGCACAGTCTGAGGTATCCAGGGTTAGGATTTGAACACATGAATCTGGGGAGGGTAGAATTCGACCGCTCGCAGTGCAGGTTCAGAGTGAAAGTAACCGCCATTCCTGGATGGTGGCGTCACCATGCTGATCACCTCAGATCAATCCATTTCACTGCATCCCAGTTCTTTCCACTGTCAGGAAGAGGAAAATGCTTTCTCGTGATGAACCTACAGCTAGAAACTGCAGCTCCAGAAAGTTAGCTGAAGGCTGAGGCACTGGGGCAGGATGGCCACTTCCCCGGCTGGCTGGCTGCAGCCTTCAAGGAAGCTGATGGTTGTGGTTAGTATATGCATGTCCTTTTTTTTTTTTTGAGACAGAGTCTTACTTTGTCACCCAGGCTGGAGTGCAGTGGCGCCATCTCAGCTCACTGCAACCTCTGCCTCCTGGGTTCAAGCAATTCTCTGCCTCAGCCTCCTGAGTAGCTGGGATTACAGGCACCTGCCACCACCCCCAGCTAATGTTTTTGTATTTTTAGTAGAGACGAGGTTTCACCACGTTGGCCAGGGTGGTCTTGAACTCCTGACCTTGTGATCCATCCGCCTCAGCCTCCCAAAGTGCTGGGATTACAGGCGTGAGCCACCGCACCCAGCCTACATGCATGTAAAAGTAAAAGCTCTGTGGACGACGGTGGATCAAAAGGAATGAGGATTTTACTACGGGGCAGGCTTCAAAAATCTGATAGGAGTGTGTTTCAGCATTGAAGTGTGTGTGCATGCACGTGTGTGTGAGAGTCAAGGCGTTAATGAGCAGTGTCAGGACAGAAACTCTACTAAACATTTCCTTTAGAAATAGTGAGGGAAGGCCAGGCGCGGTGGCTCACACCTGTAATCCCAGCACTTTGGGAGGCCGAGACGGGTGGATCACGAGGTCAGGAGATCGAGACCCTCCTGGCTAACACGGTGAAACCCCGTCTCTACTAAAAAATACAAAAACTAGCCAGGCGTGCTGGTGGCGCCTGTAATCCCAGCTACTCAGGAGGCTGAGGCAGGAGAATGGCGTGAACCCGGGAGGCGGAGCTTGCAGTGAGCCGAGATACGGTCACTGCACTCCAGCCTGGGCGGCAGAGCAAGACTCCGTCTCAAAAAAAAAAAAAAAAGAAAAAAGAAATAGTGACGGAAAACCTTTCAACCCTTAACTAAAATCTCCTTTAAAAGTTCTTAGCATTTCCTTCGAGGAAGACATAATTTTCCACTGGAAGCAATACATAGTGTTTTTCCTGTTCCCTGCTTGTTTAACATTATAAAAGTAATCCAGACTTGTTTTACACCAGTAGTGAAAAGAGGGCTCTACCATGCATGGAGGTTCACACCTAGAATCCCAGCACTTTGGGAGGCCAAGGCGGGAGGGCCACATAAACCCAGGAGTTTGAGACCAGCCTGAACAACACATTGAGACCCTATTGCTACCAAAAAAAAAAAAAAAAAAAATAGCCCAGCTACCTGGGCAGGTGAGGTGCGAGGATCGCTTGAGCCTGGGAAGTTAAGGCTGCAGTAAGCCGAGATTATGCCATTGCACTCCAGCCTGGATGGCAGAGTGATACCCTGTCTCAAAAAAAATAATAATAAAATAAAATAAATACAGAGAGAGAGCTCTACTGAGAGTCAATCAGAAATTGGAAACACAAGGCCGGACCTGGACCTGGGGTTGAAGCACTTGGAGTGGACAGGATGGGAGTCCAGTCCCCAGCGAGGACCTTTGCCTCTCAGTCCACACTTGTGAGTAGAAGGAATTAGGAAACGCTGCTTTTCTTTTAAACAGACAACGCCATTTTTTCTCCGATTACATCTTTCACAGAAAGTCCCCAATAATGACTGTGAGCCATAGTGACAGGAGTAGTGGTACAGGAGCCCTGCCGCTCACCAGCCCACAGCTCGGGAGGCCCAAGCCACTGACCCTTCCTCCATCCCAGCTGGTCACGTGCTGACTGTATCCTGTGAATGGTCCAGCCGTTTCGTCGTCATGCTGGCCCAGCACTTGGGGTTCCCTCTGACTTGGCTGTCCCTCATCCATTGCAGAGCACCAGCTGCCAAGTCCTGTAGATTCTACCAGTGCAAGTCCAGGAACCAGCCTCATAGGGGTGAGGGGACTTTGGGAGCCAGCCCTGGTGCGCCCTTTGGACCCCCTTGGCCTCATGTTCACCCCGGTGTCTCCCAGGTCAGGGACGCCCAGTGCCTGCCCATGCACCCATCCAGGTTGGCGTGTTAGGTGCGTCTCAGACAGAGGGCCCGCAAGGGTCCCATACTGCAGCGAGCACACCTACCTCCGTCTACAGCGCAGTGCTTCAGAGAGGTGACCAGCTGGGTGCTTGCTCACTGCAGCGGCCGCAGAGAACATCTGCCGGCACTTAGCACAGGCAGCTAGCACACATAGTTTTTACCCCCTTAGTGTCTCACTGGCCAAGGTGGGATTCCTCCGAGGAGCTTTCGAAGTCCCAAAGGCCTGGGCTTACGCCTGCATTCTGACTCCCTTGATGTGGGGTGGGCCAGGCACTGGGGTGCTCCAAGCTCTTCTGCACTAAGAATCACCACCCTGAGATAAGTACAGTCGCTTCCCTATATTAGAAATAAAGGGGTCCAGGTCTGGATGGGTCAATGGGCTCACCCTACTATGCAGCCAGTCAGAGGAGGGGCTGCGCTGCAAACCCAGCGTTGAGCTGCAGATCCTGTTCTTACAGCACTCCCCATGCCTCTCTGCCTGAGCCCCAGTTCATCCAGGTCTCCCAGCAGACTCACTGTCCGGGATGTGGCGCAGCCTCTACCCATCCTCTTTGCTACCCGGTGACAGCAGCCTTGCGTGGCACCTCCTTCACCTTCTTAGGGGTGCCACAGCGTGTCCACCCATCTCCCCTCTGCAGGAAACCCTACATTCTGCTGCAGCACCTGCCAGAATGATGCACCAAAAGTTCTAACCTCGGCACTCTCAGGCTGAAAAGCCTGCAGCGGTGGGTGTCGCCTTTGAACACCATGGTAAAGTTAAGGAATGGCTCTCTAGACCAGAACAGGCAGAAGGGAATTTGATTGCTGCTCACACATCTGACTGTAATGCGCTACGTAGCAGAACAGCCCTCTTTAAAGAAACTGCTGATGCCAAGAAACCAAGCAGGGCAAAGTGTGTGTATGTGTCTGTGTCTGCCAGTGCATGTCCATGTACTTAGTTATGTGGGACCCACTAAAGTTGTTTTGTTTTTTGTTTTTAGAAAGGGTTCCACTAGTTTATAGTATTGACAAAACCCCAATTAGAGTGTTTTTCAGGAGTTTTTTGGGACTGGCACCTTCTCAAGCTGCAGCTCTAGTCCCATGGCACCTGGCTGTGTTCTAGGACGTTTTGCTGAGGCCCAAGGAGCGCTTGCAGGCGGCGCAGACACTGAGCTCAGGGTGCTGCAATGGAAGCGGCTGGGTTGGGGCCTGGAGGCAGTGTTTGAGCACGTGGTTCGTCAGTGCGTGTGCATACCACATGGCCCTTTCTTGTCACCGAGAACTGCCAGGAGGAAGATCCAATTACAGTAGAGGCTGGTGGAGCTTCCTGCCCTCCTCACTTCTTCTCCTGGCTCCGAGGGAAGCCCTGTTTCAGGAGGGGTGTGGGCCGCTGGGCTGGGCCTCGGGAGGGAGACGCTGGTGGAGCATTCGGGGGCTCGAGGATGTTGGGTCTGAGGGCTTGACTACAGCGCAGTGAGGCACTTGATTATACAGGCAGGCTACAGTGTGGCATGGAGAGTGAGCTTTGGGGTCTGCCTCCTGCATTCACTAGCTTATAATCCAGGAACATCATTTGACCTCTCTGGGCCTCAGTTTCAATATCTGCTGATACGGTTTGTCCCCACCCAAATCTCAACTTGAATTGTATCTCCCAGAATCCTCACGTGTTGTGGGAGGGACCCAGGGAGAGGTAATTGAATCAGGGGGGCCGGTCTTTCCTGTGCTATTCTCGTGACAGTGAATAAGTCTCACTAGACCTGATGGGTTTATTAGGGGTTTCCAGTTTTGCTTCTTCCTTATTTTTCTTTTGGCGTGGCCATGTAAGAAGTGCCTTTCACCTTGTGCCGTGATTCTGAGACCTCCCAGCTGTGTGGAACTGTAAGTCCAATTAAACTTCTTTTTGTTCCCAGTTTCGGGTATGTCTTTATTAGCAATGTGAATACGAACTAATACATCTGCAAAATGGGAATGATGTCAGAGGTGCTTCTAGCCTGCCCTTTGCACTGCACCTGGCAGGTGGTGAGTGCTCAAAAGGGTGGCCATCCTCAGCGCTGCCCCGCTGCTGCTCTCATTGAAAGGCGGGCTCCTGGAGGAAAGGCAAGGCCGGCGCCAGGAGTGAAGTTGTAGAGAAAAGGGTTTGTGTTTCTGTGAGAAGAACCTGATGAATACAATACCTCTGTCTAATCCGCAGAGCTGGAAGAATTAAGGTGAGGCTGGAGAGTTTGGGTGTTAGATGAGAATTGGCGGTCCAGGGCCAGGAGCTTCCAGCCTGAGCTCTGGGAAGGAGGAAGCTGCGTCTCAGTGATCTCTTCCTTGCCCAGGACTTCAGGAGTGACCTGCCCACCTGCACATAAGAGCGGGACAGCTGTAGAGCCGCAGTGAGGGATGTGACACCATCAGAGGCTCTACACGGGCAGAATTCTGGAATGTGGGTGTTCAACGCTGAGTCTCTGACTTTAACCTGAGCTTTCTTGGTGCCAGAAAACCAGATCAAGTTGGACACGCCGAACGTTCTGGAGGGCTTGTGAGATACCGGCGGCAGGGGCAGGCGCCGAACGTTCTGGAGGCTTCTGAGACACCGGCGGCAGGGGCAGGCGCCGAACGTTCTGGAGGCTTCTGAGACACCAGCGGCAGGGGCAGGCGCCGAACGTTCTGGGGGGCTTGTGAGATACCGGCGGCAGGGGCAGGCGCCGAACGTTCTGGAGGCTTCTGAGACACCAGCGGCAGGGGCAGGTGCCGAACATTCTGGGGGGCTTGTGAGATACCAGCGGCAGGGGCAGGTGCCGAATGTTCTGGGGGGCTTGTGAGATACCGGCGGCAGGGGCAGGCGCCGAACATTCTGGAGGCTTCTGAGATACCAGCGGCAGGGGCAGGTAGACGTGTTTCTAATGGAAGTTCTGATGCTGAAAGGGAATTATTTGATCACATGTTGTCGTTATTGGCAGGTATTCTACAGAGGAGTGGAGAATATTGGATTACTATGCTAGTGGCATTAAACATAGTCTCTCCACGAAGCCACCAGGCCGTGCCAGGCAGACACAACACCCCCCGTGTGCTGTGCTGACTTCATCACGAGGGCTCCGCAGGGCTGCTGGTGCTCCCCAGAGACCCTTGACCTCAAACATCAGGGCTGTTTAAAGTCTGGGCTTCAAGGAGAAAATCATCTAGAAGCAAGCCCTGATGCTGTTTGGTGTGTGTCCTGCCTCCTCACTAGCATTCAGCAGGCAGACGCTTCAGCCGGGAGGTTTAATAGAGTGAAGTGCATTTCCCTACCTTTCCCTACAGTCTCAGTGCCCCGATGGTGCTCATTTCCCGGGCCCAATAACAGAAGTCAGAATTACCCTCTGCCATTAGCAGGCTGGAGCTTTTAGCTTATGGCACTCCTAAAGCCGAAGGTGGAGCCTCTGCGGTTTCTAGCATCATAGGCTGAGTGATAACCCTTTGCATTTCAGGTGATGGGAAGAAGTGAAGGATAGCTCAGATTGTTGGAAAGGGAATACCTTGGTCTGTTCCTAATACTGTAATTAAATGACCACAGACTGGGTCATTTATAAATAATAGACATTTATTTCTGACAGTTCTGGAAGCTGGGAGTACAAGATTGAGGCGCCAATAGATCTGGCATCTGACAAAGGCCCTCTTCCCTGACCTGCAGACAGCCCCCTTCTCTCTGTGTCCTCACATGGCGGAGAGAGAGGCAGAGCTTCGAGTGAGTGTCTCTTCTTAGAAGGGCACTAATCCCACTCATGAGGTTCCACCCTCATGCCCTAATCACCTCCCAAGGACCCACCTTCAAATACTATCAAATTAAGGACTAGGTTAACATATCCATGGGGGACTCAAACACATACATTTTAAGGGCTAAGTTTTAACATATACATTTTGGGGGACTCAAACCTGCCACCTGCAGCAGGGAACATCCTGAGTCCTGGAAGCCCACGCTGCACCGTGCATCTTAGGCTGGAAAGCTCTTTGCCCAGGAGTCCTCGTTTTCGTAAGTCTTTGTCGGGTCAGTGGAGTAACAGCATCAGCCTCACCCGTTGCCTCTAAGAAATGCAGAGTCCCAGGCCCCGCCCAGATCCATTTAGACAAGGATCTGCATTTTTGACAAGATCCTGGAGGATTGATGTACCCATTGGAGACTGAGAAGCCCCGTGTTGCATGGGTGTCACCTGGACATAATTAGGCATATTCTTCTCTAATTGTCCTCGGTTTGGGATGCAAGTGGGATGATCAGCTTCTGTGATCTTGCTCTCCTGACGTAGTTGATATTTTCATACTTCACTAATTAAGGCACTTAAAAGAAGACACAGAGAGGTTATCTTTTACAAACAGTATACTTTTGAAAAGCTCTGAATAAAATAAACAGTGTTCTCCTATAGATATCATTTTAGGGATGCTTTTTTCCCATTGCCTATTGATTGATCTACAGGGGAGGAGCTTATAGCTGGCCAGCTTTCATCTGCAAAGTAGTTAATTATTAACAGCACTTATTTGCACTGATCCTGTGCTTCCTGGAGTGAATCATTTTACAGCAGGTACCGCAGAATCAGTGTCTTGCTGTGTCCTGGTCTTCATTAACCTGCAGCCTGTGTTCCTCCAGCTTTCCCAAATAATGAGCGAGAACAGACATTCACAGAAACAATGTTTAATCTGGTCACCCTGTGGCCCACTCAAGTTGACACATAAAATTAACAATCATGTGCATGGAAGCCTCAGAGGCGTCCTTCTGGGAGCCCAGTGCTGGAAGGGGTGCTGGAGAGCCATCTTCACCAGGAGGAAGTGAGTCTGGATGCAGGGGGAGGGGCCTGGCCATCTGCTGTCGTCTGGGATGAGTCGGACTCACTGGTTGCTGATATTCAAGACAAACAGATGAGCGGATGTTACATTAGTGATCTAGAATTAAAAGGATGCCCAGTCCCACTGAAAATAATTTATTTCAAGAATTCCATGGGCAAGCAATTTAGGGATGTAAAATAACACCCTTATTCTCAGCAGGTTAATTTTGCTCGAGAATGAATTGCAGGTGGAGAAACAATTATTTTCTTACAAAAATAAGCTTCGCTTTCCCTAAGTTGAAAATAGCCTTGGATAAGTCAGATGACAGTAGTTTCTTAAAGACAGGCAGTTCATTAACTGGTTGTTTTTAGCTGCTCAGTAAAAGTCTTTCAGAAAATCAAAAGTTTGGGAAAATTTGTGCCACTTGAAAAAAAGCATCGTTAGTTAATTATCGGTTGAAAACTGTAGCCGTTCTTTCATTTTTTAAACAGCCTTATTGAGGTCTGACTGACGTAAAATAAACCGCACATATTTAAAATGTATAATTTGGCCAGGCTCATGCCTTTAATCCCAAATCTTTGGGAGGCCAAGGTGGGAGGATCACTTGAGGACAGGAGTTGAAGACCAGCCTGGGCAACGTAGCAAGACCTTGTCTCTGCAGAAAATTTACAAATTAGCTGGGCATGGTGCCACATGCCAAATCCTAGCTGGTTAGGAGGCTGAGGCTGGAGGATCCCTGGAGCCCAAGAGTTCTGGTTTGCAGTGAACTACAATTGTGCCATTACACACTAGCCCACACCGTAGAGTGAGACCCTGTCTCTAAAATAATAAATAAATAGGCTTGGGCACAGTGACTCACGCCTGTAATTCTAGCACTTTGGGAGGCCAAGACGGGAGGATCACGTGAGCCCAGGAGTTTGAGACCAGCCTTGGCAACACAGTGAGACACCGTCTCTACGAACATTTTTCTTTTGAATTTGCTGGGCGTGGTGGTGCATTCCTGTAGTCCCACCTACTCGGGACGCTGAGGCAGAAAGATTGCTTGAGCCCAGAAGATCGAGGCTGCAGTGAGCCATGATTGTGCCAGTGCATTCCTGTATTAGTCCACTCTCAGACTGCTAATAAAAACATACCCAAGACTGGGTGATTAAGAAAGGAAAGAGGTTTAATTGACTCACAGTTTGGCATGGCTGGGGAGGCCTCTTGAAACTTACAATCGTGGCTGAAGGGGAAGTAAACACGTCATTCTTTACATGGTGACAGGAAGGAGCAGTGCCAAGCAAAAGGGGGAAAAGGCCCTTATAAAACCATCAGATCTCGTGAGAACTCACTGTCACGAGAACAGCATGAGGGAAACCGACGCCTGAGTCATTTACCCCCCACTGGATCCCTCCCACAACATGTGGGGACTATGGGAGCTACAATTCAAGATGAGATTTTGGTGGAGACACAGCCAAACCATATCATTCCACCCCACCCAAATCTCATGTCCTCACATTTCAAAACACAGCCATGCCTTTCCAACAGTCCCCCAAAGTCTCAATTCATTCCAGCATTAACCCAAAAGTCCAAGTCCAAAGTCTCACTCAAGACGAAGCAAGTCCCTTCTGCCTATGAGACTATAAAATCAAAAGCAAACTAGTTACCTCCTAGAAACAATAGGGGTACAGATATTGGGTAAATACAGCCATTTCAAATGGGAGAGGTTGGCTAAAACAAAGGGGCTACAGGCCCCATGCAAGTCCAAAATCCATAGGGCAGTCGTTAAATCTTAAAGTTCCAAAATGACTTCTTTTGACTCCATGTCTCACATCTAGGTCACACTGATGCAAGAGGTGGGCTACCACGGCCTTGGATAGCTCCACCCTTGTGGCTTTGCAGGGTACAGCCCCACTCCTGGCTGCTTTCACAGCTGGCCTTGAGTGTCTGTGGCTTTTCCAGGCGCTTAGCGCAAGCTCTCGGTGGATCTACCATTCTGGGGTCTGGAGGACCTCGGCCCTCTTCTCACAGCTCCACTAGGAGCTGCCCCTGTGGGGACTCTGTGTGGTAACTGTGAGTCAATTAACCCTCTTTCCTTTATAAATTACCCAGTCTCGGGTATGTCTTTTTTTTTTTTGAGACGGAGTCTCGCTCTGTCGCCCAGGCTGGAGTGAGTGGCGCGATCTCGGCTCACTGCAAGCTCCACCTCCCGGGTTCCCGCCATTCTCCTGCCTCAGCCTCCCGAGTAGCTGGGACTACAGGCGCCTGCCACCACGCCAGGCTAATTTTTTGTATTTTTAGTAGAGACAGGGTTTCACTGTGTTAGCCAGGATGGTCTCGATCTCCTGACCTCGTGATCCGCCCGTCTCGGCCTCCCAAAGTGCTGGGATGACAGGCATGAGCCACCGCGCCCGGCTGGGTGTGTCTTTATTAGCAGTGTGAGAACAGACTCATACAGTAAATTGGTACCGAGAGCGGCCCCAGACAACCACTGATCATCTTTCAGGCACTGTGGATTATTTCGAATTTTTAAGAGGTAGAAATGGAATAATACAGTGTGTCCTTTTTTTTTTTGTCTGACCTTTTTCTCTCAGTGTAAATATTTTGAGATGTATCCAAGTTGTAGGTATTCATAGTTTATTTCTTTTTATTGCGAGTAGTATTTGGTTGAGATATATAGTATAACTCAACTATATATCTTTTGGATTCATTCATCTGTTGATAGACATTTGGGTTGTTTACAGTTTTTGGTTGTGATAAACAAATATGCTATGAAAATTCATACAAAAGTCTTTGCAAAGACATAGTCTTTCATTCTCTTAGTCACATCTCTTAGATAAATCCAGAGGTGGAATGACTGAAACATACGGTAGGCACATGTTTTATGTATGTATGTATGTTTCAGTCACCAGGCTAGAGTGCAGTGTCATGATCATAGCTCACTGCAGCCTCAAGCTCCCGTGTTCAAGCCATCCTCCTGCCTCAGTCCCCCAAAATGCTCACATTACATGCGTGAGCCACCGTGCCCAGCCTCATGTAATTAATTCCTGCTGTGATCTTGCTTAGTACAAACCCATCAGTTTCTTCATTCTAGTTTTGGAAATTCAGCCCAATGCTATGAACTCAAAATTATTAGAAATTATATACTTGTCAGAGTTTTTTCATTCTTTCCGTTCTTTCCATGAACTGCCCTGAAGACATAACACTTTAAGACTGTCAGTGCTTGCAAGAAGCTTTCAGAAAGGCATCTGAATAAAGCAATTACTATGAACACCAGGGCTTAAAATGGCCATGGCAATGCAGTTGACAAAGAAATTTGGTTATTCGTGAACCAAAATTATGACTGATAGCATTTATACGAAGACATAGATTTCTAGGAACTTTATATGATTTTGGAACATCTATTAATAACACATCCATATAACTAACTCGAAGGCTAAACATCATTCCATATTTTGACAGTGCTTCCCATATAATTTAAAATATTCGATAAGCCCATGTTGGCTTAATCGCTTTCTTTTACAGTTCCTTTCAGAAGTTCCAGGGCTTTCTGGAATGTCCTAAAGTTAATTTGCGTCAAAAATTTTTTGAAAAGTTTGTCAAATATCCAAGGTTTAAATTACATAGCTACTCAGGAGGCTGAGGCAGGCGAATTGCTTGAACCCGGGAGGTAGAGGTTGCAGTGAGCTGAGATCGCACCACCTACTCCAGCCTGGCGACAGAGCGAGACTCCATTTCAAACAAACAAACAAAAAATTACATGATCAGATAGGAACATAGATCTTATGAAATAAAACCAAAGTGTCAGATTTCAAAGACACAAAGCACAAGAAATTATCTTGATTAAACATAGAATCAGTTTCCTAGGCCAGTTACCTAAAAGGTAAAGAAAAACATTTCACTTTTTTTTTTTGAGAGAGGGTTTTACTCTGTTATCCAGGCTGGAGTACAGTAGTGTGATCTTGGCTGACTGCCACCTCCACCTCCCAGGCTCAAGCGATTCTCCACCTCAGCCTCCTGAGTAGATGGGACTACAGGCATGTGCCACCATGCTTGACTAATTTTCTTAAAAACTTTTTGTAGACACAGGAACTCACCATATTGCCCAGGCTGATCTCGAACTCTTGGTCTCAAGCAATCCACCCCTTCGGCCTCCAGAAGTGCTGAGATTACAGGCCTGAGCCACCACACCCGGCCCACAGTTTTCTATTAAGGGCAGAGCAATGCTCCAAGAAAATCTTGTTCTAATACAGAGGCTCAAACTCCTCCCTCCCGTCAGTGTACTTTTCGTATTAATGCTCAGTTTTTTAAAAACTTAAATTTTCTAATTTTAGTCAATCTGATCACACATAAAATTCTTTTCATGAGGTTAATCTTGCACAAAACTACATCTTGCTTAAACCTTCCATTTTGTCCTATGCCTTCTACCTGAGGATAAAAATTTACTTGCCTTTTCCCTTTATCATTTTGTTATATATATTGTTACATATAAAGTTTCGGTGCTGCAAAAGAAATAGCACTCGAAAATAAAATTTTCCTTTTAATTCTCAGCAAGGCAAGTTACTTCTGTATAGAAGGGTGTGCCCTTACAGATGGAACAATGGTGAGTGCACATTTGGACAAGGGAAGGGAAGGGGTTCTTGTCCCTGACACACGGGGCTCCTGCTGCTATGTGATTCCCCTATTGGCTAGGGTTAGACTGCACAGGCTAAGCTAATTCCGATTGGCTAATTTAAAGAGAATGATGGGGTGAGGGCGGAGCAGGTAGCAGGTAATTGGAATGAATTAGGGTGGAGCAGGTGTTCAGAATGAGTCAGGATGGTGTAGGTAATCGAAAAAGGTTGCTTTACGAGGATGTTAAGTTTAAAAGTAGAAGGCAAAGAATTGAACATACTGACATATTAACTCTTTGAAAAGAAATTTAGAACTCATCTCTAACAAGTTTCACCACACAAAGTTATCTCTCATGCAAAAGAAATAAATGACTCTTTTTTCAACTTTTTAATCTTTTTACCAAAAATAAATCCTCAGAGTTATACCATTTTTCACATCTCTCCTATTTACTGCTCCTTTCTGCCTTTTTTCTATTTCCTTCTTAAATCTGTATTTTGATAAAAAATCTCAGAATAACTTTTGAATTAGATAGAATTGCTCTTTTTTAACATAAAATATATCCACCTATCTTCTCAAGATTTTTCTCACCAAAAACACATCTTACTTTCTTTGTACATTTTGCATACAAAATTGTTTTCCTTTTCTCTAGTTGTTCTAATTAGATATATTAATTAGAATTTTAACCTCTAAATTTTAACCTTTATGATTTGTGAAAACCTAGGAAATATGCAATTTTTATTTGTCACATACTAACATTTTATGAATTTACATTTTATAATTACTGGAAACATGTAACTTCCTCACAGAACAATTGTTTTATGTTTACTAACAGACCCAAATATATTTATCTACTCTCTACCATATAAAAATAAGATGTCAAAGTATGTAAACTTTTAACTTATGCTTAATGATGAATGCTTAGTATTTTAACTTATCAAGAAATGACCTAAACATTTAATGAGTATCTATTACTTAATTTCACTTTAAGGTTTTAAGTTACCAAAAAGATTTTTTAAACTATGAAGAATTCATTTATAAATATTTATAGCTGTTTGAATGTACCTAATTTACTCATTTTAACAGTTATATTTGAGCTGTTCATGAAAATTTTATGAGACATTGAACTAAACTAGCCATCATCTCAAGTTTTCCCTCTGAACCATTTTTACCATATGCAAATGTTAGCACCTAAGCAAAAACCCTAAAGTTAAATACACGGGTATTTTGCTGACGAGAAGACACAACTGTTTTCATTAAACCAGCAATATTAAACCAGTTTTGTTTACCAAAGATTTACCCAGGTAATGTGAATCAAAAGTCATTTGAGTTGTTGTTTCTTTCTGATAGAATATTTGATTTAAGCACTCACTTTCCTTTTCTTTCTTTCTTTTTTTTTTTTTTTGAGACGGAGTCTCACTCTATTGCCCAGGCTGGAGTGCAGTGGCACGATCTTGGCTCACTGCAAGCTCTGCCTCCTGTGTTCATGCCATTCTCCTGCCTCAGCCTCCCAAGTAGCTGGGACTACAGGCGCCTACCACCAAGCCCAGCTAATTTTTGTATTTTTAGTAGAGACAGGGTTTCACCGTGTTAGCCAGGATGGTCTTGATCTCCTGACCTCGTGATGCACCCGCCTTGGCCTCCCAAAGTGCTGGGATTACAGGCGTGAGCCACCGCACCTGGCCAGCACTCACTTTTCTTTAAGCCAGTTAATCAGAGCTCTCACATATTTTGGCAGGGAAATATCACATACATAGAACACATACAGACATATAGACAGACACACAAATAGAAGCAGATCTTACAAGAGTCTTCATTTGCCAGTGTTCTCTCCTTCCTTTGACTGTCAGTCTTCTGCTTCCCTGTTCCATTGTCCTCAACAATTGCTAGCTAGGCAAAAATTTGCACTCTCAAAGGGATGGCTCCCAAATGAAACAAGGTAAACAATGAACGGAACTTAGATCTAGATACTATCATTTGCCAAAACAAAGAAGGGGTAAAGGCCCAGTTAAGGCAAGATGGGCAGGAAATGTACATTAAAGAAAGGTAAGGTTTGTCATGTAAAGTTTGAGCCGATGTCTTTCCCAAAGTAAAAGTTTCTAGTGGTTTAAGTACAGAGAAGGAGACACCCTTACAAATGGAGGTTTCCTTTATAGATGCAAATTTCTTTTAAAAAGAATTTCAAAATTAGCTAACTGAATGTCAGAAAATTGTATTTTAAAGACAGGTTTAGTTCCAGAGGTGGCCTTTTCAGCTTTGTTTCCTAATTAGATTATTGCCTTAGGGGGTAGAGCCTGCTAATGAATGGGCAAAGAATATTAGGTAGAAGCCTCCTGGCGCTTCCCTCAGAGGCCCATTTGTCCTGGTGGTTAACATGGAGGCCGTTTTCAGAGGCTGGGCAGACTGCTCTTAGGGGCTTTCTTGGGAATCTTTGAGACAGCCCTTTTCTAGTGTCCTGGTTGTTTGCACAAGTGGCAACAATGTTTTGGAAACTGTTGTTTAAGGGTCACCTATTAGAAAGTGCTCCAGGGCAGTCCCCAAACCATTCTAGCTTATTGGTTACCATAGAGCTGAAACACTCTGGGAATGGCTCTCAAAAGCTAATTTGTGCTGTTTCAGCATTGCCTGGCCCATAAGCAGTCCAGTGAGGCTTCTCAGGTTCCTCTCATTCTCAGAAAATATCAGTGTGCCTCTTTCATTCACTTTTGGGCCTCCCCAGGTCCCACCAACACGTGTATTAGTTGGTAGCGGTCAGGTATCCAGAGGTCATACGTAACAATAAAGACCTTGAATTATTTAGAAAACTTTCAAAGGTCTTTCCTAGGTTTAGGAAGTGTTTGAACTATGGCCCTGGCTCTATTTCTGTCTAGGGAGTATAAGTCCGTTGGGGATTATCTCCTGAATTTTTGGGTAGTTCTTATAAGGAAACTGTTTAACTGCTATTTCAAAGGAAAAAGGCAATTCAGACAGAGTGTTAGCCTATGAATATTCAGGAGTAGACCATGAATATTCAGACAAAGTAGGATAGGGTATGGGGAATCTCTTGCATTTTTAGCTTTTCATTAGCTTTTTGTAGTGGATCTTTATAAAAGGCTATTTTGGAATCCTGTTACCTCTTTGAGGATCCTGAATGCCAATAAGAATCCCATTCCCTCTGCCCAATTTGTGGAGCCCAGAACTCAGGTGCATTTCTTCAATAAATAGTTTTGTTCATCTGGAATGTTTTACATAATGGCTGTTGTAATTCTGAATTATCTTTAGTAAGATTTTTCCACTTCTGTAAATATTTGCAGGTTACAGGGCCAAATATACATGAAAAAGGCAGGTCTGCAAGAAGGCAAGTACTTAGAGCGTGAGAAACGAGGGATCCCACTTTTATGTTGGATCTTGGGTCTCTCAGGGCCAGGATAACTTGCCTCTGAGATCGCCTTGACCAACTTAGCCAACGATTTTCCATTTTCTGTCTGACCCAGACACCTAAGGCTGTCTTACCTATGTGTGTAAGAAAAAAGAACACACGGATCTAAATCTGTGAATTCCAAAAGCTGGAGTTCACGCCCTCCTGCAGTAGTAACCACTTATGACAACTGCTGTCAGTTCCCTTTAAAACTGCAGCCCGGTGGCTCACGCCTGTAATCCCAGCACTTTTGAGGTCAAGGCAGGCGGATCACAAGGTCAAGAAATCAAGACCATCCTGGCCAACACGGTGAAACCCCATCTCTGCTAAAAATACAAACAAATTAGCTGGGCATGGTGGCACGCACCTGCTGTCCCAGCTACTCGGGAAGCTGAGGCGGAAGAATCTCTTGAACCCAGGAGGCGGAGGTTGCAGCGAGCCGAGATCATGCCACTGCATTCCAGCCTGGTGACAGAGCGAGACTCCATCTAAAAAAAACAAACAAACAAAAACAAAACAAACAAAATAAAAAACTGCAGCCCATGAATGCACAGTGGTTCACACGTGTCATC
Organism: Theropithecus gelada; assembly: GCF_003255815.1. NCBI lineage: Eukaryota > Metazoa > Chordata > Mammalia > Primates > Cercopithecidae > Theropithecus > Theropithecus gelada. The sequence goes on from NC_037674.1 coordinate 2,952,818, forward strand.
TCTGCACGTTGGAAGGCAAAGGCAGGAGGATTGCTTGATGCCAGGAGTTTGAGACCAGCCTAGGCAACATGGCAAGACTCCCATCTCTACAGCATTTTTTAATCTTGTCTATACAAGAACAAAAAATTAGCTGAGTGCGGTGGTGTACATCTGTAGTCATAGCTATTTGGGAGGCTAGGGTGGGAGGATCCCTAGAGCCTAGGAGGTCAACGTTACAGTGAGCTCTAATCACGGCAGTGCACTCCAGCCTGGGTGACAGACACCCTGTCTTTAACATATATATATAAGCTTCAGCCCCTTATTTATGCTAGCCATGGATGGGGGGCAATGTACACTTCTGTTCAGCCATATTCTTGGGAACTTGACTCAAGTCTTTTATGGAACTAAGCACAAGAAGTTCTGAAAAATGGAGCAAAAATTGCAGCCCTGCCCTTAAGAGTGACTTGTTCAGGGGTGCAGTTAGGGGTGCCTTTTCCTTTGTTCCTCAGGGGGTCTCAGGGAATCAACCTAAGTGTCCATCAACAGATGAATAAATAAAGAAAATGTGGTATACACACACAGTGAAATACTATTCAGCTTTAAAAAGAAGGAAATTCTGTCATTTGCAACAACATGGATGGAGTTAGACAACATTATGTTAAGTAAAATAAGCCAGGCACAGAAAGACAAATATCTCATGTACTCACTTACATGTGGAATCCAAAGCAATCATACTCAGAAGCAGAGAGTAGAACTGTTGTTACAGAGGCTGGGGAATGGGGGAGATAGGAAGATAGGTGATGGTCAAAGGGAGCAAAATCTCAGGTAGACAGGAGGAATAAATATACATTTTTTGAGTTCTGTTGCACAGTGTGGTGAATATAGTTAGTAATGGAATATAATACATTTCAAAATTACCTAGAGGGTAAATTTCAAACGTTCTTACCACAAAATCTTTAGGTACGTGGAGTGATAGATACGTTAACTAGCTTAATTTAGTTATTCTATATTGTATTCACAAATCATACCATTACTTTGTACCCCATAAATTTATACAATTATAAGTGATTAGTTGACAACAAAAATCACAAAATAAAATAAACAATTAGAGAAAACAGCATCTAGAATAATAAAATACCTGCAAGAAATTTCAGCAAGGAGGTGAAAGACTTATATACTGAAAACTATAAAATGTAGCTGAAAAAATTTTAAAAGACTTAAATAAATGAAAAGACATCCTACGTTTGTGGATAGGAAAATTTCATATTGTTAGGATGCCATACTAAAAGCAATCTACTGATACAATGTGATCTCTGTCAAAACTATAATGAATTTTTGCAGAAATAAAAAAGGCAATCCTCAAATTTATGTAGAATTACAAGGTTCCCTACATAGCAAAAACAATCTTGAAAGAGAAGAATTAAGTTGGAAGATTCACATATCTTGACTCCAAAGTTTACTATAAGACTACAGTAGTCAAAATAGTGTAGTCTACCTGAGATGTTGTACCCTTTGACCATCATCTCCCCATCTCCCCCAACTCCCAGCCTCTGTAACCACAGTTCTACCAGTTCTACTCTCTGCTTCTGAGTTTGGTTGCTTTAGATTCCACACATAACTGAGTATATGAAATATTTGTCTCTGTGCCTGGCTTATTTTACTTAGCATAATGTTGTCTAATTCCATCCATGTTGTTGCAAATGACAGAATTTCCTTCTTTTTAAAGCTGAATAGTATTTCATTGTGTATATATACCACATTTTCTTTATTCATTCATCTGTTGATGGACACTTGGGTTGATTCCATTATTGTGAATAATGCTTCAAGGAACATGGGAGTGCAGACATCTGTTTGGCAAACTGATTTCAAATCTTTTGCATAAATACCCAGAAGTGAGATTGTTGGTTCATATGGTAATTCTATTTTTAGTTTTGGGGGAACCTCCATATAGTTTTCCATAACGGCTGCACTAATTTACATTTCCATCAACAGCATATGAGTGTTCCCTTTGTCCACATCCTCACCAACATTTGATATCTTTTATCTTTTTTATAATAGCCATTCTGACAGGTATGATAGCATATCTCATTGTGGTTCTAATTTGCATTTTCCTAATGATTAGTGATGTTGGGCATTTTTTCATAAGTCTTTGGGCCATTTGTATGTCTTCTTCTAAGAATTGTTTATTCAGATCCCTTGCCCATTCTTTACTTTGATTCTTTGTTTTCTTGCTATTGGGTGTTTGAGCTCCTTGCATACTTTGGACATTAATCCATTATTATTCAACAATAGCTTGCAATAATGGATATATGGCTCGCAGATATTTTCTCCCCATTCGCAGGTTATCTCTGCACACTGTTAATTGTTCTTTTGCTGTGCAGCTTTTAAGTTTGATATTACCAAACTTGTCGATTTTTGTTTTTGTTGCCTGTCCTTTTGGGGTCAAATCCAAAAAAAATTCTTACCCAGACAAATGGGGAGTATTTTGTATAATATGAGTTATGGTAAACTTGTTGACACTTGTTTTAGGACCTAAAATATTGGTCTATCTTGCTAAATGCTCTATGTGCTTTTGAGAACAATGTGCATTCTGCTGTTTTAGGTGGAGTATTTTATAGATGTCAAACAGGTAACACTGGTTGATGGTGTTTTTCAAGTCTTCTGTGTTCTTGCTAATTTTATGCCATTTTTTTTTCTGGAAATTATTGGAAAGGGCTATTGAACCTCTGAACATAATGCAGATATGTGTATTTCTCTTTGCAGGTCTATCAATTTTGCTTCATTTATTTTGAAGCTTTGTTGTTAGGGGCATTTTGGCCCTTTTTTAAATCTCTGACAATATTCTCTGCTTTGAAACTTACTTTGTCTGATAGCAATATAGCCATTTTAGCTTTCTTTTGACTAGTTTCAGCATAATCTTACATAACATATTTGCATCTTGTATTTAAAGTGCATTTTTTAGCAGCAAGAAATTGAGTGTTTTGCTTATTTTTTTAAAGAGTCTCTGCCTTTTAATTGAAACGTGTAAAGCTTCTGCATTTAATGTGATTAATGCCATGATTAGATTTAAGCCTATCACCTTGCTAGTTGTTTTCCCATCTTCTCTTTGTGACCTTTTTCTTCTTTTTCTCCTTCTTTTTTCTCTCATTAGTTGTACCTCTTCATTAGAGGTCACTTCAAGGTTTGTTGGATACATCTTTAATTCATCCTGATCTATCCTTTCAGTGATACTATTTCAGTTCACATATAGTAAAAGAACTTTGCAATGGAGTCCTTCCATTTCTCTCCTTCCAGACTTTGTACTGTCATCATCATCATCATATGTATGTTGTAAACAAATGTTATTATTTTTGATTATACATTTTGCTTATATATTGCAGAGATAATAAGAAAAAGTCTTACATACTTCCCCATGCTCATAAAAAGAACACTAAAATCACCTAGAGCTTAAGGGTGAGCTTGCTGTCAAATAACAAAACAAACAAACAAACACAGTTGCCTTTTCCTGTGCACTTTATTCTTTTGTGTAGATCCATATTTCCAACTGATATTTTCCTTTTGCCTGAATGGCTTTTCCTTTATCATGTTTTTTCTGGTGTGGATCTGTGGGTGATGATTTTTTTTTCAGCTTTTGAGTATGTGCAAACATCTTTGTTTTACACCCTCCTTTTTTAATTTTGAAAAATATCTTTACATGGTACAGAATTCTAGGTTGATCGTATTTTACACTTTGTGGCTTTAAAGATGTTGCTCAAGTGTCGTCTTGCTTGCATTGTTTGTAATGAAATATCTGTTCTTATCCTTACTTGTGTTCCTTTGTACATAACACAGCTGCTTGCAAGTTTGTTTTTTTTTTAATTACTGGTTTTAAGCAAATTGATCATGATGTGCTTTGTAATTCTCTTCATAATTTGGGTGTTTGAGATTCTTGGATCTGTAGGTTTATAGTTTTCATTAAGTTTGGAAACTTTTCAGTTATTATTTACTCAAATTTTCCTTCATACCCTTCCCCTTCTTTGGAGATTCTAAGTAATAGAATATTGGCTTCTTGAAATTGTTTTACAACTTACCAATCCTCTCTTTTGATTCTTTTTTCTCTTAGTATTTCAGTTTGGATAGTTTTGGTTACTATTTTTCAAGTTCACTATATTTTTCTTTTGTAGTCTCTAATCAGCTGTTGATCTCATTCAGTTTATTTTTTGTGTCAGATATTGTAGCTTTCATCTCTAGAAGTTCAATTTTGGGTCTCTTTTTTACCTTCCATGTCCCTACTGAAGTTTTTGATTATTGGAAAGCCAGCATAATTACTGCTTTAATGTCCTTTTCTACAAATTCTAACATCCATGGCTCTTCTGTGTTAGGTTAAGCTGACATACTTATTCTCTTTATTATGGGCCTGGTTTTCTTGCTTCTTTGCATGCCTGATAATCTTTAATAGGTTGCCAGATATTGGATTTATGATTAGTTTTTACAGTGCAGCAGGTGGAGGCAGGCACTGACCCCAGATCTGTGTAACACAGTACATAGTTCCCTCTATTTCTCTCTTGTTTGCATCATCTTTAATCTCTCAATAATACTTTATGGTTTTCAATGTTGAGATCTTATACACTTTTATTGAGATCTTATACACTTATACACTTTTGTTGAGATCTTATAACTTTGTATTCCTAGCAAAGTGATTTTGTTAGCTTATTACAAATAGTGTGTTTATGAGTTCAATGTGTTTACATGTAGTAAATATAGTATACATGCATGTGTATGTATGTTCATACAGTCTATAGAGACATAGTAGATGATCTTGTATCCAGAAACTTTGCTAAACTCATGTATTAATTTCTTTTTTTTTTTTTTTTTTTTTTTTTGACAGAGTCTTGCTCTGTTGCCCAGGCTGGAGTACAATGGTGCTATCTTGGCTCATTGCAACCTCCGCCTCCCAGTTTCAAGCAATTCTCCCACCTCAGCCTCCTGAGTAGCTGGGATTACAGGCACTCACCACCACACCTGGATAATTTCTTTTTTTTTTTTTTTTTGTATTTTTAGTAGAGATGGGGTCTCACCAAGTTGGCCAGGCTGGTCTTGAACTCCTGACTTCAGATGATCCGCCCACCTCGGTCTCCCAAAGTGCTAGGATTACAGGCGTGAGCCACTGCACCTGGCCACTCATGTATTAATTCTAATAAGTTTCTAAGATTGTTTTAGATCCTCTATACAGTCGTTTTATTTTTGGATTATGATAGCATTATTTCTACCTTTTTAGTCATTATACTTTTATTTTTTTTCTTACCTAATTGCAGTGGCAAGGACTCCAGTACAGTCCTAAATAGAAATGGTGATATCAGACATTCTTTCCCTGATACAATGTGTAAAGGGAAAAATTTGAACATTGTACCACTATATATGATATCTTATTAGGATATTGGTGAATAGCCTTTACAAACGAATGATTCTTTTATTCTTAGTCTGCTAAGAGAAAGTATCATGAATAGATGTTGAATCAAATGCATATTCTGCTTCAGTTGATTTGATCATATGATTGTTCTCTTTTTGTGTTAATGTGTCTAATAACATTGATTTTTCTAGTGCTATACCAATCTTGAATTCTTGAACTATATCCATCTTCCTAATGTATTATCTTTTATGTATTTCTGGGATTCATTTGCTACTGTTTCATTAAGGATTTTTGCCTAAGTAAGGTAGACTTGTACTTTTGTGTTTTTTAATGTGTTTATTGTGTTTTAGTGTCAAACCCATGCCAGCTTCATAAAATAAATTAAGAAGTATTTGTTCTCACTACTGGAAGAGTTTATATAAGTGAATATTATTTCTTCCTCAAATTTTTGGCAAATTTACTGGGGAAACCATCTGAATCTGAAGTGTTTTTTGCAGAAAGATTCAAATTACCTTTCAATTTGCTGAATGTTAAAGAACTATTGAGAATATGTCAGGTTTTTTCTACTCTTAAATTTTAGAAACTTATATTTTTCTATTAATCTGTCCTTTTTACTTAAATTTTCAAATGTATTGGCATTCAGTTGTTCACATAACACTTTTAACCTGTTGATGTATGTAGGATTTGTACTGATGTTCCTTTTTTATTTCTGTTATTATATAATTTTTACTTTTTTCCTAGATTTGTCTTTTAATTAGTTATTTTTATTTTTTTTTCTGCTACTGTGTTTAGTATACTCTTCTTTTTTACTTTAAGTTTCATTTGTTGTTTTCTAATTTTTGAGATAGGTGCCTAGCTCATTAATTTCTCCTTTTAGTATTCCTTAATATATTCAAGTAGACTTTTAATTTCCCTGAAAGCAAGCAATATCCCACAATCTTTGATACCTAGTACAAGTTGAACATGCTTTTTTTTTTTTTTTTTCCTTTGAGGTGGAGTTTTGGTCTTGTTGCCCAGGCTGGAGTGCAGTAGCGCGATCTTGGTTCACTGTAACCTCCACCTCCCATGTTCAAGCGATTCTCTTGCCTCAGCCTCCTGAGTAGCTGGGATTACAGGCTCCCACAACCATGCCCGGCTAATGTTTTATATTTTTAGTAGAGACGAGGTTTCATCATACTGGCCAGGCTGGTCTCCAACTCCTGACCTCAGTTGATCCACCTGCCTTGGCCTCCTGAAGTGTAGGGATTACAGGCATGAGCCACCGTGCCCGGGTGTGAGTACTTGAAAAGACTGTGTGTTCTACAGCTGTTGTGTGCAGTGTTTTATACGTGTCCATTAGGTTAGTTCATTAAAAGTGACATTCAAATTTTATGTAACTTCCTGATTTTTTGACTGTTTTATGAAATACTCAATGATACTTGATGATAAACGTGATAAACTCAATGAATCAGAAAAAAGGCAAAAATGGAGAGAAAAAAGAATACATTAGGAATGTTACCAAGTTTGTGAATTTGTTTTATGTCTCCTTTGTTTCTGTCCATTTTTGTAATCTATAATTTGAGTTTATGCTATTAGGATTATATACATTTAGACATTTTTTTCAAATGAGTTGAACTTTTCAAATGAAATTCATGCTTTTTATAGAGAGACATGCTTTTTGATTCAATATTACCTTGTCTAATATTAATACAGGCACACTAACTTTCTTTTTGTTACTCTTTGCCATGTATATCTCTTTCGGCTTTTCACACTGTTTTCTAGTATCTACATACTTTAGGTCTTTCTTTCTCATCAATATAGTTTTGAGTTTTTAAACTCAGTCTGACACAGTCTTTGGGTTTTCATTAAAATATTTTTCTTGATCCACTTTTAAAGTTACTACTGGTATATTTGAGTGTGAAGCACCATTTCTTATTTTTATTTGTCCTGCCTGATGTATTCTTTTTTCTCTCCATTTTCACCTTCTTTCTGATTCATTGAGTTTATCATGCTTTCTTCGGTTGGTTTGGAAATTATATGCTTCTTTACTGTAATATTGGTGGTTACATGAGCGATTACAACATGCATCTTTGACTATCAGTATTAAATGTGATTTGATTTTTATTCTCTTTCTGAATAATGCAAGGACCCTTTTTAAACAAAAAACATCTTTTTATTCTCTTCCAACTTATATACTCGTGTGTGTTGTAATTATATCAGTTTATGAATTGCCAGAGACACTATTATTTAATACAGTCAACATGCTTTTATATTTACTTTCTTATTTACCATTTTTGTTGCTTTTCATTTCTTCCTGCATCTTAGTCCTTTCATCAGGGCCAGTTTCCTTCTCTCTCTCTCTCTCTTTTATAGCAGAGACAGGAGTCTTGCTCTGCTTCCCAGGCTTATCTCAAACTGCTGGCCTCAAGCAATCCTCCTGCCTTGGCCTCCTGAAGTGCTTGGATTATAGGCATGAGCCACTGTGCTTGGCCTCCTTCTCTTCTAACACTACTGTTTAGTATTTTCTTTAGTTTTTGTGTACTAGTAACAAGTTTTATCAATTTCCCTTTTGTATTTATTTATTTTTTTTTGAGACAGAGTCTTGCTCTGTTGCCCAGGCTGGAATGCAATTGTGCAATTTCTGCTTACTGCAACCTCCACCTCCTGGGTTCAAGCTGCAACCTCCACCTCCTGGGTTCAAGCGATTCTCCTGCCTCAGCCTCCCGAGTAGCTGGGATTACAGACATGTGACACCATACCCAGCTAATTTTTGTACTTTTAGTAGAGTCGAGGTTTCACCATGTTGGCCAGGCTGGTCTTGAACTCCTGACCTCATGATCTGCCCGCCTCGGCCTCCCAAAGTGCTGGGATTACAGGAGTGAGCCACCGCGCCTGGCCTCAATTTCCCTTTAGGAGTTTATTTTCTTTGGTTTTCATCATTTTAGTGTCATGTGCCTAGGTATAATCTCTCTTCACTGACCCTATTTAAAGTTCTTGGATCTGTGGTTTGTTGCTTTTTAGTCAGATTTACTACATTCTCAGCTATTATGTATTCAGTGATTGCTCCTGCATCATTCTCTCTCTCTCTCTCTTCTGGGGCCCTGATTATGTACACGTTAGACTTCCCTCTATCCTTTATGGTTTCTTCCCTCTCTTTTGCACCTCGCATCCTTTCATCTTCCCATGCTTTATTCAAAACATTTTTCTCATGTTTCTCGTAGTTTGCTAGTTTTCTCTTTGTGTTTGCCAAATCTGCTAATAAGTCATGCAGTCAGCTTTTAATTGAAAATTTCATGCAGGCTCTATTTTTTCCAAATCTCTTAGGTCACATTTTATAATTTCTAGCTGTTCTAAAATTTCAGGTGCATCTTTAGCTTTATGATCACAGCAAGCATGCTTTTAAACTTCCTGTGGGTCTGTTCCTATTCTTGTTTTGTTGGTTCTTCCATGATGCTTTACATCCTGTTATGCCTGGTTATCCCTGAGTCTGTGTCTCACATTGTACTTGGAAATTGACTTTTTACAAAAAATTTGAGGCCTTGTATTTCATATATATATGAAATACACACACACACACACACATGGGCACACACATGCACACATATATAAAGAAGACTTTGCTGGTTTTGTTTAGTACCTAGGGGTTCTAGCAATTTAGAATTATTATACTCCATATTTTACATTGAGAATTTTCTGGGCCATTTGGTTGACTCTAAGCTGGGCAGCAGCTGCACAAAAGGAGCTCCGCGGTGTTCTGGATGTGTTTGATGCAGTGACGTCATGTTGGATTAAGTTCATATTGAAGCTCTTTCCTGCAGTTCACTTCCTGTGTGATGCAGTTCTTCCTGGTTGTGTTAGAAAGCATAGGAGTTTAGCAGGCCCCTCTCTTGGTAGGTTTTATGGTAGACAGAATAGTGGTCCCCCGAAAGATGCCCACAGGTAATCCCCTAAACCTGTGGATATGTTGTGCTACATAGCAAGCAGAAATGAAGGTTGTAGGTGGAATTAAGGCTGTTAATCAGACCTCACTATCAAAGTGGTGCAGCGTTAGACACACTCAGTCCCCACACACTGATGACTTCAGAAATGGAAGGAAGCCAGAAGTCAGGGAATGTGACTCCAGATGCTGGAACAAGCAAAGAGATGGATTCTCTCCTAGAGCCTCCAAAAGGAACACAGCCCTGCCAACTCCTTGACCGTAGCTCAGTGAGACCTGTTTCCAACTTTCGACTTCCAGGACTGCGAGGTAACAAATGACTGTTGTTTTAAGCAACCACATTTGTGGTCATTTGTTACAGCAGCCGTAGGCAACTAATATGGGCCCAGAGCACCAACGTGTGTCTACGGGCTCCACTCAGCCTCTTAACTGCATCTTGCAGAAGCTGTAGAGCCTCCACAGGGAAAAGAAACCTCAAAGCCCAGCCTCAACTCTGGATTTTTGTCTTTTTATTTCTTGGCTTGTTCCTCACTTTCCTGTTAAATTGTTCATACCTCCAGGCAGCTGTCTTCAGTTTTCTGTCCAGCATCTCTGTTTGCCAGTAACTGGAGGTTTGGTCCAAATTGCCCAGTTGGCTGGTGCTGGCGAACTTTTCGTTGGAATCTGATGACTGAGCTAATCTGGTTGTGCTTCAGAATTTCATATTTCTGCTGGCATTTTAGTCTTGGAATCATTCCCCAGATTAGCACAAGAGCTTTCTTCTTAGCTGACTCCTCTTTTTGTATTCTCCATCCCGATTGGCCTCTAAAATAGTTGTATGGTCTTCCTCTCTGTGGCTACCAATGGCCCAGTGGTCCATGGAACTCTCCCTTTAGGTCCCTTTTCTTACAAATACAGAGGCTCCAGACCCATTACGCTGTGCAGAGAGAGCACCTTTCCTCCAGCAAGGCTGTCTACTCAGTGATCTCCGAAGCATGACACGTTCACACCCCAAAGGTGTGCCTCTGCTCACACCATCACCCCCGCCTGGAGTGATGGCAGAGGCACTAAGTGGCCTGTGGCGGTGGAAGCAGACGGGCTTATGTGGACCCGGCTGTGCGGATTAGCTCAGCAGAGCGGCTGCAGGCAGGTTTCATGCGGGGGCACCCTGTTGGATTAAGTACAAATACGTTCAAGAGGGCAGTTTTAATGAACAGCCCTCATCTAGGTTTGAATTTGGTGTTCTGTGAGACAACTCTCATTACCGACTGTCTGAATGCACAGCCAGTTCTTAGTCCTCTTAGGTGCCTTTGGCAGAGGAGAAAGCAAGGCTTTGCTGACAGCCTCAGCCCACTGAAACAGCGTGGAGCGTTTGGGGCCCGCAGGGAAAGAAAGCGTTTTGATTTTGAGACTTCAAACTCTAACCCTGCACTGTGAACCTTTGAATTTTGCCACCATCTACCGAGGCTTTTTGACTGTGAAACAGTCAGGAGGCAAGGGCACAAAAGATGAAAGGCAGGAAAGGCAAGGCGGGGCTGGCGCCTGCATTCTCAACTGGAATTTAGCAAGGGAAAAGCTGCCTTTCTGCTCAGACACTGAGGGAGGACCATTTAATCTCTAATACTCGTGCTTGCGGCAGGAAAATCTCCAGTTAGAAAAAGAAGGCAGAACCCAGGCACCCCTTGATCAGTGTCTCCGAGGCGTGAGCCTCCCAGAAGCCACCTGTGGACCTGTGTGAAGTTGACTCTGAAAAAGGACTGTGGAGGCCCCGATGCCAGTCCTCATTGTCCCCGTCACCTTGTCACCGTGGAGACAAGGACCACGTCAGGCAGGGACGCAGCACTCACAGAGTCTGTCACATGCTCTGTGACGTGCAGTGGAGTGTCCTGCCATGCGCGGCTGGGCCAACCTACTTATCACCTCCACATTTAGGACACCTTAAATACTACAATCACAGCTGCTATTGTAGATTACACTGCTGTCTAAATGGGTTTCATGGTCATTTCTATTCAGTATCTGTCTTGGGACATAAACCCCCAGAGTAACACTGAATCTGTGGAACTTGGAGAAATTATCACTCTGAGTTAAGTTTCCTTGTACGTTTGGTGTTTCTTGCCACCAGGACGCTTTCACTTGGGTATATAACTGATTGAGTGCCCACTGCGTGTCAGGAGACACCGGGGCGGACAAAACAGACTACTTTTCTATTTCAGTTTAGCAAATTGAAACGGTTCACCTGACAATACAGTCTTGGCTGTGAACGAGTGAATTCACTCATTCATTCAGTATTGGGATCGGGCCGTCTGCCCTCCTTTGAATTTCCACAGCACTGACCATCAAGTGGTAAATACAAATTAGATGGAAATACAAAACAGTAATAGTAATAATAAAGAAAGTACAAAACAAAAGAGTTGGGGGTAATTATTCCATTAATTTGGGTGAAGATGCTTGGCTTAATTTAATTAAGGTATTCTCTACCCATGATCAATAAGTAAGGAGCTAAGGAGCTAGATTAGGGACTATGAAGAAATCATTTTATATTGCTGCCAGGGGAAACGTGCCCACACTTTAAAAAGAGGAACTATGCATTCTGGAACACAGAGACGCCTCGCCAGGCCCTCTTGGCAGATGGTGCAGCAGCCAGGGGCTCTAGGTCCCCAAGAGCCCAGCACGGAGTTCTGGGGTGATTCGGAAGCTTGTGGCACATGAGATCCTTCTGAAATAAGCATTCATCACCCTCTGACCGTGTGTGTGCCAGGCACTGCGATGGTCTCAAGGGCACAGAGTATCTGTGCTCAGGGAACCTGTGGTCTAGTGAAGGAGGGATGGGAGCCAGCTCCAGCCACACCCAGGCTCAGGGAACCTGTGGTCTAGTGAAGGAGGGATGGGAGCCAGCTCCAGCCACACCCAGGAAGCACAGGGTTTGATGTCTGCATGGGGACCAAGCAAGTTCGGAGCTGTGACACCTGCCTACCCTACCAGAGGGCTGTCAGGAAGGCTTCTCCAGAAAGGACAACATCCTGAATGCTAAATGACAGGCACTTCGCCTGATGCTGCAGGATGGGAAGACAAAGGAAGCCATGCAGAAAGGTCTGGGCTTCCTCAGGGTTCCCTGTGTGCAGGAATGGGTGCCGGGAGGGGTGGCAGCCGAGAAGTTCAGCGCTGTGACCCTGGGCAGAACTTTGCTGTTGCATGGGATGAGGATTGCGTCCTGTAGGGCAGCAGCTGTCTCCAAGGCTTTGCTGAGGTGGGATACTTCTGTGATCAGACGGGGATCATTCAGTCCAGGGACAAATAGGCCCATAGCAGGCAGCGAGACCAAAGCCAGGTAGGCAGTGAGAGGTATCGTGTTTGTCCACTGAGAGCCTTCGAGGACCATGTCCTGGAGTGAGGTCAAGGCTGGAGGTGAACCAGGGGGACCTCAACCTCCTTGTGACCTAGGAGTATCATGACAGGGAACGCAAAGGGCGTTTTCAGAACGGGATCCAGATGCAGAGGACGGGAATGTGCGTGTTCGCCATGTCTTCTCGCTGGTGCAGGTGGTGGCCCTGCCTGGCTGGCAGGTACCGCCTCTGTGCTCTGTGCATTATCTCACCAGGCTTCTCTCTGCCCACATCGTCCAGAGACCCAGACAGGTGGCCTCACTCAGAGGTTTCCACCTGGAGCATTAGGCAGGGTCCCTGCTGGCAGCCAACCTGCAGATGACCCAAGTGTGCACCTGTGCTGTGTGCCCACCCCATTGCTGAAGCAATATGAGCCTCTTTACTTTAGTTGTTTTATGATAGAAAAAAAATAACAGTATCCTCTTTAATGGACTATAAATGCCCTTTCCAACATCACTGCTTCTGTTTCAAGATGGAGGACATCTGTATTTGCTTTTGTTGAGTTACTTAGTAGCAATTCACTTAATGCAAATGTGAAATACAAGGTTGGTAATACGGTCTCCCCTGTGAATCAGACCATTCATTCAAGCAGCAATCTGGGCACTGCTGAATTAGACACACGCCTCCCCCATGTGGTTGAAGAGGGGACGCAGCTGTTCTACCTGGAGGAGGTCCCAGGCATCAGGAGGAAGCAGAAGCATGCCGCAGGGCTCTGGGCCTCCCTGGAGCGCCTCTGCTGTGGTCTCTAGCAGAAACGCAAGTTCAGGGGCAGGGCTGGGGGGCTCTCTGTTGCACCACTGTCCTGCTTCTTTCTTTCCACCTAGTAAGGTCAAATCACTTTGCCCAAAGAAGCTTCAGAAATATTTGTAAGACAGCAACAGAAACGATGAGCACTTTCTTTCTTGCCAGTGAGATATTTATTTGAACATGTTGTTGCTCTGCAGCGGGCGAACCCTTCGCATTGTCCGCTTCCTTTCGTCTGAGATGCTGGGGTGCCGCGGCAGAGCTGCAGAGGGCAGTGCTTCAGCTTGAGGCTGCCTCGTGTGGCAGCACCCTTGCAGGTGATGCTGTTTCCGCAACAGTGAGTCTGTCGTCCCAAGCACAGGGATTAATTGGAACCACCTCTGCATCCTACAGAATTGTGGACTTATAGGGCAACAGAGACCCCAGAGATCCGAGTCCAAATGCCCTCTCTTCACTTGCCAAAAGTCTCATTTATTAATCAGAAGAACTAGCACTAAGTCCCCGGGCTCCTGATTTTTTACTCTGTTTTTGGGTGGGCTCTGGTAAGCCCACATCCGCGGGCATTGCTGAAGATGGAAAGAGGGTATCTACGATCAGATTAAGGTATGTTGAACTGAAGCATGTTTTCAAAACATTAAAACTTAAATTTTGGAAACTTAGAACTTTAAAAAGCAATTAAGGCCGGGCGTGGTGGCTCACACCTGTGATCCCAGCACTTTGGGAGGCCAAGGCGGGTGGATCACCTGAGGTCAGGAGTTTGAGACCAGCCTGGCCAACATGGCAAAACCCCGTCTCTACTAAAAAATACAAAAACTAGCCAGGCGTGATGGTGGGTGCCTGTAATCCCAGCTACTCGGGAGGTTGAGGCAGGAGAATCACTTGAACCCAGAAGGCGGAGATTGCAGTGAGCCAGGATCACACCTCTGCACTCCAGCCTGGACAACAGGAGTGAAACTCTCTCAAAAATAAAAAGCAATTTAAATTTTGGGGGATATTTCTGTAGAATCTGTTACACATTTTCTGGCCTATTTCCACAATCTTTTTCTGTTAATGCCAGATTCTCTCTGCAGGTATTGATGGTTGAGCTGATAGCTCAGAGGCCAAGAAAGCTCCAGTGCATCACTCCAAGACCACTGTGACCTTGGGCATGATACTTAAAGATTCTAAGTTGAAGGTGGTGCGAAAACCGACTTTCTGGCAGGGTTGCATGATAATTGAAGGGCACTTAGCACAGCGCCTGGCATTTGGCACGCCTCCCAAAACTCGTAATGATGTTGATGGTGACGACGATGAGAACGGCAGTGCCCTTAGGAATTACTGGTGATGGAGACTTTACGTACTTGTACTGAAAAGTCCCAGGTTTCTGGTCTATGTTCAACTTGATGATTATTTCATTTCTTCTCAGTCAATTATCAGAGTTTGTTTATATCCACTTAAAAATTTTTAAATTGTGTCTCCCATCCAAGTACTGACCCTGCTTAGCTTCCGAGATCAGTTAAGATGGGATGCATTCAGGGTGGCATGGCCGTAAATGAAATTGTTTATCATGGCAAAATATGCATAACATAGAATTTACCATTGTAATCATTTGTGAGTGTACAGTTCAGTGGCATTAAGTTCATTTGCATTGTTGTGCAGCCATCACCACCCTCCATCTCCACAATTGCTTCCTCCTCCCTAGCTCGATATCTACATTTTAAGAAGAATGGAGTTAGTGTGCTCAGAGCAGAAGGTGGATCGGGGGCCTCCAGCTCTGTCCATGCTCCAGGGGGCAAGTTGACAAGTCTGACTGGTGGATAACTCGGGCATGACCTCAAAGCTGATTTGGAATGAGGCAGGGGTAGACATGAGTGCATGGAGGGATAAATCAATATATTTCCTAAGTGAGGAGTGTGTTGCTGTATTGGCTGTTGTTAGAAATAAACACCGTAAACAGGATTTTCCTCATTCAGAAGGTGTGCTGTGGACATGAAATGCTTTTTAAATGAGAAACTCAAAGTTGGCCCCTGTGTTCGTTTACCGGGGCTGCTGTAATGAAACACCGCAGACCGGGCTGCTTGAGCAGCGGAAGTTTATTTCTCGCAGGTCTGGAAGCTGGACGTTCGAGAGTAAGGGGTCAGCAGGGTGGTTTCTTTTGAGGCCTCTCTTTCTGGCTTCTCCCTGTGTCCTTGCATGATCTCCCCTACGTGTGTCTCTGTGTCCTGATTTTCTCTTTGTGTAAGGCCACCAGTCATGTGGGATTAGGGTTCACCCTGATGACCTCATTCTAATTTAGTTACCTCTTTAAAGACTTCATCTCTAAATAAGGACACGTTCTGAGCTACGTGGGGTTAGAACTTCAACATATGAGTTCTAGTGGCGGACGAGGGGCTCCAGGTCAGCCCATGCCAGTCTCTAGAGATCCCTCCAGTTCTAAAACTCCTCCAAATCCTCCCCAGTTCCAAAAGGAAGCAGAGGAAGCCAGGCGTCCTGTGCCTGGGGCCGCCCCTGCGCACACTCCCCAGGGCACGGGATTGTTGGTAGAACATTACAGACACAGCTCTGAAGTCCCAGAGACAGAATGTCCTGCTGTTTCTGAGCCATGTCCATGACATTTTTCTTAGAGAGAAAGAATAATAAACAGAGACAGAATATTTTTAAGTCCTATCCTCCTTGTCTGCCAAGAATAATCCTGGTGTTCTCTGGAACTCACTGCCTTCATGGCCATCCTGTACTTTGTATCTGTAAATGTCTGCCCTGGAAAAAGCTATCCACTGGTTTCAAGATAATCCGCAGGCTTTAAATAAACACAAGACTCCTTGAAACAGAGCCTCGCTCTGGAAATAGAGCGAGAGGCCGTTTCAGTCCAAGGAGAAGAGAGACTGATGGCTAATTAAACTCCAAGAAGTGCCTTTTAAAATAGCATTTCAGTTTCAGTTATTGAATCGAGCTACGATTATCTAACGCACACCCCTTTTAATGTACGCTTTGCACTGGGAAACAGTAGGAACTGAGTTTTATTATGTGCAGGGAAATATGTGGTTCTGGCAGAGCCATAGTCACCTGGGGTGGTGTCAGGCGTGTTTATGCCATTTCTTGATTTCTAACCACCTTCACTTTTTGTGTGTGTGAACAAAGATAGTTCAGTTTTTACCTTGTTATGACACTTGATAGATTAAGTAGAATGACAGGCCTGACCAGAGAGCTAATAAAAAAGAAATCCACTAATTGTACTCATTTATACGGAAAGCTTATTCCCTCCATTTCTCTCCCTTCTTCCTCCTTCCCCCGACTCCTAAGTCTTTTGTATGAGCCAGGCTGTGTTCTATCTATCAATGGAAAAATTCAAAAGACTTTTTTGTGGTGAGTTGTCAGGTTTTTTTTTTTTTAATTGAGCAGAATGCTAAAGAAATTGTTGACTCCCTCATTGGCTATGTAAATCTTTTTCATCGAAGATCCATGAAGATCGTGTAGTGTGTGTTGAAAAAGTAGAATTTATTATAAGCTCCTGTTCTCCAGGTGGAATTTGCTTCTCTAAGTCTGCAAAAATGGGCAAGTGCCATGTGTCTTAAAAAATTCATTCATCCCTTTGCTTCATTGATGGCCTCCTTTGCTTGATCACCTGTTCCCTCATTTTGCAATAGAGCTGCAGTCATGTCTTTTCACTTACTAGCCAGTAACCAGCATCGGTCCCCCAACTGCCACTCATTATCAAATGATTAACTGTTATTTATTATACAGTGGAGAAGGCCGTGCCTCGGCTTTCCACAGATTCATAGGCTGAGTTCTTCCCCTGTGAAACTTGCCTGCCACGGATGCAAGACAGAAAAACAAGTGCCTTTTGGAACGGAGCAGCCTGAGCCCGGATTTCTCTAACGTATACGTGCTGTTATTTTAGGTCTCCGAGTTCAATCCTTTGACGTTCACCAGCGTGATCGAATGCGAGAAGCCAAACAACGACCTGAGTAGGTTTCGCGGCTGCATGTGAGTATCGTGCGTCTGCCCGCACGCATCCTTCTGTTTGATAACTATATAGGCAGGTGCATACACTCGCTCAGTTATAAAGTATGCATTTAATACTCTTTACCACATGGTGTAGCTGTTCGGGAATGTGGCCCAGCACCTGAGCCTTCTTGGCTGCTTTTGGAACTGGTGGGTAAGAGCCTGTTGTCAGTAGAAGCTCGCCACGACCATCTGTAAGGAGGAGGTACCGCTTTTCCTCCCGCTAGCAGGCACTGGGAAGGTGATGGGTGTGAGCAGAGACGTGTCGCTGACCACACATGGCCCCGTGACATGAAAGCAGGAGTAGGCCGGGTGGAGTTTCGTGGATGTATGCTTCCACTCAGTCACTGAACAAGTATTTATTGATACCTGCTACATGCTGGGCACATTCAAGGCACTGGATGTAATGTGGTAAACTGAATAAACAGAAGTTCCTGCCTTTGTGTTTATTTCATTCTAGTTAGGGGGAAAGAAAGACAATTAAAACAAATAAGCATAACCTAGAGTGTGTCTGGTAGGCCAGCCCCTTCCTGCTCCAAAACAGAAAGACAGGTGGATCAGGGCACAGGCCTGGCCCTGTGTTGGCACTTGCTGAAGCCGTGTGATGGGGAGTAGTAGAGACAACCTTCATGTCTGTTTGGAAATTTCCATGATAATCCAAGTGTGTGTGTGTGGTCAGTGGTGGGGGGAGAAACATGGAAGAGAATAGGCAGTGTCAGGACGGAGCTGCTGAGTGGCCTGCCAGGGCCCTTGGGGATGGTCTCCTGGAGAACCAGCCTGTGACAGGGGCATGACACACATGGCGTTCCACTGCCCTCAAGCACTGTTCAGCTATCACACCTCAGCCACCTCCTGTGGGCTCAGCCCTCTCCCCTGCAGTACAAGGGGCCGCCTCCTGGCACTGTCCTACTTGGAGGCGGGGATGGATCATTGATGCCTGCAGCTGCTGAATGGCCCAGGCAGTGGTCTCCCCCCTCCCGCCCCCCGCAGACACACGGAGGTGTGGGGACGATCTGCTTCTGAAAATGGCCCCATTTCTGAGAGCTTTCAGTGTGAGTTTGAGTCTTCTGATTTGCCAGCACCTCCAGCCTTGCTGCCTGTGCCCAGCACACAGTGGCAGGCGGTAGGGCTGGGGATGACTCAACAGAAGTGAACTCTGCACAGCAAAAGCTGAAATTCATCTGCAGCCAAATGTTGACCCCATCACCCACTGGAATTGCCCCGTAACCTTCACACCACACAGCCCAGAAATACTGGCAGATTTGCCTCTTTGAGGACCAGCCATTCCAAACTGGAAACATTAACCGTTTGCACTTGGAGAACAGAACTGAGCTTGGGTTTGTAGCAAGAAGACCCTAGCCTGAATAGAGGCTCTTCCTCTTCCCTGGGAGGTGGCCTTAGGAAAGTGATTCTGTCTTCCTGAGCGCCGGCCTTCTCCGAATCCTGGAGGTATCATCGGCTGCCTGATACCAGGCTGACGTGAGAGTCCAGTGAAAGAATGTGCGTGACGTACGACATGAATTAGAAAGTGTCGCGTGTGGATTGCTCGCAGTAGGAAAATCTTAGAGATAGAAAGTGGATTGGCAGTGGCCAGGGTTTGGGGGTGTGGAGTGAGATAGGAATGGGAAGGGACTGCCCATGGGTCTAGGGTTTATTTTAGGGTTATGAACATGTTCTCGTTAGTTGGGTGTGGTGGTGCACTCCTGTAGTCCCAGCTACCTGGGAGGCTGATGTGGGAGGATCGCTTGAGCGGGGGAGGCAGAGATTGCAGTGAACCATGATTGTGCCATTGTACTCCATGCTGGGAGACAGAGCAAGACCCAGTCTCAAAAAAAAGAAAGAAGAAAATGTTCTCATATTAGCTGGTGGTGGTAGTTATACAACTCTTGATGATACAAAAACAAACAGAAAAAAAAGCTAGGCTGTGCAGTGGCTTAGGCCTGTAATCCTTTGGGAGGCCTAGATGGGAGGTTCACTTGAGGTTAGGAGTTTAAGACCAGCCTGGACAATGTAGTGAGACCTTGTCTCTACAAAAATCACACACAAAAAAAGTTAGCCTGGTGTGGTGGTGCGCACCTGTAATCACAGAAACTCAGGAGGCTGAGGTGGGGGGATGGCTTACACCCAGGGGATCCAGGCTGCAGTGAGCTATGATCACAGCACTGCACTCCAGCCTGGACAATAGAGAGACCCTATCTGAATCAAATCAAAACACAGAACTGGATGAACTTAAATGAGTGAACATTATAGTCTGTGAAATATATCTCAAGCTGGCAGAAAAATAGTGCTAGGAGCCTCATTATTCGAGTGCCCTTTAAGGCTGCATTCTTTGGAAGGATCCTCATATAGTTAAACCCTAATGAGATCTTCAGAGTTAGGATCTGGAAGTAACATCGTTCCCCACCTTCTCCAGCTGTTCCCGGCACTCACTCCTCAGCCCCTGCCCTGAGGTGTCCTCGCCCAGAGAGGCCTCCTGGGAATGGAGACCTGGCTCAGCCTGACCCTGCTGATTATGCACAGCCAACTTTATGGCACACGGTCACCTCTGAAGCCACAAACCGATCAAACATTTGCATTTTCCCCTAAAGAATCAAGCGAAGAGGTTGGCTGGTTAATTGGTCATCCGACGTAAAATTCCATTTGACTTTGTAAAGCCGGTTCGCTAGCTCTCTTTTCAGACCTGTCAACGTTTGCTCAGATTCTTGAGTGCTTTGATATTGGATGCATATGTATTTATAATTGTTATGTCTTCCTGCATAATTGCCCCTTCTTTGTCTTGTAGGACAGTTTTCGACTTAGTCTATTTTGTCGGATACAAGTATAGCCAGCCCTGTTCTCCTTTGGTGACCATTCTTACCCCACAGAGCAGGGTTCTGAGCTGCAGAGCCTCCTGCAACCACACAGGGCTGGCACGAGCACAGCTGCATTTTGGGGTAGACTCTTTGCCCTGGTGGGTGACACCCTCCAGAGACCATGGTTAGTAAAGGCAGCAGGGCTGTCACTAACAACAGAGCTGTCACGGTCCCTGCCCCCTCCTACCTGGTGTCTGGTGGGAGCCTTGTGCGGGCTGTATCCAAAATGCCCTTATTGCCAGGGACCAAGCATTAAATAAACTGCATCAGCTAGATTCACTCAAACTGGAATGTTTTAATTCCACCTTGCCACCTTTAGTTGACATATTTATATCTTAAAAATATTGAACATCAGCACAAAACAGTTTGGTAATTTCCATACTTACTTTTGTTAGATAAACAAAAATCTGAACATATTATTTTAAAGAAAATTCTGCCCAGGATTTGCCAGTGGAAGCAGTTACCTGTCATTCCTTCCTCCCAACTTATGTCAGTCAGGATCCACTTAGGAAGCAGACTGAACACCCTGATTCATATAGATGAGGAAGGATGCTTGCTAAGGGCACATCTTTGCTAAGGTATTTAATCTGCAGGTGTGGGTGGGTGTAGGGGACGTATTGGGGACAGAGCAGACACTGGATTAGTAGCCGCTGCACAGTCATTGCCATGAGGCCCCATGAGGTCGTTGCCAAGAGTGGCCCTGGGGGACTCATGACGAGGGAGAGGCCTGGGGAGACTCATAGCCCTGGTCAGGGGACACTGCCAGCCACTAGTGTTGCCTCTCCAGGAGGGAGCAGGGAATAAATTTCCTGTCTTTTCTTTCTTTTTTTTTTTTTTTTTTTGAGACAGAGTTTCACTCTGTCGTCCAGGCTGAAGGACAGTAGCGCAATCTTGGCTCCCTGCAACCCTCACCTCCCAGGTTCAAGTGATTCTCCTGCCTCAGCCTCCCCGAGTAGCTGGGATTACAGGCACGCACCACCACACCTGGCTTTTTTTTTTCTTTGTTTTTTTTTTTGGTATTTTTAGTAGAGATGGGATTTCACCGTGTTAGCCAGGCTGGTCTCTAACTCCTGGCCTCAAGCAATCCTCCCACCTCCCACCTCAGCCTCCCAAAGTGCTGGGATTACAGGTGTGAGCCACCGCGCCCAGCCTACTCCCTGTCTTTTCTTGCTCTCAGGCACTCCTCCAGTGTCCTTCCCGTCATCCCCACTGGATGGACCCAGCTCAAAGCCAAGGGCCAGGCAGCCTTCAATGTTTGCCAAGCTCGGAGGTAGGCATTGGGGTGTGCAATGAATAGGACATGAGCAGCTCCTATTTGGAAGCAGAGACATGGAAGGAATACTGCCAGCAGGCCTGGCTGGAGGGCCTGGGAGTGTGGCGTGGAGGACTGCCCTGAAGGCAGCAGAACCTGAGCCCAGGCCAGAAGGCCGGGCTCCCTCAGGCAGAGGCCAGCACAGAGTCCACAGAACATGCTGTGTGGGGGTGGCTGGGGCAGAAAAGCACAGAAGCCACCCCTTCTGTGGGCCAAGCAGGGGCTGTGGAGCGGGCTGGGCCCCGCGTCAAGCTAGAGCAATGAGGAACTCCGCAGGGGACACTCACATGCACACACTCGAAGATTGCTCCGGTGCCTGTGTGAGGAACCCAGGCCGGTGGAGCTGAGGCCAGCAAGCGTGTGTTGCAGGCTCCAGCAAGAGAAATGCAGATGCCTAAATCAGCAGTGCTGCATGGAAATAGAGAGAAGGGGACATGGGTTAAAGACACAGCCAGAGTAAGGTTAACGTGGAGATGAGGTTGAATGGATGTAAAAAATGAGGGAGGCGTCACGGACGGCCAGTGACCATGCCAACGTGGAGCCATCACCTGGGTACCGCGGAGAGGAGGATCTGGGGCTCTGGTTGCTGGAGGCGATGTGACCTGGGGAGGAACTGGCTTGGAAACTGCTGTGCCTGGTGCCGGGCTTGTACGCTGCTGCCTGTGGCCGTGGAGGAGACACCGAGCACTGTTGCCCTGCACCGCTGTGTTGGAAGGGGAAGATTCCCACCCCGGTTGCGGACCCTCACCTTTCTTAATGTGCTGGGACTCAGATGAACGAGACCCATTACCAACAGCAGGTGTAGTCAGGAAAACGTAATATCTTCTGAGAAGAAACACGGGGCAGGAGGTACCAGGCGAACACGGCCACTTCCCATGGAGCCTGCACGGGGCACTGTTCAGTGGATGGCTGGTGTTCTCACCAGACAGTTCCCTCATCCAGTTTTGATTTGGAAGACATGGGTCTGATGAGTCAGCAGACCTGGGGACTTGGACCGCATGAGGCCTTCTAAGTGGCTTAATTAAATGTTAAAGGATGTGTGTGAGTGCTTGGGCCACAGAAACAGTGCCACAGACTGGGTGGCTTTACCAACAGACTTTTGTTGTCTCCTGGTTCTGGAGGCTGGGAAATCTGAGATCAAAGTGTCTGCAGGACTGGTGCTTTCTGAGTCTCTTTCTCATTAGCTTATGAATGGCAAGATGTCTTCTTGTGTTTTCACATGGTCTTCCCTCTGTGTGTCTCTGTGGCCTGATCTTCTCTTCTTAGAAGGACCTAGTGCTATGGAGTAGGGCCCACACTAAGGACCTCATTTTTTTTTTCTTTTTGAGACGGAGTCTTGCTCTATCACCCAGGCTGGAGTGCAGTGGCATGATCCCGGCTCACTGCAACCTCTGCCTCCTATGTTCAAGCAATTCTCCTGCCTCGACCTCCCGAGTAGCTAGGGTTACAGGTACCCACCACCATGTCTGGCTCATTTTTGTATTTTCAGTAGAAATGGGGTTTCACCACGTTGACCAGGCTGGTCTCAAACTCCTGACCTCAAGTGATCCGCCTGCCTCAACCTCCCAAAGTACTGGGATTACAGGCGTGAGCCACCATGCCTGTCCAAAGGACCTCATTTTAACTTAATGATCTCTTTAAAGACGCTGTCTCCAAATACAGCCATATTCTGTAGTCCTGGGCGTTAGGGTTTCACCAGCTGAATTCTGAGGGGACACAGGTCAGCCCGTGACAAAGGAGCTGACGGATGACGTTCCTGTGTGCATCTTTGTGGAGTTGAGCCTCGTGCCTGTGTGGTCCTGGGCCTGTGTTGCCCTCGGCCAGGTGCCCTCTCTCTCACAAGCCCAAGGCAGCTTCCAGCCCAGGCACCAGGCACCTGATGGTGACATTGTTCTCCAGCCTCCCCTTTCTGATGTGGGGCTGTTCACGCAGGAGTGCGCTCCCGCCCCCCACATTCCCTCGTCCTTCTGGCATGGACCTGTGTAGGTCAGTGCACCTGTATAAAGTGCCGAGTTTCCGTCTGGCTTGGACTCATCAGAAATCACAGTAGTTGCTCAAAAGTCAGTGTCACAATTAAGAACATTTAACGTAGAACATTTTTCTTGTTTCTATTAAGTTTATTGTTCGTCCTTAATAAGCATAACCTGAACTTGGAGACGATTTGTTATTTTCTGCTGTCCCAGTGCAATGGTGTCTTTGTCTGGCTGCCGCTGGAGAAGTCCATGGGAGACACGTGGTGGTGGGGACCTCACTCCAGAAGTGTGGAGCCGGGTTTTGTACCTAAGGATGTCTCATACCTGTCAGGCTGTCAGTGCTGTGGCTGCCAAAGTGGTTTGCCGTCTCGAATCTCTCTTTAAAGGAAAACCTTACTCCGTCTTGGAATTGCCAAGGGAGCAGTAGACACAGCGGTGGCTGAATAGCCCTTGTGCGGCCCCCTGTGTCTGCTCTGGCGAAGAACCCTTGCTGTGGGTAAATAACTGACTTGTAGAAAATGTATCCTCCCAGCTTGCGTTTCAGCCTTGCCTTTACTGTTTAGCTTCTCTTCTCTACTGGGCATAGGTTTATTTCCCTGGTCAGGAGGCTAAGAGTTGGCAGGAGGGAAACCCCTGCAGGGGTCCCTGGTGAGCCGCTGAGAGCCACACAGGAAGCATTTGGGCTGTGAGAGTGTGGGGAAGATGTGTGGAGCAGGTGTGGGTGTGAAAAGGTGGCCTCTTGGAAGGCACTCCCTTGGTGGCCCTGCCTGGGGTGGGTTAGGCTGGGCCCCTGCTGTTGTTCTGGAAACCTGAAACTATAGCAGGCCTGGGCTACAGTTCCAGTTATGAGGCCTCCCCCTGTGACAGCCAGATGCACAAGCATCTGGCTCCTGGGGCCACATCTGTCCCAGTGCGATCCTAGCCCAAGGCTGCCCAGCCAGCCTGGGTCATGAGTGGGCCAGGAGGACAAATCTGAAAACCAGTAGCTTAAGCTTGGACTGTCCCTCCGAATCTAAATAGCAGTAAAACAGAATTTATAGAATTGTCTCATGGAATTTACCACATTTCAGACCACATATATTAATATTTCTAATAATTTTATAACTTCTTGTAAGAGAAAAGGATGTTAAAAATGAAACCAATATCATCCCCTTTTGTAGAAAGGTGTTTGTTTTTTTATGACAACTTGAGGCTGTGATTAGGAGTAACATTTCCTGTGTTGAGCAGGAGATGTGCAGAGACCACGTAGCAAGGCCTTCCTTGGCCGGTTAGGGGTTTGCCCCTCCTAGCGGTGGTCAGTC
Source organism: Theropithecus gelada (assembly GCF_003255815.1). Lineage (NCBI taxonomy): Eukaryota > Metazoa > Chordata > Mammalia > Primates > Cercopithecidae > Theropithecus > Theropithecus gelada. The sequence goes on from NC_037674.1 coordinate 2,977,627, forward strand.
CTGGAGTGAAAACAATTGCATCTGCAAAACAAACAAACACCAGGCCCTTGGGCTGCTTCTGGATGCCCAGTGACTAGTGAGCAGCAGTCCTGTCTCAGCTCTTGCAGAGACCCACAGGGCGAGTCACCCTCCCTCGGGGCCCCCGTCCCCTTCCCAGTCCAGATCCGGCATCCCCAAGCTTTCATCGTGTCAGGGCCTTCCTTCCTCAAGGCAGTGCCACCCAAGACACGAGGTACATGCCTGCAACCACGTGACACGTGCCAACCGCCCCTCCACAGCATACATGACAACGGGAAAAAAGCCGGGCTATATAAAGAAAACCTGCTGCTGCGGGGCTGCACCCTCAGGAACACGGACGCCGTTGTCGGCATCGTCATCTACGCAGGTAGGCTCGGGCACCTGGCACCACCTGCCGCCAGGCGGCACTGTGTTCTCCAGCCCTTCTCCCTCACTGCTTCCTAGGCATCACGTGGCCGGGCGCGGTGGCTTGTGTCTGTAATCCCAGCACGTTGGGAGGCTGAGACGGGCGGGCAGATCATGAGGTCAGGAGTTTGAGACCAGCTTGGCCAATAGAGTGAAACCCCGTCTCTACTAAAATCACATAAAAAATTAGCGGGGTGTGGTGGCCTGCGCCTGTGGTCCCAGCTACTAGGAAGGCTGAGGCAGGAGAGTCTCTTGAACCTGGGAGAGGGAGGTTGCAGTGAGCCGAGTTTGCACCACTGCACTCCAGCCTGGGCAACAGAGCAAGACTCCATCTCAAAAAAAGAAGAAAAAAAAGTGTAACATATCCCCATTGTAGAAAATTTGGAAAACTAAGAAAACGGAAAGGAGCAAAAGCAAAAATTCTTTGAATAGTACCTCAACCCAAAGCCTTCTTTCTTGACACGGTGGTGTATTTCTTTCCATTTCTTTCTCCACAATCATTATACATATGAGATTAATTTCATTTTATTTTATTTATTTTCCGACCTGTTCAACAGGAAGGAAGATTAATTTTAAACCCTGCTTTTTTGACCGAGCTTCTCACCTAGGCACCAGTGAATGGCAGCGTGGAATTCCCTCCACGCCGTCCGTGCAGCTGGTCCCTTACCTCTGGGCTCTGACTTGCCGTGTCCTTTGTCCTCCCTAACAGGACATGAAACCAAGGCTCTGCTGAACAACAGCGGGCCCCGCTACAAGCGCAGCAAGCTGGAGAGGCAGATGAACTGCGACGTGCTGTGGTGTGTCCTCCTCCTTGTTTGCATGTCTCTGTTTTCAGCAGTCGGTAAGTCTCCTAGACAGATCGGAAATAAGTGGGGGCTAGGCGCAGTGGCTCACGCCTGTAATCCTAGCACTTTGGGAGGCCGAGGTGGGAGGATCACTGGAGGTCAGGAGTTGGTGACCAGCTGGCCAACGTGGTGAAACCCCATCTCTACTAAAAATACAAAAAAAAAAAAAAAAAAGCCGGGCGCGGTGGCAGGCGCCTGTAGTCCCAGCTACTCGGGAGGCTGAGGCAGGAGAATGGCGTGAACCCAGGAGGCGGAGCTTGCAGTGAGCCGAGATCGCACCACTGCACTCCAGCCTGGGCGACAGAGCGAGACTCTGTTTCAAAAAACAAAAAACAAAAAGAAGGAAATGAGTGGGCTCCAGGTGAGCTCGGTGGGCTGCCCCCAGACATGCAAGCCTAGCACTCTAAAGTTAAAACCCCGGTTTTCACCGACTTGAACTCAAGGGCAGCCTGCATCAGCACAGGCCACATGGAAACGCCGGGGTGAATGGGCATGGCAGAGGATAGCTGTCCCTCGGCATCCATGGCGGGTTGGTTCCAGGACTCCCCCACCATACCAAAATCTTCAGATGCCCAAGTCGTTGATAAGAAGTGGAAGAGTATTTGCATATAACCTACCTATACCCTCCTCTGGACTTTCAATCAGCAGTCCCCGACCTTTTTGGCACCAGGGACTGGTTTTTTCCTAAGATAATGTTTCCACGGATGTGGGGGTAGCAGGGGATGTGGTTTAGGGATGAAACTGTTCCACCGCAGATCATCAGGCACCAGTTAGCTTCTCATCAGGAGCGTGCAGCCTGGATCCCTCCCATGCACAATTCACAACAGGATTGGTGCTCCTGTGAGAATCGAATACTGCCGCTGATCTGACAGGAGGCGGAGCTCAGGTGGGAATGCAACTCGCCTGCCACTCACCTCCAGCTGTGCTGCCCAGTTCCTAACAGGCCGTGGACCAGTACCAGTCCACAGCCTCGGGTTAGGGACCCCTGCTTTCAGTCACCTCTAGGTTACTTACAATGCCTAACACAATGTCAATGTCATGTAAATAATAGTTATACTGTGTTGTTTAGGGAATACACACAGATAGAATTTTTTTCTCCTAATATTTTTGGTCCACGGTTGGTTGAATCCATGAATATGGAACGCACAGATACTGAGGGCTGACTGTAACGTTATTTTCGGAATTGATGATTTCTTAGTGGAAGAATGCTTTCATCACAGCAGTGGTGGTAATTCCAGGGCAAGAAGTATCAGTAAGCTGGTGCTGAACTAAGGCTAATAGCTGGAGAAGCACAAATGTTACTAATGGGAACTTCATGAAAAGAGAGACAAAAAAATGGCTTTGAATCGTAAGAAGGGGCTAGCAGTTAGGTTCCATGTGGGGCCACACCAAGTGGGTGTGAGGTGGTCTTAGCCCAGTGGCATGAGATACAGATGTACAGGACCTGAAAAAGGGTCCGTGACCAGACAGGTGCGGGTCCAGTGGATTAGGCAATGTGCACTACTGTTGGCTTCCCAGAGCCTCCCACATGTGTATTGTGAATCTCAGGAAAGGGCAATAATGGCAGTGTCCGAGCCTACTGACTGTTTTTGCTGCGCATTTCATGAGACTGGTGTTTCGTGAGATGTGTGTTAAGAAATTCCGTCTTGGTGCCTCACACTGTCAGCTGCCAACACACGGGTAGCTTGTGTTGGGACAAGTGGTGCCACTTAGCACCAACAATGGGAAACTCTCAGTGTGAGGAAGAGACCAAGTCCCACCTCCTTCCTGAAGTTGGATCGAAGGTGCCAAGAACATTGTGTGTTTTCGCTTTCTGACATGGCAAAGCTGACTAAGAAAACCAAATGTGCTTGCGTCAGGTAACAAATATTCAAGTTTTGCTTTAATATACGCTAGCAATGTTCTTATTTTTCCATTGGATGAATGACATTTGTCTTTGAACTTTACTACAGGACATGGACTGTGGATATGGCGGTATCAAGAGAAGAAGTCATTATTTTATGTCCCCACATCTGATGGAAGCTCCTTATCCCCAGTCACAGCTGCAGTTTACTCATTTTTAACAATGATAATAGTCCTGCAGGTAACAATACTCAGTGTTGTACAATAATTGCTTTACTTTTATGAAGAGAACTTAAAATCATCATACTCTGTTCAGAATTTCCTATAAATTCTGCATCTGGGAGGACAGCAAATATATCCGCCTGGATTCTGCCTTTTATTTTTCAGCCTAAATCGTCTATGGGATCTTTCCTTGGGGGATTTTTAAGTCAAAATTTTCCTTTTCTGTTCTTAAGATTCTTGTACTTTGAGGGTTTGGTTTGGGTCATTGTTTTCGTTTTGTTGTTTTTCCTTTCGGTTACTTTTTTTAAAAAAGTAGATTTTATTTTGGAATAATTTGAAGATTTACAGAAAAGCTGCAAAGTCTTATTCCAAAATAAAATCTAGTTTTCTAAATAAATTTTACAGAGAGTTTCCATACATCCCTCACCCAGTTTTCCCTAATGTGAACATATTACATTGTCATGGTATGTTGTGAAAACTAAGAAGCCAACTTTAGTCCTTTGCTTCATTTTTTTCTTGTTTCTTTTTCTTTCTTTTTTTTTTTTTTTAGACAGAGTCTCGCTTTGTTGCCAGGCTGGAGTGCAGTGGTGCGATCTTGGCTCACTGCAGCATCTGCCTCCTGGGTTCAAGCAATTTTCTTGCCTCAGCCTCCAGAGTAGCTGGGATTACAGGGGCATGCCACACACCTGACTAATTTTCGTATTTTTAGTAGAGATGGGGTTTCACCATGTTGGCCATGCTGGTCTCAAACTCCTGACCTCAAGTGATCCACCCACCTCGGTCTCCCAAAGTGCTGGGATGACAGGCGTGAGCCACTGCACCTGGCCTAGTCCTTTGCTTTGAACAAAACTCCAGACTTCTTTCAGATCCCACTAGTCCTTCCATAAATGTGCTTTTTCTGCTCTGGGATTTAGTTGAGGTTATCCACACTGCATTTGTCTGCACTTGTTATTCTTACTATTATTATTAATTTGCACGCCTCCCTGACGCCTCCCAGTCAATGACTGGCTATCTGTGCCCAGAAAGGTCTGTGAAAGAGTGGGGAGGGTCCCAGAGTCCAGAGGACGAGGGGGCAGTGAGTTCACCACCAACCTTCCTGGGAACTGAGTGACCAGAGGACATTGGCTCAGGCTTTGCCTAGGAGGGAACCTGTGCTGTCGCTTATATGTGCTTCATACAACAGGAAACAGTCTTATTTAACTGTCTAAATTAGTTTTTTTAAAAATGCAAATTTTGTTCTAGCCTTGAGTTAGGACTGCAGTTGGTGTTTCATTAACGTACTTCAGTTCCCAGGAGAACCCAGTTAGTCTGTGGATGATATTCTGAGTGTGTAAACATTAGTTCAATACTGTTACTCTGCCAAAATAAATGAGTAAGTAAACATTATTTTCAAGGAGAATTGTTCTTAAATTATGAAGGCATCACTGAATATTTTTCTCAAAGCCTCGTTCCCTTCCCTCTGCATTGTACAAGAAGAGCACAGAACCGGCATCTGAAGGACGACTGTGCTGTTTGCACTGTCCCCGGAACTTGGGGTTGTAGTCCTGGGAGAGGGGGCCCAGGGAAAGCCTGGGGGTCGAATGCCGCCGTGGAGTGTGGTGTGAGGTGACCTTGCTTATGAGGACTGACTGTGCCATGACTTTTTTTCTCTTTTCTCTCTTTCCTGTCCTAGCCTCTCTCAAGCACAACTTGCTTGCTTCTATCCAAGCCATGGGTACCATACTTCCAGACACGATAGTGGATCCCTGCTCTGCAGCTGCTCCATAAGCTGTCCTAGTTTATTCCCTTTGCCAATACTCTAATGCTTTTCCAATACTGACTCTAAACCAGGCTATTTAAGCTCTTCAAGGTACAGTATAGTCCCTACTTCCTTGCAGTTGTAGTCATTTGTTATTTAAATAGATTAATTTCCCGGCTCCCCGGTCCTCACGGTCATTCGTCCTGTGTGCCTTGTCTCTTCCAGGTTTTGATCCCAATTTCCTTATACGTTTCCATTGAAATTGTTAAAGCATGCCAAGTGTACTTCATTAACCAGGACGTACAGTTGTATGACGAAGAAACAGACTCGCAGCTGCAGTGCCGAGCTTTGAACATCACGGAAGACTTAGGGCAGATACAGTACATTTTCTCAGATAAAACTGGCACTCTGACAGAGAATAAGATGGTTTTCCGAAGATGCACCGTGTCTGGTGTAGAATATTCTCATGATGCAAATGGTGAGTCTGGAGGTGTGGGGCTCTCAACCCGGGCTGAACCAGAAAGCTGCTCTATCCAGAGCTGCTTGGAGACACACACATACACACACACTCTCACACACACACACTCTCACACACACCCCACAGGCTTCAGGGATTACTGATTTTCAAGGGAGTATAAAGATGTGGCTGTCAGAGCAGCTCAGGTGCCTGAAGCCCGGTGCTATTTATAGAGCAGGCACTGGCACGGCCGCCCGCCCTGTTCCTGCAGTGTCTGGGGTGCCAGGCATCCGCCAAGCAACCAGGCAAACCACCTGCGAGGAGCTCACTTCCAAGGCATCCGGCCCCCTTGCTCTGCCACCTTCCAGGGCATCCGGCCCCCTTGCTCTGCCACCTTCCAGGGCATCCGGCCCTCTTGCTCTGCCACCTTCCAAGGCATCTGGTCCCCTTGCTCTGCCACCTTCCAAGGCATCCGGTCCCCTTGCTCTGCCACACCAAGGGACAAAGAGATGTCTCTGTTGTCACCCATCCATTTTCTAGTCATAAAATCCTCAGAAGGGCACCGGCTAATTCATGCTTCATTCTCTCCCCTGGAACAGTGTTCCTGGGAACTGGAAAGATGAATCGCCTCACTCCCAATTATTGAAGCGGTCCCCACTCCCACCTCTCCCTTCCGTATCTGTGGCTGCCTCCTTCCAACCTGGTGCCTCTGGGGAGACACCAGCTTCCGAAACCCAGGGTGTGACTGCAGCCAGCACCCCGCCCCAGCCAGGAGAGGGTGCGGACCAGGGTCCCCGCCACGGCTATGCCTGGGGCTGCAGCGCCTTGGGAGTGCGCACGCTGCACTGCAGCCTGGGGTCCATTTCCTGCCTGTGACAGAAGCCGAGTGCATGCTATGGAAACAGCAAATTAAAACCCGGCAGAGGGAATGCAAGCGGGCGTGACTAGGCAGCTGCTCTTTAGAAGGATTTAGAGGGAGGCCTCTGTCGAATACTTGACACTTTTGTGAGTTTTATAAAACCAAGGATTATCATGACAGCCACCGTCTTCCTCAACATGAAGTGAAGCAGTCGTAGTAAACAGAAGGCAGAGGAAATTACCCACTTTGTTTAAAGTTTTATTTGCCACCCAAAATAGATGATCGGTGACAGTACTCCATCCACTCGCCCATCCTCCCTCCCACCAGCCTCCTTCGGCCTCCCGCTCCTTTTTACCCTTCTGCTACCCTCCTCTCCTCTCCCTCCTTCCTCCCCTTTCCCTCCCGTAGTTGCTAAACCTGGTGCAGCACAGTGCATTGTGTGCTCTTCTCAAAAACAGAACTCAGCAGGGTCCTGAGGGGATCAGAGATCCGGGCAGTGAGTTCTGCAGCAGCCCTTAAAGCCGAAACCCAGTTTCAGACAGACACGAGGAATAGGTTTTGAGATCTGTTGCACAGCCGGGTGACCCGAGGCAATAAGAATGTATTACACATTTCAAAATGACTGAGAGGGTAAATTTTAACTGTCTCACCATAAAAACATGATAGGTGAGTAAAGTGATAGATTTGTTAATTCGCATGATTTAATCATGCCGCATTGTACGCATATATCAGAACGTCACATTGCAGCCCGTAAATGTATACAATGCTGATTTATCCGTTAGTAATTATAATAATAAATTTAAAAGATAATAATAAAGTTGGAAGCTCAGGCTCCCGGGGGTAGGATCCCAACTAAGATTACAGAAAGATTCTGACAATTGCCAAATGCTACCGTAAAACCAGAGGGTTTCCTTGCCTCAAGACACAGGGGGCTTCCTGGTGATAAATGAAACCACGTGGGCCTCAGCAGCGTGTTTTAGAGAAGTGCCTGGATCAGCTGCTGACAGGCACCCAGGCAAGGAGCGTCATCAGCCAGTTATCTTACGATCTGACCTCTCCGAATCTTCCTCATAAAGGAGTTCAGATGGACTCTGAACCCCAAGCTCTGCTCACGGACCGGAACTGGCTGTGGAAGTCCTGGGTGTACCCCCTCTGACGGCTTGGCCTGATGACCTGGAGCTGAGCGGCTGTGCATGCCTAGGAGGGAACATTACCTGCTCCTGGGCCTCATCTTCCCTGAGGGGATGGAAGGCATCCCCGGGGCCACTGCCAATCAGAACACCAACACACCAGCCATGGCCCCCACAGCCTCCGAGGGAAGGAGGGGGCCCTGAAGGATGGCTCCATGGAGCTCCGGATGCGCGGGACCGCTGCTGGGGGAGGGTGGGACGGGCCGGTCCGTTTTCCCGGAGGCTGAAGCCCAGCCCCTCACTTCATCCTGGACAGAGTCATGTGTCCAGGTTTTGTGTGTCCTTGCTTACGGTGCACTGGGCTGGTATCACCCAAGAGCTGGTGAGGCGTCTGCAGGACGTCTGCTCCTGGAATGAGGATCTCCCTGAGTTGGAATCCTGGCATTGGCAAGTACTCGGCCTCGTGACGGTGGGCAGGTGACTTCCCCTTTTTTATCCCCCGTTTTCCTCAGCTCTCACAGAGGGCCTGTTAAGAGATGTGCGGTACAGGGCCTGGTCCACGCGGCTGGCCAACTCCACAGGCATCTCCTTCTCCGGCCTCTTGACAGGCCCCTGCAGCTTTAACTCAGCACCGTGCCTGTGCTTGACGTTCTGATGAAACGCTTGTCCTGATGAGTAAAGCTCATGAATGGTCTTCTTTTTGCTCATCCACGGTGAAACAAGCTGTCCTCACTGGGCAAAACGCAGAAGCCTGGTTCAGAGCCATGGGTTAGCAAGAAGCCGCGGTGCAGCCACCGCTGCAGGGGATTCGCCCTGCGTTCACGGGGTCATGGGGAATTTGCTCAGCAGGGGCCTCTACAGGCTTTGGAGCGACATCACAGTCAAGATCCCCTTGGATGGAATTTCAAAGCTGAGTCCAAACGCTGGCTGGCTGTAGGGGTCCAAGCTGTGCAGTCTAGGAGAGTGAGCCCCCCGTGCCACAGCATTTCATCCAGACAGGGGCAGATGGTGCCCACCGTCCATATGGGCAAGGAGCTCAGCACCAAGCGAGCACGGTCATTCCAGCATGACTGGAAGGCCTGCCACCCTCTGTCCTGCCTCCCTCCTCCAGCCACCTGCCACCCTACCCCATGTACACCTGGGCTCTACCAGAACAAACCAGCTGGACGTCACCCGTTCCCCTTCCCCTAAGTCATGCGACCTTAGAAAGCTCCTTACGTTCTCTGAGATGAAAGTCAGTCTTCTCATTTGTGAAACAGTTGAGAAGATCAACGTCCCCAGGTTGCAGCTAACTGAAGATGTTCTCTGTCCCTTGCTATTAGAGATCAAGGGTGGTGAATCCTCTGGGGCTGCCCTGCCGGAAGCCTCGTGGAACCTAAAACACCCTGAATGGGTTCTGTCCTCCCAGCCTTCCCCCACGATGCCTCACCCTGCGCCCTCTCCCCACAGCGCAGCGTCTGGCCAGGTACCAGGAGGCTGACTCGGAGGAGGAAGAGGTGGTGCCCAGAGGGGGCTCGGTGTCCCAGCGCGGCAGCATCGGGAGCCACCAGAGTGTCCGGGTGGTGCACCGAACCCAGAGTACCAAGTCCCACCGGCGCACGGGCAGCCGGGCTGAGGCCAAGAGGGCCAGCATGCTGTCCAAGCACACAGCCTTCAGCAGCCCCATGGTGAGTGTACGGGGCCTCCTGCTAGGGCGCTGCCACGTCCCTTCCCCATTGTCACCATCCCCCCCGCTGGTGGAAGGTGTCTGTATTTAATCCTACAAATACACTGTCGCTGGGCGGCTTGGCTGTACTCAGCAGAAGCTTTTCTGGCCAACACTTTCTCTCCACCGTTGTCTTTTCCAAGACACTGACAGGGCCCCTTTGCCATGGCTTCTAAGGCTGGTTGATTGCTGGCGACTCACCCAGAAAGGGTGACAAAGAGGAAGCCGGTGCTGCCAAATGAAGCAAATAAAAACCTCAGGACAAGATGACAACTGCTAAAAAGCAAAGCCAACCCCTCCCGAGGGAGTTTTAATTAGACGAGCCCAAATCCATAAAATACTTTCTGCCTGGCCTTGTCAGCCGCCCAGACATGAATGGACCACCCTCATCCAGCAGGGAGAGGCGCAGAAGTGAGCAATGACCTCTGAAAGAGGCGTTCACTTCCGACACGTTTCACCAGCACAGCGGAGGGGCAGAATCCCCCTTGCTCGCTCTGTGGTGGCCTCATTCTCTCATGTGCTCCTAAACCCACGGAGAAGCTGCCATCTAAATAGGGGTGATCTGGAGTTTTGGACGCTGTCCCCTCGGATGGGGGCTCTCACGCTTGGCAGGAGGGAGGCTGCATTGGAATGAGGTTTCCTGACGGCATTTTTCAATATGAGTCAAGAGTATTTAAAGTATTCAAACTTTCTCGTCTAGCAATTTCGCGATTCAGCCAAGGATTGCTACATGTGGAAGTTTATCAATGTGTAATTTACATCAGCAAAACTGAAAGAAATTTAAGTATCCAGTGATAAAGAGACGGTCAAATAAATGATGACATGTCCATTTAAATGTGTTTTTAAATGATTTTTAAAAGCCTGGAAAACTTCAGACAATTAATAATGTTTTGGAGAAAATGGAAACCACCAATATGTACATAAAATATTTTGATTACGAAAAATTTAAATGTAGAGTGAAAAGACTAGAGGGCAATGCTGAAGCATGTTTTTCACAAAGTAGATAGAAGTTATGTATATTTTGTGCAATTAAAATCATAAGTAATTTACAATTATAAAACGACATATATGTATATTAGAGATGAAGTTCTGTTTACAGCTTATGATAAAATCAAAGCACCTTAAATAGTCACGCCCCAAGACCCTCAGCAGACTACTGGGTGGGACTCACTGCCAGCCTCCCTTTCTCCCCAGGAGAAGGACATCACGCCTGACCCGAAACTGCTGGAGAAGGTGAGCGAGTGTGACAAGAGCCTAGCCGTGGCGAGGCACCAGGAGCATCCGCTGGCCCACCTCTCGCCCGAGCTGTCTGACGTCTTTGATTTCTTCATCGCACTCACCATCTGCAACACAGTCGTCGTCACGTGCCCGGATCAGCCACGAACAAAGGCAAGTTCTGGAGGGTCCCTGAGCTTCACCTTGACCTTGACCTTCTGCACTGCGGGCCATGGTTGTCAGTCCTCCTGAGGGCAAGCGCCCGGCCCTTTCCTGCAGCAAGTGCTCTTAGCACATCCTGACCTAGGGCGGATGCAGCGGACACTTCATACTGAGAAAAACAGCGCTGTGGTTCTGCAGCGTCAGTCCCGGGCTGTGGTGGGCAGGGGCTGGTTGGGGCCAAGTGGGAGGGGGCAGCCCACCTGAGATGCCTTCTGAGCCTGGGAGGGGAGGGACACAGGGCAGCCAGCTAGGCCAGCCTCAGGTAGGCAGGTGGGTATGTGGAGGCCCTGCCTGCCTGGGTCCTTCCTTCGCTGCCTGGCCTGGGGCAGGGCCGGAGGGAGGCTGCCCAGGACAACCTCTCTGAGCCTCAGGGTCCCAGATCCACACAAGAGAGAGGACAAGACAGGCCGGGGCCCAGCTTCTGGGATGAGGAACTTGCACGTGGACCCTGACCCTACCAGCCATGCAGGCGGAGACGCATCGGCCTCTTCCCTGTGCCCGGGGTGCCTGCCTGGGCTGCAGGCGGAGACGCATCGGCCTCCTCCCTGTGCCCGGGGTGCCTGCCTGGGCCGTGGGGCCATGGGGAGGATTTATGGGGGCATCGAAGATTGTTCTTCAACGAGAAGCAGTCGAGAATTGATGAGAGGCTACTTAGGATACTAGAAATATAGCAATGCTCAAATTGGTTTTGGTTCAGTCTGACATTAAGGTTTTCTCCCGAGAGAGGAAAGGTTGTATGTGTGAAGGCTCCTCTATCACCCAGTGCACCCCAGAAAGCCCTGCGATGGGCTAGGCAGTGTGCGGGGCGCGGAAGCGATATGCATATGGAACCAGACAGCTTTGAATGTTTGAATGGGGTGCGTGTGTGTCGTAGACCTCCCAGCTCCCGACTCTCCCAGGATCCCTTCCCAGCCTCCTGGGTCAGCCCCTCCAGCAGGTTCCTCAGCAGGTGATGTGGGGTGAACAAGGTGGCCTGTATTTTCTCTGCTGTGGCAGCGTGTCTGGCAGTACCTGGACCCAGTGACTCCAATGGACAGGCCTGCCACTCAGAGACCAGCAGGCTTGAGGCTTATGCCGGCAGCCCTGGGCTGGAGCTCCTTCCCGAAGCCACAGTTCATCTCCTGGCTGCCTCAGCATCTCCCATCTGGCCTCTGGGCTCTGCCCTCAGCATTAAAAACCCTTCTGGTGTGTATCCCTGCAGAAGTGCCCCTTTTCGGGTTAGACCCTGCCTGACAGATGTTAAATGAAGGGTGAGAGATCACAGCGTCATTGAGGCTTATGCTGAAGGTTACACGACTTGAGTTCCACCTAGGGAACAGCCTATCAATCACCCACACTCAGGCTGCAGGTGAACATGTCTCTGGGTGCATTTCTGTTCCCACATATTGGTTGGTGAGCGCCACCTTCGAGGACATTTGGAGCTAGCAGGGATTGCCATGTGGGTGCCTGTGTCTCCCAGCTGGCTATGTAGCGTATTTACAGTCATGGCAAGACCAAAGGAAAAGCACCTGTATCAAAATCTGGCTCTGTGCGCCTTGCTTTACCAAACACCTGACTTTTCTGGAGGCTGTTACTGTAATTCAGAACTTAGGATGCAATGGTAAAATTGCGGTTTTAAGAATTGCTAATTCAATATTTTGGTTGTTTTGACATTTGCTCTTTCAATAAAGAACAAGAAAAAAACATGGCTCTGTTGCTCTATCATTGAGCTTTTTGGAACTTTAACTGTGTGTGTGTGTGTGTGTGTGTGTGTGTGTGTGTGTGTGTGTATGTGTGTGTGTGTAACTCATTTTGTTTCTTACTGTGGTGGTTAAAATATTGTTTCCATGTTTGGGATCCTCAATTTGTCAGTGTATTTAATGTGCTTAGAAAGATTATTTGGGGACTGGAAATGTGATTTGTATATTAAATTCTTATAGACATAATTCAAAGGAAGTATAAGCTGATGGTTTGTTAAATGGCTTTTTAATTGGAAAAAAATGCCCAGTTTTGTGCCAGGCAATGGTGAGCCTGCTCCTCTGAGCTGTTTTTTGCAAAGCAAGGGGACACTGTAGTACAGGGACAGCCCCAAATGAAGCCAGCAAATGCCACCAGCTGCAACTCCCCTGCATACATCAGGGCCTCACTGATGGGCCCTCAGCAATCACGTTCTGAAAGAACGTTGCATAACCTTTGCTTAAGAGAAGTGGAAGAGGCCAACGGAGGATCTCAAGGCAGGAATACTGTCTCTGCCTGCAATTTCAATGCATGCCTGAAATCTGGGAAATAGGAAATGTGTGTTCTGAGACCCCATGGGGAAGTCAACACCATTGTTCCTCCAAGTGCCTGGAGCATCCTGTGGGAATCAGGGTGGGGCCTTTGGGGGACATAGCAGTTCCTTCACCTGCCTTCTGACCATTTCTCTTGCAGGTGAGGGTGAGGTTTGAGCTGAAGTCCCCCGTGAAGACGATAGAGGACTTCCTGCGGAGGTTCACACCCAGCTGCCTGACCTCTGGCTGCAGCAGCATCGGGAGCCTGGCCGCCAACAAGTCCAACCACAAGTCTGGCTCCAGCTTCCTGTCCACCCCGTCCAGCGACAGCATGCTTCTCAGGCTGGAGAGCCTGGGCCAGCCCACTTCGGCCATCACCAGCAACGGCTACAGCAGCCAGGCGGATGACTGGGCCTCGGAGCTTGCCCAGGAGCAGGAGCCAGAGCGTGAGCTGCGGTACGAGGCCGAGAGCCCGGATGAGGCGGCGCTGGTGTATGCGGCCAGAGCCTACAACTGCGTGCTCGTGGAGCGGCTGCACGACCAAGTGTCCGTGGAGCTGCCCCACCTGGGCAGGCTCACCTTCGACCTCCTGCACACACTGGGTTTCGACTCCATCCGCAAGAGGATGTCAGTGGTGATCCGGCACCCGCTTACCAATGAGATCAACGTCTACACCAAGGGGGCCGACTCAGTGGTCATGGATCTCCTGCAGCCCTGCTCTTCAGGTACCCCCACCCCTGCCCAGCTGCACCCTGGCTCCGGGGAGGAAGTCCTGATAAATATCCCCACCCAGTTCCTTCTCTTGAGTAAAGTGATTTTCATTAATCCTTTCCCGAAAGCAGTGCCCATCAGAGAATTGCACGGTTTCTTCAGATCACTGTTTGCCTGTTTGAAGGGTTTGGACTAGAAAGTATTCAGGGGGCTTCCGTGCCTGGACACCCCCACCTCCAAGAACTAGGGGGACAGAGGATACTTGGAGAGTGTCAGGTTTTAAATTTGAACGATTGAAGGGTGAGAATCTAGATAGTAGCTCTGGAAAGTTCTAGTGCAGCTCAGAGATCCAGGCCACGGTTTGTGGGCTGCCTGGAGCCACGGTGGGGGCCCAGGAAGTGAGGGATGCCGGCCTCACCCACTGCCCTCTGTTCTGGCACTTGGGAGGGGAAGGGTCAAGCGCCTCTCATAAAGCGAACCTGGCCACCCACCTCTCCCTCTGTGCTCAGAGGATGGAGAAGTGCAGCCTCAGCTCCGGGGAACTGAGCTGGGTGGAGGTGAGGATGCTGCAGCAGCCTAGGGGCCCCACTGAGGCTCTACTGCCTGCCACAGGCTTCCTGTTTTCTGCACCCTGGAAGCAGCTCTGGGCAGCAGCTGCTGGGAAACGCTATCAGCCAGATGCTCCCTTCTGGAGCTCCGAGTTGGAGCTAGGGAGCACTTCACCTCCCACTGGCCTTTCTTGCCAGCATCTCAGTGCCCCAGGACAGGACCCCTGGCACAGAAGCCCAGGACCGTTCATGATGGAGAATTGGATGGGAGGAAGAGCTTCATACAGGAAATCCATGTCCCCATCACAGAGCTGTGACCTCCAAAAGGCAGCTGAGCTGAATCTGCAGATGTGTCTCTGAGAGGAGTTTGGATGACCTTCCACGATGACAGCCATTGCGGGGCGAGATTTCGCCCTTCTCCTGCTGCAGGGCCTCTGCCCTGGAGTCGGCAAAGAATCCAATTCATGGACAGATTTTGAGTTCTAGGAAGCTTCTTCGGAAAATGGATTCCTGTTTACATCCACACAAGAGAAAAACATAAACAGGGCAGTTATCTGAGTGATTTCATTCTACAGCAAAAAACTCTCTCTGTCTTACTCCACAACCTTGGGTTCAAGACAACTGAAGGGGTCCTGGGCTTCAGACTTCACAGCATGATGGGTGATGTCTAAGGGGAAGGCATGGAGTGGCCCTGGCATGTGGGGGCTGCCTGGCGCTGGCAGGTGAGGCCTGTCCCAGCCTGTAGAGCAGGGAGGCCTGTAAGCTGTGCGAGGAAGGCCGCAGCAGTTGCCAGGCTTGTACTTTGCTGGCAACGTGCTTTTTTACATGAGTAGAAAACCTCAAAAGCAGAACACAGACAAAAATAACTGCTGTCATTACGTGTCGCTAATACCATCAGCCATCATTTCATAAAAGAAGGACGAGATTTCACATCCACCCTGTCCCCTCCCAAAAAATCACCAAGGATATCCCAGAAAACTGGATGCCTTTCGATTGAATAAATTTAGCATCATGACCTGCTCACTCTTCTACCCCTGCTTTTTGGTACCTTACCAGGGTGGATAGAGCTTATCAGGAGGCAGGGCTCCCCTCCCTGTTCACTGGCAGGCACCGAGGCCATGGCAGAAGGAGCAGTGGCGGCCTGGCCTCCACGGGCCCTGAGTGAGCCAGGGATTTCCTCGTTCGTCTGCAAGTTGGGAAGGCCCTTGATGCCGGTTACAAGACCATCCACGCTGCTCTCCTCTGACTCAGAATCGACCTCACAGTCGGGGTCGGGGAGCCCCTACCCAGGCCGGGGAGCCTCTCAGGCCCGGCATCATCAGCGTGGCTTTGCTGTGGCTCTCAGGAAGGGAGCTTCCCATAACCAGGTAACCGCAGATAAGAAAAAGGACCTGAAATCCATGGCATCATGGAAAGGCCAGGTAATGACATTGTCACAGCTCTCTCCTTATCAAAACCATGACATTGATAGGGAAAATTAATCAAGGGCTTGCGTTATCTCTGCCTTCCTCTGGGAATTTTCAAGCAGTGCACGAAGTCAGGTTCGGATAAGGAAGATCTACGTGTCAACACTGGGCAGGTTAAGGTTCAGGAAGTTCAGAGATCCCAGCGGTTTCCCAGGAGAATGACTACAGCATGGCCCTGGAGTCCCCTTGAAGTTACCCACCTGTGACCACCCACCCTTATGCACAGATCGTTTGCCTTTTACTTGGGGAGTGGTGGAGGGATGTGGACCGGTGCAGACTCATTACAGAGGACTCACTGTGCCTGGCGATCGCTCTGCATGTGCAGATCAACTTACCACCTACGTAGATCAATTTATCACCTGTGTGTAGGTGACAAACTGAGGAGGGCACAGAGCTGTCCCACTCCGGACTTAATCTGATGCCCTCTTTAGAGGGCTCCAAACATTTTCACCAGAAGAAGCCCGAGTTGGCTGAGCAGATAGTGGGCGTGACTGTATTACATCAGGAGGATGCGGCCACGGCTTACCTGCCCTGGCAGGTGTGGTGTCAGGCAACAAGCAGGGACTCCACTGCAACCCATTCTCACAGATCTCTGTTCAAATCCCAGGTCTACACTTACTGGCTGGGATGACCCTGGACGAGTCACTCACTCTTTCTGTGCCTCCATTTCCCATCTACAAAGGAAATCACAGTGCCTACCTCTCATGGGAAGTCCCCACACGAGCCACTAGCTGAGTGCCCTCTGTCACGTAGATGTCCAGCATCCACTCGGTACCTTCCCAAGTCTCTGGCTTCTTCCCGTTAAGATTCACTTGCTTGTGGTTTGGTGGCATTGCTACTTTGTGTGGTCTTTAAGGCGTAAACCTCAAGCCACTCTGCCATCTCTCAGAGCGAGGACAGAGGGTTGGCCTTAGCCCACTGCCTAGTGTGGGCCTCACACGTTGCTGCCATGCAGTAATCAGTACGTATTTTTTTATGACGAGTACTTACATGTACAAGCAGGGACTGCACCTTAGTTTACCATTTTAATCAGATAACTCCTTGTTGGGGAAATATCGCTTGTAAAGCGTAGAAGAAATGGAAATATCACTTGGAGCAACGTTAAAACACATGGTAAAATCACGAAGAGAGGCTACCCTCATCCCTCTGAGGGCCTCTGCAGGGCTGCAAGCACTGCTCACCAGCTGTCTCCTGGTGGGGATATCAGGTGCAGCCCACTGCCAGGCGCAGCTGTCTCGGCCCTGCTGTGTCTGAGGTCGGTGGGCACCGGAGTCATCTTTGCAGACTGTGCCTGGAGCTGTGTGCTTAGCCCGGTCCACCCCCACCCAGATGCGGCCTCAGGGGGCTGCGGCACAGAGCTCTCGGCTGTCCCCACCCAGCAGGGGGCGCCGGGCAGCACTGGTCCCGCTCCTGCGGGTGGTGTCACTCCTTACCCAAGGAGCTGAGTGCCAGGCACAGAATTCCTCCTGTCGCCGTAGGGAGACAAGACACACAGGACCTGGCTGGCTGTGGAACATCAGAAAGAAGGCGCTAATATTGCATGACCATCGCCAAAAATGCAGTGTGAACATTGCCATGCCCCCAGCCTGAAATCAGCCGCCCCCAGCATCACTCCAGCAGGTGGAGAAGAGCGGGTCTGACTGAATGCCTCTGGGGATCCACACTCTCGTTCCCCAGTACGTTCTCCTTCGGAGGTTCCCCCAGCTCCTCAGTGATGGTCTCCTTGGAGCTTGAGTTCTTCCCATCCTCTCCTGCCCTCCATCAGAGTGTAGACAGATCCCAGCCTCCACAAGGGCCCCACCCTCCAAAGTCCAGCCTCGATTTTCTGCAGTGACTGCTCAGTGGTAGGTGCAGCAAGACGTGTAAAGGAAAAGTCACCCAAGAACAAGGCACAGATCTTGCCAGAAGGGGCACAGGTGTGTGTCCATGTCTGCAGGAGGGGACGACGGGCTCAGCCGCTTCTGCCTGGCAGGGCCAGGTGCTCCCTGTCACTAGGCCCTGTGCAGATGGCCCTGCACAGAAACACCCCAGTGTCTACCTGAGAAGCGGACGCCTGTCGGGCCATCTCCTCGCCTGGGGCACCCAGGGTCCCGAGTGGCCCGTCCCCCCTCTGTGGGCTCGGTTCGTTTCGTTTTTGGAAAGTGTGGTTAATCTCAGTGTCACACCCAGTACCACCACATGTCCCAGTGCACACCACATGTCGCCTCTGCCCGGAACAGTGGGACAGCTTTATCATGACTGTTTCATTTCCAAAGCCCCTCAGATAGGCAGGCTTTGCTCGAAGAACAATCTGATTCTGGGAAAAGGTTATCTGCGTCTTCTAAGAGTGTTACCATGATACCAGGAATACAAAGATGAGTTTGAGCATCATCCTTTCAGGAAATGTAAATACCTAAAGCAAAGGATCCCAGGGCAACTTTTTTTCTTCCCCATTATCAACTCCATAAAGAGCCTTTTCAGACTTTTTTTTCAATTGTCCCCTCATGGCCTTCTAATAACATAGATATGCTGTGTATCTGTTTATGTTCTATATGTGTACTTAGACTTTATATAGAAAGGAGTAAGATTCTTCCACCTCCAAGAACCAATGATCACTCCCTTGAAGGCTCCATCACCCCCATGGAGAATGCAGCATGGCCAGGCATGTAAAAGCGTCTCTTACCAGGTCTGCTTTGTCAGGCGGTAGACTTCGATTAGTAGATAAGCCTTCCTGGGCCAGGGGCCTCATAACTGGTCAGTAGTGTTGCCAGATTTCACAAACAATGTATATATATATATAGAATGTCCAGTTAAACTTGAATTTCAGATAAATCATTTTTTAAGTAAAAGTATGTCTTATGCCATATTTAGACATCATTTGTTATATCTGGCAGTGCTACTTGTAAGGATCCTACTGTTCTGAGGATAGAAAGTGCACTTCCCATTAAGTAAGACTTTTCATTAACAGGAAGAACGTGAGCCTCCATTTAATAGGCTGGGCAAAAGGATGCCAAATTGCTTTTGATGAAGTTTTTATTTTCATGAGCTGATTTCAACAAAGGTTGTTAGAAACAGCCAAACATCAGCCGGACACAGTGGCTCACACCTGTATCCCAGCACTTTGGGAGGCCGAAGTGTGCGGATGGCTTGAGCCCAGGAGCTCGTGACCAGTCTGGGCAACATGGCAAAACCCTGTCTCTATGAAAAAATAAAATAAACAGCCAAACATTTGCATATTGATGAGATTCTTTTTTAAAAGTAACAGCTCATTTTTGCTTTGAATTCTATATGAAAACTTGTGCTGTATTCGCAAGTAACGAACAGACATGGGGTAAATCTCAGAGTGTCTGAAGATCGTTCCGCAGATGCCAGGTCTTACCCATGTTTCTGCTTATTCTCCAATCTAGTCGACGCCAGAGGGAGGCATCAAAAAAAGATCCGGAGCAAAACTCAGAATTACCTCAACCTGTACGCGGCGGAAGGCCTGCGCACCTTGTGCATCGCCAAGAGGGTGAGTGGGGGCGGCCCCACGAGGGTGCCTGTGCCGGTGGGCGCCCCGCAGTGAGCAGCACCTGGTGCAGCACTCAGCAATGCATCTCCCACAGGTTCTGAGTAAAGAAGAGTATGCCTGCTGGTTGCAAAGCCACCTAGAAGCAGAGTCCTCCCCAGAAAACAGCGAGGAGCTCCTCTTCCAGTCTGCCATTCGCCTGGAGACGAACCTGCACCTGTTAGGTAATTAACTTGCGAGCCGCATGCCTAAGAGCAGCGTGGAGTTTGCAGGGGCAGCCCTGGAGGGGTGAGAGCTCTTGTCAGCAGCTGCTCCGCAGGCTGGCCTTGGTTAGGGAGCTGCCTGGCCGGACGCTGGTGCAGCCGAGGCGGGAGGGTGCTTGCCTGAATCTTCTCCCAGTGTCGTTTCTGTGAGGCGCAGCTGCTGCCTGCCAGGCACCCCAAGACAGCAGCTGCCATGCTTCCCCTTAACCTGCTTTCCCACCAAAAATAGAGACAAGGAGTGAGGTTCCTGACAGTTGGGGGTTGAAAGGATGTTTCCCTCGGGAAACAGGGAAACTTTTGGAACCCAGAGACTGCTGCACTTTGCATCTTAGGAATGTTTCACAGATTTGAGGTGGATGAAAAGAACATGGGCTCATTTTTTTTCTGAACTATGTCCACATTTCCTACTGTGTTCATCTTGGTACTTAGTAAATGCTAACTAGTATCAGTGATAAATGAAGATGTTTTTTATGTTATTGCTTAATACTTAAAATATTTATTTTCCTATTTATTAAAGCATTCATTAAACTAGCTGAGTCACTGTATACGTGCTCTGTGTGTCCTCGAGGAGCTGGTGTTGAGGGTGCTGCACCCCCACCTCCATCCCGGGTGCTGTGGGTCAGGTGGTACCTCTCGAACACAAAGCCCTGAGGAGTTCATCTTCACTTCACACAAAAAGGCGGTGTTCACTTGCCCTCTTTTTCTGGGCAGAGGAGTTGGGATAGCTATATATTTATATCTACATTTCTAGCATAATACATAGTTAAGGTTTGCATTTAATAGCGTAATGTACACTAGGCATAACATATATCTGCACACATTTTATGCATTATTTGCCCATAGTATCTTATAGAAGGCCACACATTACTCGGAAAGCCCTGGGATCCAGGAGCCCAATGGCACCACGAGAGGCAGCCCTGGATGTGAATTAAATGGAACACCTGAGAAATGGCTGTGCCTGTTTTAGTCCCCGAAGTTTTGGCTTACTAAAACAGGGCTGCTGTCGTCTGGACTGACTGGGCTTCCCCAGAAGACAGTATTGTGCAGGCCTGTGGGGTAGGAGCCGTCTGCTGGTTCTCCCAGACGTGCCCGCCCAGCCTCACTGACCAGCCTGGCTTTTAACCCTTCACTGTGGGGCACCTTCCCCAGGGAGCAGCTTTTCCCCCGGACAGCACTAACTTCTCGAATGGAGGGAAATTGACCCTCCGGTGCCTTTTCACAGTGTGTGCGGGTTCCACCCCCTGGAGTCATGCAGACAGAATCTCCTCCCTTTTCCGCATGATGAAACCTTGACTATTTGGGGACATGGCTGTGAGTCCCAGCCTGCCCTTTCTCCACCTTCCCTGCTCTCAGAGCCCAGGAGCCCTGACTCATTTGTCCAGCCCTGCTCTGCCCCTGCGAGCTGGTTGTGCAAGTTGGCCAGGCAGGCTGGTCGTGCAGGCTGGTTGGGCAGCCTGTGGCTCAGTCCTTTTTGCATCCAAGTTCTGCTCTGTGGGGCTGGTAATCCCAGTGTTTCAGGCTCCCGTGAGGGTGAAAGGAAGGGATGACGGGAGGCACTGAGCGTGGCGCAGGCACAGGGCCTGGCTCTGAGCGGTTGTGCGGTGATGAGTCTCCTGTTGGTGCTTCCACACCGTTTGCACCCAGCTGGCCTCTCCTCTGCCGGCTCTCTCTGGTGATGGTGCATCTGTCACCTCTCTTGGCCCGGATGCTGTAGCTCTGTTAACATATCCTATAAGTCATTAACAGCCCCTGCTGCACCGAGGCTCATAGTGAACTTGAGATCCAGTCATCTTAGGTCTTCTTCACAGGGATTTCTTGCTTGGATTCTGTAATTTTTACTTGGGCAACTGTGTGAAGATCTAAAATCAGAGTTTTCTGATCCCCTGTTCCGCTTCCTTTGATTGGAGTAGGGATCCTGGCCATCAGCATTTCTCCAAACCCTGATTCCACCACGTCCCGCTGTCATCCTTAGGTGACACTTCCCTCCAAGTGCACATGAGGATGGCTCTGAGATGTGTTGGTGATGGAACTCCTGGGTTGCCCACATGGGTGCCAGCCGTGCACTGGAGCCTGCTCACGCCTGCTGGCAGAGCCCGTGGATAAATTTTGAAGCATTTTGCAGTAGCCCACATAAATGTTCAGGAATCTCATGTTGCCTTTTGATGCTATGTTAGTAGATTGAAGTCAGCCGAGGTGGGAGTATTTACACCACAGAAATGAGCAAATGCAGTCAGTCAGCCTCCCTCCCACAGGCCGGTTGTTCACCACTTACCATCTCCTGCTACCTGGTATGTTTATGTTTCAAATGACGAGGCCTGAGCCGGAGAGTACAAGAGCCACCCACCACCTTAGTGTTCACACAGCTCAAACGCGGACACTGTGTTCCAGCTCCTCAGCTTCATTGAGAAAAGTGAAGCCAGCCACTTATATATTTACTATTCCAAAGCCAAATACTCCTTTGTAAGTCTTTCCATGAAGGTGCTTTCTTTTTTTTTTTTTTTTTTAGCTTTGAGACAGAGTCTCACTCTGCCACCTGGGCTGGAGTGCAGTGGTGCGATCACAGCACACCGTGAGCTCAAATTTCTGGGCTCTAGTGATCCTCCCGCCTCGGGCTCCTGACTATCTGGGACCACAGGCATGGGCCACCAGGCCCAGATGAATTTTTAATTTTTTTGTTAGAGATGGGGTCTCACTCAGGCTTGTCTCAAACTCCTGGTTCAATGCGATCCTCCTGCCTCAGCCTGCCTAAGTGCTGGGATTACAGGTGTGCACCCCTGCACCAGGCCCAGGTGCTTATCTTAAATAGCATCAGAGAACCATACATAACTATCTTTGGCAGAAAGATCTCCATGCTCTCCATGCTCTTGAAATTTTCTTTTTCTTAATGCTCTGGGCAGGAACCTAAATTCAAAGGACACTGTCTTGCTCATTTTCCCTGGCGTCCTTGCTAGTTTCTCTAAATGTCTAAAACTTCCTTGTTGGTGAAATCCTTTCCCCTCCCGTTCAAAGCCGTGTGGCACCAAGCACAGTGACGCTGGGCCCTGCACACTACCAACTCCTGTGTTATGATACTCAGAAATGCCAGGCCCTCCCAAGGGTCAGGTCATAAAGACAGTGGCATTGACTCAGAGTCACATAAATTATATCACGAACAAGTACCTTGGAAAGCTGAAGAAAGCCACCGTGCCCCAAATCATCTTGAAAGGCTGCTCCCTGCAGACACTCTTTCCTCTGCCGTGTTTCATGCCAAGGTGGGGGTCCTTCCCATAACTCCGTTTTTCAGTTCAATGCTAGTCTGCACCTGACTCAGGCTCACACCTTATAAAGGTGAGGGTTGTGGGGTGACCCAGTGGGAGGCCCATGAGTTTGACCAATTAGCTCCTGAACTAAGAAGTTCTGTTTTCAAGGTGTTAGCTTTTCCCTGTGAAACAACAGACACCCTCCGAATGGGAGTTTCCGGCAAAGCCTTCCCTGCTTTCTTTCTTGGCAGACGTTTAACTGAGGGACTCTAGCTGGGCAGCTGGGATACGAAGGTGGGACGCACAAGATCCTTGCGGCCGGAAGTTGCCATTTACAGAAGAGTGGGGAACTGCCTGGGTTATGTTTCAAGCACTGTAGTGGAAGCGTTATCCTGGCAAATTGTCAGTAATCCATCAAGGTTAGCCATTATTAGGCTTACTCTGTAATCACTATTACTATCATTAAGTATGAATGAATTACTGCGAACACACAGAGGAAGGCAAGACCATCCCTCTGCCCTCCCCAGACATGAAGAAACCTGTCACAGTGCAAGTGACCCTCAGGATGAGCCAGTTCCGCCTTCCCCTCCCCATGCCTGCCATCCCGTCATTCTAGAAGAAGGGGTAAGGGCGGCTTAGTTCATTTGTGCTGCTGTCACACAATACCACAGACTGGGGGCTTAAGCCACAGACATTTACTTCTCACAGTTTTGGAGGGTGAAAGTCCAAGATAAGGCTGTGACAGCTTGCAATGTCTGGTGAGGGATCTCCTCCTGGTTTGCAGGCGGCTGCCTCCTTGTGGCGTCCTCACACGATGGGGAGATTGAGAAATCACCTCTCCAATGCCGATTGATTGATTGATTGATTGATTAAGACAGAGTCTTGCTCTGTGTCCCAGGCTGGAGTGCAGTGGTGTGATCTCAGCTCACTGCAACCTCCACCTCCTGGGTTCAAGCAATTCTGCCTCAGCCTCCCAAGCAGCTGGGATTACAGGCACCCACTACCACGCCCAGCTAATTTTTGTATTTTTAGTAGAGAGGGGGTTTCACCATGTTGACCAAGTTGTTCTGGAACTCCTGACCTCAAGTGACCCACCCCCCTCGGCCTCCAGAAGTGCTGGGATGACAGGCGTGAGCCACCGCACCCAGCCCCAGTGCATCTTTTTATAAGGACATTGATCCCATCGTGGGAGCCCCATCCTCATGACCTCATCTGAACTTAATTACCTCCTGCAGGCCCCACATCCTAATACTATCACATTGGGGATTAGTGCTTCCTCCTATGGATCTGGGGGACACAAACGCTCAGTCCATAGCAGCATCCCAGCACAGGGCACAGCATGGTGTCGAGCAGTAAAGGAGCCTCAGTCAGGGCTGGAACCCGGGGCCTGGGGGCTGCAGCTTACTTCCAGAGCGGGGAAGACAGAAACCATCTCACCAAGATGTAAACAGATTAAAAAAAACACCAAAACAAAACCCAAGGCAGGCCCAAGCACATTTCTGCAGTCAATAGTAGATTTTTCCCAACATACTGAGATCAAAAAGGCAAAACCCGCCTCTCGACTTCTCTATGTTTGTGGAAAAAGCATATTTAAGATAATCTTGGTTTCAAGACATAATGGGCTTGCCTGTGAAGCCTGTTTCTATAGTGACTAGTAACAAGCATTGTTGAGACTGGACATTCTGAATTTCATTCACCAGAAGCTTTGTATGGGATGGGCAATTTTTAAGGCTGTATTTTTATCCCTCCAAATAATCGTCATTCCCAACACCTTCCCATACGCTTTGCTTTCAGGTTATCTGTAAAGTTACAAGTTAGAGATAAGTCGAGGTACTTTGGTGTAAGTACATACAATTATACTCAGTGACTCACAGTTACTCCTACGCACTCTGGACTGAGTCACATCGAAAGAGCAGTCAAAAGCGTCCACCACTGTCCTGAAATGGTCCCACAAAGGACTTCCTGTCACTGCATGGCAGGCAACTGGCAGCCCAGCCCCAGGCAAGGCCCAGGCAACAGGGACTGTACCAGTGCCTGCCTTCGGTGTATCTGGTGCATGCCATTTGCACCCCAGCAGGATTGGGGGCGCACGTGAGAAGCGGGTTCGCTCACACTGCTGTGCATTTGACCAGGTGCCACTGGGATTGAAGACCGCCTGCAGGATGGAGTCCCTGAAACTATTTCTAAATTGCGTCAAGCGGGCCTGCAGATTTGGGTTCTCACTGGTGACAAACAAGAAACTGCCGTCAACATTGCGTATGCCTGCAAACTGCTGGACCACGACGAGGAGGTCATCACCCTGAACGCCACGTCCCAGGTAGGTGGGTTTCAAGTGGCTCTGCTTCCTTCCCCTGGGGTGGTCCATGTTCATCGTGGTCCCCTTGGCAGAGACTCTCATTCCTGGCAGCTGCTGTGAGAAGGACCTCACCCTCTGCGTTCAGGTTTAGGACGTGCATGTTACTGCCTTGGAAGAGGTGAAGTTTGCTGGAATTCTTAGTACCAAAGGAATGCACATGTGGACTTTATTAATACGAAGTTCAGCCTGCTTTCTCCTGACATACTGTCCAAGTCATCAGAGAACTTTCTCGTGAGGTCCCATGTGCTTCTACAGTGGAGCCAGGACAGTGGTCCATTTAGCACTGACCACCTCAGGACCATCGCAGGCACTGAGGACTTCCTTATCCAGTCGGATTTGTCTGTTTAAATCCCCAAGGCTGTGGGGAATAGCTGCCTCATATACTGCCCTGGTCTGGGCTCTGAGTCCTCACAGGAGTTCCCACTCAAAACTTCTTGCGCTGGCTTTCAGGCTTCTTGAATGGAGCAGGGAACCGTCTTGTTGTGGCTGATCTGCTCCTCCCCAGTGTGGCCAAGGCCACCACAGCCTCTCTGGGACCACACTTAAGAGTCCCCCCAGCCCCTCTTAGGTCCACAGCTGCACCATCAGCAGACACCAGCCTGCTTTTCAAAGTGCTGTACTATTTCGCTCAGTATCTCTTCCAGCACTGCACATTGACATTGATTTTCTTCTGCTAGCCCCTCTAATGGGTGTGTAATGGTATCTTGTGATGGTTTTAATTTGCATTTCACTAGTGTCTAATGAAGTTGAACATCTTTTCATGTGCTTATTTTCCATTCATATATCCTTTTAGATGAATTGTCTAGTCAAGTATTTTTCCATTTTCTAATTGAGTTGTTTTCTTAAGGTTCAGTTTTGAGAATTCCTTGTGTTTTCTGTATGCAAGTCCTTTGTCAGCTATGTGATTTGCATATATTTCATCCCTGTCTTATTTTTTTAATATTGTCTTTCACAAAAGCTTTTAGTTTTGATAAATTGTTATTCTTTTTAGATTTAATTTTATTTTATTATTTTATTTTTTTGGAGATGAGGTCTCACTCTGTTACCCAGGCCGGAGTGCAGTGGCGCCATCGTGACTCACTACAGCCTCAATCTCCTGGGCTCAAGGGATCCTCCTGCCTCAGCATCCTGAGTAGCTAGGACCACAGGCGGGCACAAGCATACCTGGCCAATTTTTTTATTTTTTTAAGAGATGGGAAGAGGGGGTGTCCCCTTGTTGCCCAGGCTGTTGTTGAAATCCTGAACTCAAGTGATCATCCTGCCTCGGCTGAGATTACAGGCTTGAGCCACTGTGCCTGGTCTGATTCCTCTTTTTTTTTTTTTTTTAAATTGTATGGATCATGCATGTGGTGTCATGTCTTAGATGTGCCTAATTATGAATATTTTCTCCTATGTTTTATTCTAAAAGCATTACACGTTAACATCTTGTCTATAGATGCAGTCCATTTTGGATCACATTTCATGAAAGGTATGAGGGTTAGCTTAGACTTCGTCTTTCCACATGTGACTGCCCAGTTCCTCCAGTACCATTTGTTGAAAGCGTCTTTTTTTGGTTGCAAGCGTCTTTGTCAAAAATCAATTAGTTATATTTGTGTGGGTCTGTTTCTAGACTTTCTGTTCTGTTCCATTGATTTGTTTGTCTGTCCCTTCACCAATACCGTGTGTATTGATTCATTGTAGTAGTTTGATTACTGTAGTTTTTTATAAGTCTTAAAAATTGGTAGTGTTATTCCTCCAACTTTATTCCATTTCAAAATTGTTTTGGCTAGTCATCTTGTTTGCCTTCATGTATGAATTTTAAATTAATTTTCCCATACAGAAATTCCTGCTGGAACTTTTATTTGAATTTTGTTAAATTTATGAACCAATTTGGGAAGCATTGATGTTTTTATTATGTTGATCTTCCATTCTGCACAGTTGGTATATCTCTACATTTTTTAAGTCTCCTTTTATTTCTTTTATCAGCATTTTATAGTTTACAGCATACACATCGCATACATGTTTTGTTAGATACATACCCAAGCACCAATGCTCCTCAACTTATGACAGGGTTATGTCCCAGTCAACCCATCATAGGTCAAAAACGTCATAAGTTGAAAATGTATTTAATACCCCCAATAAACCCATCCAAAAGTTGAAAATTTGTAAGTTGAACCATTGTAAATCAGGGACCATCTGTACAATGTTTTTGGAGGTTTTGTAAATAGTATTTTTAAATTTTTATTTTCCATCTGTTTATGGTACAGTTTTCCCTTGGACGCATAGGGATTAGGGATACCAGTTCCTCTGTGTGGTCAAAAATCCACATATAACTTTTGACTCCCCCAGAACTTAACTACTCATAGCCTACTGTTGACCAGAAGCCTTACTGATAACATAAATGTCAATTACCACCTATTTTGTATATTGTATGTATTATATGCTGTCTTCTTACAATAAAGTAAGCTAGGGAAAAGAAAATCTTAAGGAAGAGAAAACATATTTGCTATTCATTAAGTAGAAGCGGATCTTCACTGGCTGTTTCCTTGGTCATCTTTATTCTGCCATTGAGCCCATCCAGAGAGTTTTTAAAAATAAAGTCTATATATAGAATTGTTTCAGATTTAGAGAAACACTGTGAGGAGAGTACAGAGTTATTTCTCATATCTGCCATATGTAATTTATTCTGTTCCTCATCTCGCATTAGCCTAGTACATTTATCACATCAAGAAGCAATGCTGATACATTATTACTTTCTAAAGTCCATACATTGCCTTGGTTTTTACCTAGTGTCCTTTTCCTGTTCTGGGGTCCCATCCAGAACACCACATTACATTTATTCAGTCATCATGCCTCCTTACACTCTTCTTGGCGGTGACACTTCTGGAAACTTTCTTTACTTTTAATCATTTTGACCATTTTGAAGAGCGTTGGCCAGGTATTTTGTAGAAGGCCCCTATATTGGGATTTGTCTGATGTTTTTCTTATCACTGAAGTGGAGCTAAGGGTTTTAGGGAGGACAGCCACAGAGACCAAGTGCCATTTTCATCATATCCTGTCGAGGGTACATGCTATCAACACCATGCCACTATCAACACCAAGCAATATACAGCTTGACCTTGTGATTGTCGGGTTTATTCACTGTGCTCTTTGCCTCTTCCATACTGAATTCTTCTGAAGGAAGTCACTGTGCACAGCTCACAGTTAAGAGTGTGGAGTTGGCCGGGCGCGGTGGCTCAAGCCTGTAATCCCAGCACTTTGGGAGGCCGAGACGGGCGGATCACGAGGTCAGGAGATCGAGACCATCCTGGCTAACATGGTGAAACCCCGTCTCTACTAAAAAATACAAAAAACTAGCCGGGCGCGGTGGCGGGCGCCTGTAGTCCCAGCTACTCGGAAGGCTGAGGCAGGAGAATGGCGTGAACCCGGGAGGCGGAGCTTGCAGTGAGCCGAGATCCGGCCACTGCACTCCAGCCTGGGCGGCAGAGCGAGACTCCGTCTCAAAAAAAAAAAAAAAAAAAAAAAAAAAAAAGAGTGTGGAGTTACAGTTTTCTTCTTGAGGGCAGAGTATCTACATAGATGATTTAGAATCCAGTGAGCTTTTTATTTCAGTTAATTATTTCTGTCTAAAATTTCTATTTGATTTTCCGAAATATCTTCCTTCTTTTTGGCCAAGACTTTCTTTCTGTTCATTTCCAGCACATTCAATCTTACTTCTTGGAACATTTGGATAATGGCTGTTTTAGTCTTTGTTGATAATGTCAATATCTGTGTCATCTTGACGTTGGCTTCTGTGGATTGTCTTTTTCCACAGAGTTAAGATTTTCCTGGTTTTGTGTGCTAAGAAGTTTTGGATTGTATCATGGGCATTTTGAATATTATGTTATGTCACTGGCCATTTTTAATTTCTACGGAGAATGTGGATTTTGTTAAGCAGGTGATCAACCCTGTGGGGTTTGGGCTGTGAGCTCTGGGTGTTGGTTTCAAAGGCAGATGTGTTTATAAGACTTAGTCTTGCATTTTTGCCCTCCAGAGGTCACCTTGGAACTTGGGTGGCAGTCTGTTGCAGAGTTTGCCTCTCAAAGGCTTTGTTATGGGTGAGGCCAGGAATTCATAAACAACATTATGGGGTCAGTTAGCCAGGCTTCTCCTTTACAATTTTTCCAGTGCCTTCTGGTTCCCCAGGAATCCCCTTTTCAGTCTTCTGGCAGGAAAGGTGGAGTGCATCACCCTCTTCTTCCCGTATTTCCTGCCTCTCCCCTGTGTCCAGCACCAAGTGGGGGCAGAGTAGAAGACAGAGCACCACAGGCTGTGATGGAAAGGAGGATCCAGCTCCCTTGGAGTCTGCGGCAGCAGACGGC
Organism: Theropithecus gelada; assembly: GCF_003255815.1. Taxonomy (NCBI): domain Eukaryota; kingdom Metazoa; phylum Chordata; class Mammalia; order Primates; family Cercopithecidae; genus Theropithecus; species Theropithecus gelada. The sequence continues at coordinate 3,006,944 of NC_037674.1, forward strand.
TCTGCCACTGCCATTCCTGCACAGCCACGGTAGCAAAATTGCCTGGGACTGGGTTTAAAATAATAGAGGAAAAAGAATAAATAAAACTGCAGACTTCCTCATCTTCTCAGAGCATTGGGAACCTCCTTTTCACTCCTCAAGCCAGAGCCAGAAGGTGTCTCCTGGAGCTCTGTCTGTCCCTGCCCTGGGGCCCACGTCCAGGTTCCCTGGTGCCTTGGGCCAAGCCAGGGGCCACCAGAGTAACAGTGACATACCCACCACGCAGTCAGTGTCCTTCGCACACTTGTCTCCTCTCCCAGTCCCTCAGCTGCTGCTCACTCTCCGAGCTCCACGGTAGTGACCCCATGCATCCTGCCCGCACGCCGGCTGCAGTCAGTGGGAGCTCGGGATGGAGGAGTCGTCTCCACTGTTGTGCAAGTCCAGGGAGCTCATGTACTTCCTGTGATGGCATCCTGCATTCTCCTGCAGGCCTTCCCCAGTTACTGCCGTATCCCACCCCACGCCTTGGAGGCAAAGCTCTCCCTCTCTTGTCCATCTCCACACTTTCGCATATCCCGGCTGGTGATTTGCTGCAGTCATGAGTGTGTGTGCATCAACTCTCTGTTGCCCCTATGGCAGTAACTGTGTCTTTTCTGTCTCCTTTTCTCTAGTCCGGCTTCGTTTTCTGAGTACAAAGGATCCTCAGTAAGCGTGTGTTGAACGCAGCTGGATTTCCGTGGTGTGTCTGGTCACTGAGTTAGCAGACTCACCGTCTGCAGAGGATCGGGGGCTGCTCAGGCTCGCCGGAGCGTGTTTGTCCCTGGAGACTGTGGACCCTCCTGTGCCTCCTGCTCCTGCCCCTGGTCCCTAGTGCTGCTACCACCATAGGTGTTCCTCCTCTTTCTGGAATCCAGATCAAGTTTGCCTATTAAAAGCCTCTGTAATTGTACTTTTTTTCTTTTCCTGGCTGAATTGGAGAACTTAAGGAGAATACTGAAAATTCCATTTCTTTACGGGCTAATCATAACAAAGCCTTTTGCAGAGCTCTGTGTCCTGCAGTTGGTCCTTGGTGAGTTAGGTAAGGGCCTCCAAGAACCATCAGGAAGTACATGGAGGGCCCTCAGTCTAACTATCCAGCAATTTTGCAATATACAGTCCAGCCTCCCAAAGTGAAGATGGTCCATTCCAACCTCTGCACTGTATCACGGGCGATCAAGTAAGATCCTAGAGAAACCTAAACCAGTTCAGTCTCTTCTATGGGGAAAGTCATCCTCTCTGGCTGAATTTCCGGAGGGTGGCCTCTGGGCAGGCAGGTACTACAGCCCAGGGAAAGATGTCAGCTCCAGAGGTGTTGAGCCAGGGCAGGGATGTTTGTGGCATGACTCTGAGGGAACTGCGCTGTCCTCTCACGTCCCTTTCAGGAGGCGTGTGCAGCCCTGCTAGACCAGTGCCTACGCTACGTGCAGTCCAGAGGCCTCCAGAGAGCCCCTGAGAAGACCAAGGGCAAAGTGAGCATGAGGTTCTCCTCTCTCTGCCCACCCTCCATGTCCACTGCCTCTGGCCGCAGTCCCAGCCTCGTGATCGATGGGAGAAGCCTGGCCTACGCTCTCGAGAAAAACCTGGAGGACAAATTCCTCTTTCTTGCCAAGCAGTGCCGCTCCGTCCTCTGCTGCCGGTCGACGCCTCTGCAGAAGAGCATGGTGGTGAAGCTGGTGCGGAGCAAGCTCAAGGCCATGACCCTGGCCATAGGCAAGTATCCCAGCTGGCCGGACGGCCTCCTCCCGGCTCGACCCCAACTTCCTCTACCCTTCCGTGCTGCACCACGAAATGGGCAAACATTTCCTCACCTTTCCTTCTGTCTGTAAAATCACACCCAGCACGACAGAGCAGGCAGCATCTTCTGAAGGTAAAGCTCACATTGGAAAGCCACAAAAGAGGGGAGCAGAGTTACAGGTTCATGCTGTAAGGTCAGTAATCCAGTGCTGCTTTACGGCAACAAGAGTGCTGCTTTACGGCAACAAGGTGGCACTTACCCTGTTTCTCTGGAGACAGGACACTAGAGACCTGCCTGTCCCAGGCTGTCCTGGCCACAGCAGAAGGCACTGCACACTCAGCCTTACCCAGGCCAACTTAGAAGGAAGGCCCTTTGCAGCTGCTTCTGGTCACCATGAGCCCCTGGGTGTCCAAGGCTTTGTAACACCTAAGGGTCCAGAGGCTTGGTGACCAGAATTCCCACTGCCTCCCGTCAGCTGTGCTGATGGTTCTGGGACAGGCTTCTGAGTAAATAAGTCCATCCTCAGATATGCATCGCTGCTCACCAGTTATTTAATAATATTAGTTATTAAAGGACTGTGTCTCTCATGGTAGTTTTTCCTGACAGACACTGTTGACCTGGAGAGCCCTGTCTGCTCCTCTCCAGGGATGGGATGGTGGCCACTCGCCTCCTTCCAGGCCATCCTCTCTGCCCACTTCTGGGCAGGCAGAGTCTCTAGCACAGGTTCAGGGGCTCAGCAGCACCACCTCCTGGTGAGGGCCAGGAAGGAAGCAGTGGCAGTGACCCCCACATGCCAACAACTGGACCTCCCTGTAAATAGAATCTACTGTAAATAGAATCTCCCTGTAAATAGAAGCCTAGGTGAGAATTGGCTCAGAAGTAAAGTACCCTCACCAATCCATCAGCCAGTGTTGGCTGTATTTTCTGCAAAAGGTCTGTGACAGCCACTGCTTGTTGACATGGGGATTGCCACCTGCCTGTTCACAGTGGGCACCTCACCTGGCCAGAGGAGACAGCTGTTGAGCCTGGGTCATGGTGGGAGTAAGGAGAGCGAGCACTGGCCTGAACAACACGGTTGTCACGGGGACCCTGTCCTACGCACCCTGAGGCCTGTAACTGCTAAGGAGAGTGGGCACAGGGCACGCGCTCAGAAGGCCCAGGGAGCCTAACAGCCACGTCCTGTCCTGAGGCCATCCTTGCCTTCCTGTGCCTGGGGTGGCCCTCAGGTTTCCCTGAGGAGCTGGAAACGGTCTTCAGGCTGACCTGCACCGCCCCCATCCCAGCCTCCTCCTCTGAGCGTCAGTGTCCTCCCTGGGAGCACGAGGACAACGTTAACCCTGAAAGGCCACAGTAAGACATGAATGATGTTTTCCTGGCCTGGCCAGTGCCCAGCTCAGCCACGTAGCCACTGGTGTCTGGTATTCCTTTAAGAAGTGGAAGGAAAGCCTTGGCTGATTAAAAAGAAAAGGAAACACAAAATGGAATCTCAAAAGAAAAAGGGAAAGCAATGACCGTAAGAACATTAGCGCATGGCTGGGCACGTGGCTCACACCCATAATCTCAACAGTTTGGGAGGCCAAGGCAGGAAGATCACTTGAGCCCAGGAGTTTGAGACCAGCCTGGGCAACACCAGTGAGACCCCATCTCTACAAAAAATAAAAAAAAATTAGCTGGGTGTGGTGGCACCTACCTGCAGTCTTAGCCACTTGAGAGGCTGAGGTAGGAGACTCGCCTGAGCCCAGAAGGTTAAGGCTGCAGTGGACCGTGATCACACCACTACACTCCAGCCTGGACAATAGAGCAAGAGACCCTGTCTCAGAAAAAAAAAAAAAAACAGCTGGGGTAACATGGTGGGCGAAACCCCATCTCTACTAAAAACACAAAACCTGGCTGGGTGTGGTGGCATGCACCTGGAGTCCTAGCTACTCAGGAGGCTGAAGTGGGAGGATCACTTGAGCCCAGGAGGTTGAGGCTGCAGCGAGCCATGATCATGCCACTGCACTCTCCCACCTAGCCTGGGTGACAGAGTGAGACCCTGTCTCAAAAGAAAAAAGAAAGAAAGAAAGAATGCGTTAAAGCACCAATGTGACCTACTCCTAGTGCCCAGTGGTTTATAATATAGAGTATTGTTGCATGCCATATCTCATTTTAAATGGGACATTCTGGGGAAAGCTGTACAGATTTCTATTACTTCAGAGAAGTCCAGTTTGATATATATTGACTGATCGCTTAATATTGGTCTCAATATTATAAAGAACAGGAAAATCACAAGGAAGAGACATCCTGTAGTCACACTATGAGTCACTCTAACTTTGTGTATCTGCACATTTTCTCACTTGTGCAACTTGGGATGTATGCCCTGATTTGGGCTCTTCTGCTGTCCAGTTCCAAGAATGGTGACCGTCACACAGTGATAACGACTTTATGTCTCTGCTCTCCTTTCCCCGAAGGTTTCCAGAGCTCTGACCTGTGACCTGTGTTCCTAAACATTTTCTATCAAAAAATTGACAGCGTGACGAGAAGTTCTCCTTTATTGCACCCCTAGAGGGCCCCAAAGTGAGCACAATGGCTAATACTGTGGCAATCCATGGGCAAAAAAAAAGAAAAGAGCTCCACAATATGCTGGGCTCAATTTAACCTCCTTCCTTTAGTTTAGAAACTGCCCGGGGAAGCGTACCTGGGAGTAGCCTTGGCTGCTTGGCTGGTGTAGTTCGGTAACTAATGATGATGAAGATGATGATGGCATCTTTCCTTGTGCCAGGCAGTAGGATGAGGGCTTTACTGGCGTAAGAGTGACACGGCAGAGCGGGTACCACGTCCCAGGTGGCTCAGCTCTAGCCCGCTTTCTGAAACATCTCCCGGTGTGTCTGGCTTATTCTGAATGCTTAACTCTATTCTCCCAGGGTAGGTGCTCTACTCCTTTTTCCCCCATCTTCCCCAGGACCCTTTCACAGGACTGAGTTCAGTGGGGACCCCCAAGGAAATCTAGCACATTGATTTGATCCTGTGCTGTTTCTAGAATCAAACAATTCTTCCTGCCTTTGCTGTTTCTAGGTGACGGAGCCAATGATGTCAGCATGATCCAGGTGGCAGATGTGGGTGTGGGAATCTCCGGCCAGGAGGGTATGCAGGTACAGACCAATCAGGCTATTCTGTGGGACCAAGTGGCCCTACTGGCCTCCTGTCCTATCACCCTGTGGGCTGTCCCCACCTTCCTCTGGGCTCTGTTGAACGAGGCTAAAGAGTTTGCCCTCGATACAGCTGATGCTCAGTACAGCTGCTGAGCCAATAGTGGAAGGTCTGGGGAAATACCACTCTTCCTGTTTATGAAGCAGTGTGCAATAAGCATGTCTTCCCATGTCACAAGTCTATTTTTGTGAAATAAGTGGTTCCGAGAGAGGCAAGGTGAGTCATCGCCTTCCGTCTGGCTTTCGATGGCTCAGTCCCAGCAGGCACGTTTTACTGTCCGTGAACACTGAGCAATACCATCTGAAAAAATGCCTTTGCTGTAGGTGGAGCCTGGCGTCACTGTACAGGTGGAATGTAGCCATCCTCACTCACACGGAAGTTCACCTCTGCATCTTTCCTCTGCCGCTGTGTTCACTCTCGGTCTGGGAGTCAGACATTGAGCAAATGACTTCACTAAAAATGTGCTGCTTTTAGATTAAGTATTACAACGGTGTCCAACATTTGGTTAAGTATGAATCACAACTTTTTTGGATTGGTGGAGATTTTAGGGAACAATTTATCCAATGTTCTGAAAACCAAGATATAGACACCACTTACTCACTGGTTGATTCATTCGCTGATTCAGTGGTTTGATCAGTAATTATCTGTTGGGCACGAACTTCGTGCCAGATCTGTGCAGAGCTCATTAGTAGTTTCAGCTGATGTTCCGCCCTCAGAGGGAGGGTCCTAAGCTAGATGCACCGTAGTTCCATCATGGCTGGTCCTTGACACTTGCCATACTCCCCGCACCGTCCTCTGACTGGAACCTCTGCATTATGTTACTCACACGTTTTTCTTCCTCCAGAAAACTGAAAATGGTGTTCACGTGTGACTCACCTTTGTGTCTTCACAGTGCCCAGCGTGGCACCTTGCACAAGGGGAAGCTCAAGACACATTTGCTAAATAAATGAACAAAATACAGGGGACCCTTGAACAACACAGGTCTGAACTGTGTGAGTCCACTTATATGGGGACATTTTTCAATAAATATTTGGGAAATTTTTTGGAGATTTGTGACAATTTGAAAAAACTTGCAGATGAACTACATAGCATAAAAATATCGAAAAAATTAAAGAGGGCCAGGTGTGGTGGGTCACGCCTATAATTTCAGCACTTTGGAAGGACAAGGCGGGAGGATCACTTGAGGCCAGGAGTTTGAGACCAGCGGGGCAATGTGGTGAAACCCCATCTCTACTAACAATGCAAAAACCTCGGCGTGGTGGCCCATGCTTGTAGTCCCAGCTACTTAGGGGGCTGAGGCAGGAAGACCACTTGAGCCTGGGAGGTTGAGCCTGAAGTGAACTATGATTGCACCACTGCACTCCAGCTTGGACAATACAGTGAGACCCAGTCTCTCTCTCTCTCTTTCTTTTTTTTTAAGAAAAAAAAAAATTAAGGAAAAGGTAGGTATGTCATGAATATGTGAAATACATGTAGATTCCGTTGTGTGTGTTTATCAACTGTTTATGTGATCAGTAAGGCTTCCCATCAACCGTAGGCTATTCGTAATTAAGTTTTGAGGGAGTCAGAAATTACATGTGGATTTTCGACTGTTCGGGGACGCCCCTAACTCCAGTGTTGTTCAAGGGTCAACTGTAGTTCATTCATTCTGACTTTTTTGGCATTGCTTCTGTTTTCACGGTTTCCTCTACTGAAAATCTGATGGGGGCAGTGCCTGTTGACCTCATATGCTTGGAAACTCGACTAGTAAACATCTTTTGGATCAGATACTTGAATGTTGAGCAGGTGGCTGGGGAGGGGCCGGAGCTGCCATGCCTGCTCCCCTCCTCAAGGTGGGAACACCAGCCCAGGCCCTGGGGCTGTACGTGAGAGGTGATGGGAACGGCTGAGCCACAGGGCAGGTGCCCGGAGGTGCAGCTTTGAACAGGCGTAGCTGCTGGGGAGGAGGTTACTGGGCACTTCTGCAAGTATGTAAAGCTGCACATCCTCCCTGGGGATGTGTTTGGAGAGATGGGGCCAGGCTTGATACCTTTCCTTACCATCCTGTGCACTTCGGTTGTCCAGCACTGGGACCCTGTTGCTTGCATTTTAGTCAGTCCCTGCTGAGCCCTTTGAGAGATGAGCTGTGGGATGCTGATGCCGGAGCTGTCAGAGCTGAGCTGTGGAGAGTCAGACAGGAGGAGTAGGTGCTCCCCAGCTCAGCCAAGGTGGGGAGGTTGTCCCAGGCAGGGGGCAGGAGGAGCAGAGGAGATCTCCCAGCTCCCAGGAAGCTCTGTCTTCGTGAGCTCCTGCACCATCTAAAGCCAAGGCTGGCTGGGAGCCAGGGGTACAAGATGACCCCTACATCTCCGATCCTGCTCTCCTGAAATTCCCAGAAAAGCTGGGAGGCTTTGGAAAGGTCACTGTGACGGAAGGACAAGCATTGTATTTGAGGCCTGGATTTAGGGGAGGAAGGGGCTGCAGAAGGCTGGCAAGCCAGGTGACCTCAGCAGGGGTTTGACTGTGGTTCTCAAGGGCGGGGGTTTCTTCTTCAAAGGCAGCCTAGAGTTTGGCCTTGCAGGCCATCAGCCTCTTTTTAACACTTGTCCCTTTTGACTGAACTTTTCAGACAGATTCTGTGGAGGACGGGGACTGTGTCTAATGGTATCTGTTTCTCCAAGTCTGTGGCTGGCAATAGTGGAGTCCTAAGAGATGATTTTTGAGAGAATGAATCATGGGGTTAATGAGTAAAGCACTACAGAACACGAAAAGACTTTTAAGCCCCTATGTATTGACAGGAAGAGGCAGAGAGACGTTTGCTGTGAAATCCTTAACTTTTGGTTCAGAAAATTGATGTTCTAAGGTTTTGTGTATCATGACACTATTCCATTTCAAGCATACCACTTGAGGCATAATTTACTGCTTTCTACATATTATTTGAGTATAGGGAAATCAGTTAGATGTTAAAGGCAGATTGGCATTTTGTTTAGAATAACCTGATGGTAAGGAGAAATCTAACATTTTCTGCCATTTTGTTTGATTTTTTTTCCCAAAGACATTTATTGTACAGTGGGTTTCAAATTATTCTGGGGACAAAAGGTATCATTTGGTGGCATTTTCCAGCCTAGTTGGCTTCATCGTGTAGGCACCTTGCTTGATGATGTGCAGGGGAATCTTCCACGGCAGGGTCCTGCCTGTCCATGGAGGAAACGTCTTCTCCACTCCCTCCTGCACACAGCCACCACCTGCACCCGGCGTCCTGGGTTGGGAGTGTGTGGGAGGCCAGTGGAGCCGTGGGCCTGGCCTTGCCCATCACCAAGGCTCCTGGGGAGAACAGCCCAAAATGCACGTCCCAGGACAGGGAATGTCTGTCTCTGATACATATGGCAGGAGCAGCTTTGGGTCATCCTTGGGTTGTGATCATGGACCGATTTAGAGGAAAATGACGTCCAGGGGTGAAGAAAGGCAGATAAACTCCATGCATCTCTGTGTTTTTTCATTTGTTGAGAAAACAGCAGGAAAAGGAAAACATTTTAAACCCCATTAATGACACACATTTGAAAGCTTAAATGAATCCTATAAGGTGACATCCCTGAACTAGCATGTTGGGCGAGATTGCCTCTTTTGTAATGGAAGGAGATGCTGAGGGAGATGACAGCAATTGAGACCCTGGCCAGCCACGCTCCCACTGTGATCGGAACGGGAATTTTCCTTGCCTGTTGTGTACCTTGCATTTTGAGAAGAGAAGACAAACCTTACACCAGGTCGGCATCGCCAGTAACAGGAATCCTTCTCCCTTTGAAGGCAGTGATGGCCAGCGACTTTGCAGTGCCGAAATTCCGATACCTGGAGAGGCTCTTGATTCTTCACGGGCATTGGTGCTACTCCCGACTTGCCAACATGGTGCTGTACTTCTTCTACAAAAACACAGTAGGTATTGGATACCTGCCTAGAATTTTGGGATTGGAAGATTCGGTTCTTAGGACCATCGCCTGAATGAGGCCAGTGGGCTGTCCACGGCCTCCCATCTGCTCCATCCTCCTGTGCCTGTGCGAGTGCCCCCTGTCCTGGGCTGGCTCTGCGCTCTGCAGGCTCAGAGTCTAATTCAGGGGCATGAGAGCAGCTACATCTCTATGGAGAGGTGGTGGAAACAGGTAGATAACACTAGCAAGTCCACTGACGGCTGCAGAGTGAGAGGGAGTGTAGTAATGAGGCTGGCAGTTTGCACGGGGGCACACAGCTGGTAAACCTTCAAGGCTGCATTCAGCCCAGGCCGCCCGGCTCCTCCTCCCAGGCTCCTAACCACTCTGTCCGTGGGTTTCTCAGGTATCCCCAAACAGGAGTCCTCTAGTCAGCGTTTTCTCTAGAGTAGACAGGAAAAATCCAATCAGTACAAGTGTGCTTTGTGGTCTGGGATCAGAATAAGGGAATTCAGCCACACTCTGATTCCCATACTGAATGGCCTTTGTTGGGACACACCCACACCAGGACAGGTGACAGGCGGCAAGCCCCCAGGTCAGGGAGACTCAGACCCGACAGGAAGGGGGTGCCCATGGGGCCTTCCCACTCTTTCCCACCTCCCAGGCTTGCAGAGCAGACGCACCCCTCTCGGATGAGCTCAGTCTGTAGCTGAACTGACCCTGCTGTAAAGTCACACCCAGGGCAGATTGGCTGCAGACATTTCTGTCTCTCACGTCGGACTCCTAGTTCCTTCTTCACTGCTGCTTTGGCAGATGGGCTCCTCCACAGCCCTGCAGGATGGACCACACAGCCGCTTCAGGGCTCTGTCCCGTTTGTAAGCGATTTCTAGATATTTTACTGAGGAGTTGCTGGGCTGCTGCTGCTTTTGGCTGAATGTACAAACAGGAGACAAAATAAACTCTTAGGATAAGTCATCTTCCAGGGTAGTCCCATAAATCTACCTGGCTAAACACCAGAGCTCCAGTGTCAAGCCTATCCTGTACTCTTCTGAAAAACAAATAAAATAAAAGCTGTATTCTTTTTCCAGTTCCATATAAAAACTCTCCAGTTAGCTAGCTCTAAACTATCATTGGTTGTTCATGTTCTTTTTCTTTTTATTCTTTGAGACGGGGTCTCACTATTTTCTCCCAGGCTGCAGTGCAGTGACACCATCATAGCTCACTGCAGCCTCAACCTCCTGGGCTCAAGTGATCTTCTAGCCTCAGCCTCCCAAGCAGCTGGGACTACTGGTGCGCACCACCACGCCCATCTAATTTTTATTTTTTATTTTTTATTTTGTAGAGACAGGGTCTCGCTATGTTGCCCAAGCTGGTTCTCCATATTCTTAATTGTTTTTCTGGAGGCTACACCTGCCTTTCTTTTCCCAATCTCTCTTTCCCCCTCACGCCCACCCCATTTCATTTTTCAGAGCATCTTCTAGCAAATGCATACAGATGCTCAGACACAGTCAGGGCATGTTTAACTTCTAGATTTGGTCCGACATTAATTCAGATTAGGTTGTGCCTGGGACTATCCGAGGAGGGCTGTGTCACACCACTCCTGGGCTTGCCAGCTCCTGCCTCCTTTCTCCCAGCCTGGCATTGAATCCCCAGAGCTTTGAGGCCTCGAGTACACAGTTGTAAGCCTAGAGGTTCTCAGCTCCCAAAGGAGTGGAGGGATGAATGGGGGTGGGCAGGGCAGAATCCAAGCGCCATTTCTATCACTTATTAGCTGTGAGATCTTGAGCAAGTTAATTTCTTCTTTGGATTTTTTTTTTCTTAAAGACAGGGTCTGATTCTGTTGCCCAGACTGGAGTGCAGTGGTGCCACTATAGCTTACTGTATCCTCAAACTCCTAGGCTCAAGCAATCTCCCTGCCTCAGCCTTCTGAGTAGCTGGGACTACAGGCCACCATGCCTAGCTATTTTTTTCTAGTTTGTAGAGACAGGGTGTTGCTATGTTGCCAGGCTGGTGTCAGACTCCTGGTCTCAGCTATCGTCCCATCTCTGCCTCCCCAAGTGTGGGATTGTGGGCGTGAACCACCATGTCCAGTCTTCTTTTAATCTTAGAAAACAAAACGAAGCCTGTGGGTTGAGCCAGCCGATCCCTAATTCCCAGTTAAAATGGCTCAGATTGAAGGGAGGGCAAGAATGATGTAGGCCAAAGCATTAGACATTTCAGATGCAAACAAAGCCCCCAGTGGCCACCTAGAATGGGCACAGCCTCCTGCTTCCTGCAATGAGTCCCTCTCCATTGAAGGCTGCAGAGAGGAGAAGAGGGGGCCTGTTTTTATTCCATAAAAACGCCAGACCTTTGTTAACAAGCGTTAATCTACACGAGGACTTCAAGGATAATCACTCTGCCTCCTGAAATGAGAAATTCATTAGTTTTAGGAAGAAGTTGGCCTTTCTTTCCAATAAAAAGCGGAGAAGAAAAGTTTCCATAGCAACAGTGGTTTGGGAAGAAAGCTTTTTGGTGCTATAGGAAAAAAAATCTCAATTATCTGAGTACTTCTCTTTCTCTTGACTGCATTTGCTACCGATGACTCACTAGGCCAAGCCTGTGGGGGTGAGTGAGTGAGAGCCAGCCGTAGGAGTGAGGAAGGGAAGAAAGTCAATGAATAAAAACCAAATGTTAGTTTTCAGCGTGTAGGGGAAAGGCTGCAGATTAAGACATTTAAATCATAAATGTCTTATGACACAGGACTTGGAGGCTATGTGGCATGGTGGGTTATTTCAACATAAACTGTTGTTTCTTATGATCTTCACAAGTCACTTTCAAGTCAAGAAACCAAAAACTCAGCGAGGTGAAGTGACTGAGTCAGGGTCAAAAGGGTAGATAGTCGCAGCTCCAGCACCAAGCGCAGGCTTTGCGGTGCCCAGCAGAGAATGTCTGTCCAGCGTCAGAGCTCCCTGCTGGGACTGCACCTGCCCTCCAGGCCAAGACCCATCGCAGTTGAACAAGTTGGGCTTCTTACTCACACCGTGACCTCAGCCAAGTCATTTGATGTCTTGGAACTTCAAATTCCCTCTCTGTATGTGGGGTGAGAGCACTCGCCCTGCCTGGGCCCCGAGCAAGGGAACTAACGATGCCACTTACCACCACACACTGTAGGCGCACACCGATAGCTCGCCAGGAACTCTGGTGAGTACTCGAAATGCATTGGGTCTCTTAATGCTGACAGCAGCTGCATTGGCCGAGTGGCATTGGTATGTCCATGCCATAAGCAAGGAAAGCAAGAATGAGGGGTTCATGCTCTGTGCCCAGCTGCATAGCTCATGAGTGTTAGAATGCCTTGCAATCACTGAACTGTCATGCCCACCGTATAAATGCACTCAGGCCGCTGATATTCAGGGATCTAGCAATAGTGAGAAGAGATCTGACCTTCTTCCCACCCCACTGAGCAGGGGCCAGAGGTGGCTGTTCCACCTCCCTGAATCTCACTTTCCTATTCTGCTGAGCCGGGTAGCTGTAGCTATGAGGATCAGAGATGATGCCTCTCCCTCTCCCCCCAGCAGAGGTCCCCGTGGACAATCAGGTCACCGCAGCGACGTTGATGAGGTCGTTGGCTTTGCTATTGTGCTTTTGTGTGTCCTCCCCTCAGTGGGAGTCAGTCACTGCCCACTGCACCTCCTCAGAGAGTATGCAGGTCACTAAAGAGGAGACAGGAGCAGAGATATAGCCACAGGTAGGCTTTGTCTGGGGTCACAGACAGAGGAGGACCGCTAGGGAAGAAGCCACAGCTCATACCTAACTGGCCCTCTTGAAATGTGAGCAGCCCTAGAGCCCTGTGAAACCTTGATTTTGTTTTATGTTAATGATCCAGAGATTGTCAAACACAAAACCTCATCCCCGCAAGGGCTGCTCCCGGAAACTCCCAATTCCCACTGCCAGTTCTTCTTTCTTAAGGGAGTGAGGAGGGCAAAGGGAAGGAGGAAGAGGGAGAGGCGGAGGCCGGCAGCAGGACTCAAGGTCGCGGCTGTCTTTGGAAGAATTGCTGCCAATACAGTTAATCTTGACTGTGAAACGCTACAGGCCTGTCAGCTCCCTCGATGAGAATCCTCAGCAATGACTGAAGACTCGCCTGTTCCTCTTCTTCCTTTCTTGATTTCAGATGTTCGTGGGCCTCCTGTTTTGGTTCCAGTTTTTCTGTGGCTTCTCTGCATCTGCCATGATTGACCAGTGGTATCTAATCTTCTTTAACCTGCTCTTCTCGTCGCTTCCCCCGCTCGTGACTGGGGTGCTGGACAGGGATGTGCCGGCCAACGTGCTGCAGACCAACCCACAGCTCTACAAGAGTGGCCAGAACATGGAGGTAAAGTTTCCCGGAGTTTCCGCCTTCCGCCTCCTGAGCTCTGCCCCCCACATTCACTCTTCCAAAGCGCCAGTCCCCCAGCCTCCCTGGGGGAGATGGACACCCTGGACAAACAGAAATTCTAGAACTCACCATGCTAGAGGAAGGAGAAAAAGGGCCGCTCTCTGGCTGCGGTGCGTTGAGTGTCGTAAGCAAAACTGTCCCCCCTCCAAGAGTCTCCAGGAGCCCAGGGAAAGCCCAGAGTCCAAGTCAGTCGCAGGGGATCACTGAGGCTGGAGGGGGGATTTTTCTAAAGCAAGGAAGAAAATGTGACTGACTTTGATTGGAATTAACAAGAAGACAAACCCACAGGGAAGCCACTGAGCCACTGAAAGAGCAACTAGATTTAAATACATATTGACATTAATATACCACATAGATTCACACACTGATGACCAGCTGTTTCTAGCCAGCCATTGAAGTAAACAGTAAGTGCTTTTCTTTGCCTTGAATTATTCCATGTGGGTAAAAAGAACATGGAGTCTCATTTCTCCTGCAATAATCCCTAATTCCAGATTCATTCACTGGTGAGTTAATGTCCCTTGGTCACCTCTGTGAATATTCAGTTCCCACAGAAGCAGGCTGCATGCACGGGGTGCCGGGAGGCGGAGGGCCAGGGAGGGGAGCAGGGCCTCTGCTTGTTACCTGTTGCTTCAGGGGAATTCCCATCCTTGGCCAGGCCTCAGCCTCCTCGGCCACCTGTGGAACAAAGATGCTGGGAGTGTGTCCTGTCCTGTGGAATTAGGTGGCCCACGAGAGCCCAGCCAGCACTTTCCCTGAGTGCTCAGCCAGAGCTCTTTCCCCAGTCTGTGTCCTGCAGGTCCCGTGCCAGCTGCTCTCGGACTTGGCAGGGTCAAATACACATTTGGTCACCCGGGTAATAGAGACTGTTCATCTATATCAAGGTTATTTTCATTTCTGCCCATGGGCATATAGTTTTTTGCTTTTAACATTGGGACACGTCCATTGTGTGATTTTAAAATCGCTCTTAAGAAACATTCTAAGGGACCCGCCACCAAGAGAGGCAAAACCTGGTCAAAGTGGAAGGAACGCAAGGGCTCAAACTGGGGGAGAATGCCTGGAATTTCAGGTGCTATTCCTACTCGAGAGGCGTGTTCCCTGGGAAGATGTAGAAAACAGTTTCATCTTTTTTTTTTTTTTTATGAGACAGGATCTCGCTCTGTCGCCCAGGCTGGAGTGCAATGGCGCGATCTCGGCTCACTGCAAGCTCCACCTCCCAGGTTCAAGCGATTCTCCTGCCTCAGCCTCCCTAGTAGCTGGGATTACAGGCACCCGCCACCACACCCGGCTAATTTTTTTGTATTTTTAGTGGAGTCGGGATTTCACCATGTTAGCCAGGATGGTCTCCATCTCCTGACCTCGTGATCTGCCCACCTCGGCCTCCCAAAGTGCTGGGATTACAGGCATGAGCCACCGCCCCTGGCCAGTTTCATCTTTTTACTGTGAACCTGGAGCTACTGAAGCCCGTCTTGTTGGTGCACGCGTTCCCAGTGACTCGGCTGCAGATAGTTTTGTAGGTGTTTGCTGGTGCTTTTCACCAGGCCTCTGGGGCCTCACGTCTCCAGAAGTCCTGAGAGAGTGAGCTTTCCCCGGGTGCTTGCCTTGTGCATTCGCTTATGTGTAGTATCCTAGGAAATGTCATTCGAGGTGTCAACCTAAACAGCAAACAGAGAGAGGCTCTCTAGAAGAGAATGGTGTGTATTCGGGAATAGGGCATTGCAATGGGAATATGTGTGCTGTAGTAAACTATGTGCATATTTAGGGAGGTAAAGGAAGACATATGTATTTAAAGGAAAAAAACTTCATGATTGTTTTGAGATGCTCTTTCCTTGGCTACAAGGATAAACGACAAAAATGATGCCTGTCTGAGGTTGGACAGACGGTTGCTGGGCACATGTCCTTACAGACATATTTTTTGTGGATCTGATCATTTTTGTTGTCAGACATTTATGCATAAGAACCCTCCCTTCATGGCCTTTCCCAACTCTCTTCCTCAGGGCTGGTTTTTGTTGTTGTTATTGTTGTTGTTTTTAACACAAGTGACTCCATTTTTATTCTAACTGCTTTCACAGAGGATGCCAGCACTTCACTGTAACATCACTGATTGTTTTTCTGTCCCAGGAATACCGGCCGCGAACGTTCTGGTTTAACATGGCCGACGCCACCTTCCAGAGCCTGGTTTGCTTTTCCATTCCTTACCTGGTAAGTTGGCCCCCGGGCGCAGTTTTTCTTACCAGCTGCCTCCGGGGACCTACAGATCCAGGACCCCGCTGTCTTTCAGGCCTACTATGACTCGAACGTGGACCTGTTCACCTGGGGGACCCCTATCGTGACGATCGCACTGCTCACCTTCCTGCTGCACCTCGGCATTGAGACCAAAACCTGGGTAAGCGCCGCCTGCGTGGCCACGTCTCAGAAGGGCACTGATGCCGTGGACCCTACACTTCCCTGCAGATTCGTGAGGTCGATGTGAGTAGACAGGAGACTGCAGATCTGACCTCAGTGTGATGAGAAGGACAGTGACATGTTCCCGAGCCCTGTGGTGTGGGGAGCTGCTGCAGCCCGATGCTTGCACTTCCCCGGCCATGCTCATCTCCCTCCTGCCTCTTTCCCTCCTCCACCACATTCTCTCCTTTCCCTCCTGTCTTGCCCTCTCACCCCTGACTCCATCTCACCTCCTGTGCATCTCCCAGGGTGGTCCACGGGTTCTGGAGGCCTCACTGAGCCCCACCGGTGACCCATGTCATAGACCGCAGTGTGTCCGAAGGCCTCAGAACCTCACACCCGCTCATTGATGACTGGCGCATTTTTGTTATTGTCATTGTTGTCACTTTCAGGTGGAAATAAAAACCCTTTCTTTCTCATTCCCCCTCAGACCTGGCTCAACTGGATGACGTGTGGCTTCAGTGTCCTTTTGTTTTTCACCGTGGCTTTGATTTACAACGCGTCTTGTGCCACGTGCTATCCTCCGTCCAACCCTTACTGGACTATGCAAGCCTTACTGGGTGACCCAGTGTTTTACTTGACTTGCCTGATGACACCTGTCGCTGCACTGCTGCCCAGGTGGGTGTCGGAGTGGGATGGTGCCGCTGAGCCCCGAGTGAGCCCAGACAGCATTGGCATTGCTTCTGCCCTGTGAGGGTCTCTGGAAGCTCAAAGACACCACCCACAGCAATACCTCACCTTTCGTTTTCATGTGCTCTTTCTAGATTGTTTTTCAGATCCCTCCAGGGGAGCGTTCTCCCCACCCAACTTCAGCTGGCACGTCAGCTGGCCAGGAAGCCCCCCGGGAGACACAGGACTCCCAAAGAGACCTCTGCTCAGGGATGCCTCCCGAAGGACTCAGGAGCCGAGCACTCAGCAGAGAGGACCGTCTCTGTGCCCCTGTCCCAGCCTTCTTGGCACACACAGCAGCCAGCCTGCTCCCCAGAGGCCAGCGGGGAGCCCAGCACGGTGGACATGAGCATGGCATTGAGGGAGCACACCCTGCTGGAAAGGCTGAGTGCGCCGGCGCCCAGGTCCTCCACGCCAGGGGATGCTGTCCCGGGAGGGTGTCCTGAGGAGTCCAAGGTGAGAGCTGCCAGCACCAGCAGGGTGACCCCGCTGTCTTCCCTCTTCAGCCTGCCCACCTTCAGCTTACTCAACTGGATTTCCTCCTGGTCACTGGTCAGCAGGCTGGGGAGCGTCCTACAGTTCGCCCGGACAGAGCAGCTTGCCGATGGACAAACGGGACGCGGACTTGCTGTCCAGCCCCACTCAGGCCGATCAGGACTTCAGGGGCCGGACCACAGACTACTTATAGGAGCATCTTCAAGGCGGTCGCAGTGAAAACCTTGAAATGGCCTTTTTTAATATATATAAATAAATGTTAATATTATTTATGTTTATTATTTGCACAGAAGAATCCTAGGGAGATGTATTCCTAAATGTTTCCCAGGCTAATACAGGAAACGAGGTACCAAAAAAGAAAGTTTATTTTTTAAAGTTCTGAGTAGAGTATATTGAAAAAGAAGAGCTTTAACATATATAAAAGTTTAAAGAAGAGTGACAGTTGAAAAGTGTGTTTAGATTTATTTTTTCATCTCATTTTTAAGAACAAGCAGTGTGATTTGTTTTCTTCAACGTGCATGGCCCTGCTTTCCCTGGGTACAAACGTGTGACCACTCAGTGAATGCAGGCAGGTGTGAACACGGGGGAGCAGTGAGCAGAGATGGCAGAGGGCACAGCACGTGGCCCCCAGACGCAGAGTCCCCCACGGGCTTCCAGTCCCACCGACACAGGAGGGCTGGGCTCTGCTTTATCCAGGTGAGGGAAAGGAGACCTCAGGAAACATTCATGGTTGCGTGCATCCCAGCATTCCGTTCCGGGCAGGCATTTCACGAAGACCACTTAGGTGTTACAGCCTGGTGTAGTATTTTGCCTGTTAAATCATAACAATAAGCAATAAACAACCTTCACTTTGCAAAGAGAGTGTGTCCAGTTACCACTGGTGTATGGAACGATTAATAGCTGACCTCACAGAGTATGATCTGAGGGCACTTCCGTAAGGCAAGTCCTTTTAGAGGCGATGAAGAAAACAGCTGCCTGGCACACACCAAGCTGCTGCACAGCCGGCCACCGCGGCACCCTGCACCAGGCCATCAGCACCGCGTGCCAAGGAGCTCGGCCGACTTCAGGCATTTTTCTAATGAGCCGTTAGTTCTGTCCCTCTAAAACTAGAGAAGGAAGGGGAGGAAATGATAACAATCCCAGGCAGTGCTGTGGCATGTCCTCTTCTGAGTCCTCCTTTCTACTTGTCAAACAGTTCTTAGTTGCTGGCTCTGCTCAGCACTGGGGCTGTGAGGGTGTGCTTCCTGCTGTATGGGAGAGACCTAGGGCCTCTTTGCATGCCTGTCTTCAAGGACAGCAATGCAGAGAGGGCATAGGATCTGAGGACAAAGAAATTCCTAAGCACAGCATATCAGGAAAGAATGGCTCATTCCACAAGGAGTGTGGGCCATTGCAAGTCACAGAAAATGCATCTCATTCCAGTCCAGCAGAAAAGCAGGCAGAGGCTCAGTGCAGGTCCCAAGAGAGGGTGCCTGGACTCAGCAACTCAGACCTGGGCTTTTCTCCCTTATCCCTCCCTTGGCTCTCAGGGACAGCTTTGTCCTGGGGCTGCCTCTGTTCTTGGGGATGCTTGGCTGGAGTCACCCTCAGGACTGATCCATGCGTCACTGTTCAGAAGAGACAGAGGGCCCCTCTCTCCACATTCCAGAGTCCCGGTTTCCTCAGCCTCACCCTGCAGAGCTTGCACAACATCCTCAGAACCGTTCCCTGGCAAATGGAGGGGAACGTCCTGACTGGGACTCCCAGCTGGAGCTGGGAGAGAAATCCACTTCCCTCAGAACACCTGAGATGCGGCATGAGTGAACGTCAGAGGAATCTCTGTGCCCTGTTAAATGGGGCAGACAAAGCGGTGGTGGGGGCTTCAGCCAGTGATTTCGGACTGAAGGTGACAGCCATCCCCACCCTGCCCAGCCCGATGCCACCTCCTTTGTTCTTGGGACAACACATAGGAAAAGAATCTCCTTGGGAAGGTGGCAGTGCTCCCTGAATTAAGGAAATGGTTGTGAGCACCAAGTACAAGGACTAGACGCGTATTTACGTGTGTATCTGAGAGTTCCAGATGCCCAGCTTCCAGACGATCCTGCGCACACACCAGCTTCTTCCCAGAGGACGTCTTTCTCCTCTGGAGAGTAGATGCTTGCTCTTGGGAAACGGAATGACCTTAGTGCTGGCTTCAGGAATATGCATCCCACAGTCAGTTGAGAGAA
This sequence comes from Theropithecus gelada, assembly GCF_003255815.1. Classification (NCBI taxonomy): domain Eukaryota; kingdom Metazoa; phylum Chordata; class Mammalia; order Primates; family Cercopithecidae; genus Theropithecus; species Theropithecus gelada. Next base: position 3,026,015 of record NC_037674.1, read on the forward strand.
ATAAATGTAAAGGGCATTGACAGCTGCTCTTAGGATGGGGAGTATTCACAGAAATCCACAATTATAACAATTCATGCTGAGCAACTAAGTTTGATGTCAAAATGAACATAATATGGGGGCGAACTTCATGATTATCTCAAAAAAAGCAGTAGGTGAAACAGGCTACCAAATTGTAATAACGAATCTAAAATAAGTAGGAAGGCTGGCTTCCTAAGGCTTGGTGACAAAATAGCTGGATTAGTCATTGGACATTGTACAGTGTGCCTAACTCGTCAAAGTCAAAATCAATTAATTCTAAGTTCTTGGAGGTCGATACTATGTCCTCTTCCCTATCCCTGGCACCTTGCACAGAACCTACCAGTTGGAATACTCTGAGAAAATGTTTGAAGAATCTAAGAATGAGTGGTAATCCTGAAACGCTGAAGGCAGTCCTGTGATAATCAGAGGTAAAGGACAATTGCTTCCTGTAACCCATTATGATTTAATATTTTCTGTAATTTCTGGCTAATATAACAAGACTTGCATTCTTCAAAAGAAGGCATGTGAAGTATAAAGACACTGGGTTGAAAATAAATGGGTGCAAAAGAATTTTACATATAAGCAATATGTAAAAGAAAGGAGACATAATTATATTAATATCAGACAACATAGACTTCAGGCCATAAAGAGGGATGTGATCATGGTAAAAAGGCCGGCTTCTTGGGACATGAGAATCGCCCAAGTGATACACCCCTAATAACCAGAGCTTTAAAATACATGAAACTAAAATTTACGAAAAGGAGAAATAGACAAATCATGAATATACCCAGACTGTCTTTCAGTCATTTATAGAATAGACAGAGAAGAAAGTGGGTGTAGGAGTTAGAGGGACATAGGCAATTTCTTTATTTGTGACTAGAAAATGCAGGCCCAGCTGTAATTGTGCATGGCTGCAAGTGCTTGGATGTAACTACAAGCAGAGCTTCTCCCCTGCACGTAGAAGCTGCCCAAGCTGTGCAAGGCCAGGGAGGCGCAGGGAGGGGTGCAGAGTGCAGAGAGGAGCAGGAGGAGAGACCCGGAAGAGCAGTGAGCACAGAGAGGGTCCCGGCTCCCTGACTCGTTGGCCAGGAGGCACCTGCCCTCACTGTATCTGTACCTTCATTAAGGGGCTGGGACTCAGCTCCGCCCTCCTCCTGCTTTCCTCGAATCTCTACTGAGAATGCCCCTGTTTGGACCTGTTACCTCCAAGGCACAGAGACTTTCGTAAGCGTTCACCCTGCCACTGCTGCAGAGCCCATGTCCAGGGCAGCTTCCCACACGCAGGGTGAGAGCACATTTGTGGATCACAAAGTCAACTTTGACAGCACCAGCTTTTTGGTCCCTTTCCCTCCCCCTCTCCCTCCCTCTCCCCCTTACCCTTTTCCTACGGGGTCTCACTCTGTTGCCCAGGCTGGAGTGCAGGGGTGCGATCACAGCTCAATGCAGCGTCTACTTCCCAGGCCCACAGGGTCCTCCTGCCTTAGCCTCCCAAGTAGCTGGGACTACAGGCACCTGCCACCATGCCCGGCTAATATTTGTATTTTTTGTAGAGATAGGGGTTCACCATGTTGGCTAGGCTGGTCTGCAACTCCTAGGCTCAAGCAATCTGCCTGCCTTCGCGTACCAAAGTGCTGGGATTACAGGCGTAAACCAGCTCCACCTGGCCTTGTTTTCCTTTAATGAAATGATGGCCTTTGGCGGTCTGAGCAAGCCCTGGGGAAGACAGCCTCATTGCTCCCTCCCTCCCAGCCCCTGGGTTCATCTCACTCAGAAGGGAAGCCATCTCCGGGGCCTCTCAGTGGCGTGGCCACTGTTACACGGGCCCTGCGAGCCCCACCCAGAGGATCTTCCTGTTGCAACTCCTTTTTTATCTCAACCTAACCTGGTGTCTTACTGAATGAATCCCTTCTCATGTTTGTATTTAAAAGCACTAAAATACTTCGAAACTGTTTGACCTGAGTTTATACCTAACCTGGGGCAAGTGTTTTGGAACAACAGAAGTGACAACAGTGTTGACAGGACATGTAGAATGGTCCTGCTGTTCTCCGGTCCTCATTAATCCAACCACAGCTGGAGGCCTTCACTGGAAAGTGGACGACCTGGCTCAGATTCCGGGCGGCACAAACCAACACCTCCTGAGCCAGGCGCAGGCTCAGGTCCAACGGGTACACTATGTGCCTCCAACTTTGCCGGGAGACCATCCGCAGCTTCCAAAATTCCCTGAGCAGCGCGCCCACACCCACAGCCAGGGCAGACTTCGGCCGGCTCTTAACGTTTTCTTCCTAATGAGGACTTTGCAGCGTCCTCTGCTCTTATTGAAAACAGCACACAAAGCCCAGGTTGTTCCTTGAACTGCAAACCTGTCTGCTTTTCACCTTTCCCAGCCTCTCTGGCTGGAGGGCAAACAGCAACCGTGGGGAGACCGGGGAGGCCCCGCGCCCCAGGCTGTCCTCCAGCTTTCAGCACAGCTACCTTCTCTAACGCTACAGGCAGGTTCGTGCTTTACTGCGGAAGGTGGTATTTCATAGCTCGTAATTCAATTATTTTAGAAAGGGATATCTTTTAGTTTTACAGATTTTATGTTTGCATCTCAAAGTTAAATGACCAAAAAACCATAATAAATAATGCAAGACAGACCAGTCATGCTCCTCCCGCAAATAATCCCCAGAGAAATGCAGACGTGCTCTGGACAGCCAGGGTGACCCATCTGTACTTTCAGGATGAAGCTGCCAAGTTTCTTTTTTATTTATTTATTATTCCCAAAGCCATGAATTCTAAAGGGGACTGGCCAGGGACACAATCACTAAATAAAACAAAGAAGGGGGTCCTGACTAGCTGGGCTGTCGGAGTCTGAATCTCCTTCCTCCAAGCTCAAGGCCTGTGATGAAGACTTACTCTCAGGCCTTTGGGGTACAAGAAGCTGCCATGGTTATTCTGTTTGGAAAACACTTCCAGAGCCCTGACCCCACGGTGCATGAGTGGCTCTGCCTCATCACCCAGCAGCCCTGAGGGGACCCGGGCGAGCTTCCTCTTTGCCCTCCAACCCTGCTGGGGCATCAGAGCACCATGAAACTCATGCCCACATGCACTTTGATGGAGAGCGTCCCCGGCTGGGGACACACACCAAGGCTTGCAGTCACGTTCTTTTCATCAGTCTAACGGCGGTGATCGTCCACAGACACGCAACCTCCTTGTCTCCCATCACGCTCCCTGGCCCAAACACAGCACAGCTGGAGCCAGGAAATATCCACCAAGCAAATGCCCATGGCTGCCACACACTCACAGCTGTCTCCCTCGGCCCCTGCACATGCAGGTGACCAGGACGGCTCTGGACAGGTGGGGCACTGAGGCAGCCCAGCCAGGCTGCGAAGACAGGCTTCTTAAGCCCCGTGGAAATTGTATGTTTCACCTAAGACCCCCAGAGAGAAGCATTGCCACCACCTCCCTCCTTCAAATGCAAGGAAAAAAATCTCAATAGTTTATTGTTTTCGGGACTTTTGAGCATGGCAGTCTCAAAAAATGAGCCAAAGCAGGCAAGAAAGGGTGTGCAAGGCCTTCTCTGGGTGACAGTGACGAAGGGCGAGTCCTTCAGAACACTCCACTCTGGAAGCCTGGCCCGGTGCAGAGCGACGTTTCTGTCATTTGGAAGGCCAACGTCGTCCCCCAGCTGTCGGGTCCAGTGCATGACTGTGAGAGTCCTATGTGTGTGGCCACAGATACGAGGACACAGTAGAGTAGTTTGAAACTGAAGAGAGCGAACTGCAGAATGAGGACAGTCCTCTTTCCCAGCTGGTGGAGCTGAAAGCCTTTGGCACAGGAGCAGCAGCTGCATGAGACTGACACCCGGGAAGTCCTGCCTCTCCTCGACGCTTGTTTGAAATTTCTGCCAAGGAGTGTCCATGACAGTGGGTAGCAGAGGCCTCCTCCAGCCCTGCCCAGTGCCGTGGGGGAGCCGGGCAGGTTTTGCCCGAGCTGCCCTGCCCAACCGGAGTGGGTTGCTCCGCTAAAACCCACCCTCCACATTGGGACGAGATTCCAGTTCATCCTCACGGCTGGCCGCTGGGGTAGGCAGCCCACCCTGCACCCTCAGAGCCACTGAGGGGCCCTGGATATGGCCTTGTGTGCTGCTCACCGGCCCTGCTCACTGGTCCTTGCCCCTGTGACCCTCCTTCTCCTCCTCCTACCCCGGAGTGTTACACTTGGGATGTAACCGTGCACACACCTGTACAAGTGTCTCAGGAGTGATGACCACAGGTTGGTCCTTAAACTAGTAACTCTCTGCACACCTCATCTTGCCCTAGGACCCCCTTCTCCTTCCCAGGCACCACGGTTTCCCTTACCCTCAGTCTACCCTTGAAAACAACCATCGAACATATCCTACAGGAGTTTTTCCCATTGTTTTGGTCATCATCAGTCATAACAAGGATAGTCAAGGCACACTCAACATCACTAATCAATAAAGACAAAACCGCAGTGAGATAGCACCTCACCCCCATTAAGAAGGCTTTCTGGATCATTTAAACGTGAAGAAATGACAGGAGCTGGTGAAGATGTGGAAGCTCCAGAGCCCTGTGTGCTGCTGGAGGGAATGCAAACTGGCACAGCTGCTGTGGGAAACAATACAGCAGTTCCTCCCAGAATCAAAGGCAGAGTGACCATCTGATCCGGCAGTCACACTTCCAGGTATCTGCCCAAACAGTTCACAGCAGGCACTGAAACAGATACTTACACCTCCATCTTCACAGCAGCATTCCCCACAATAGCCAACAGGTAAACGTAGCCCATGTCCGCCGACAGATGAATGAACAAACAAAAATATGGACTCTACGTAGAATGGGATATTATATTATTCTATCTTAAAAGGAGGGGATTTCTGACACATGTATAACACAGATGAACCTAGAGGACAGGACACTGAGTGAAGGAGGGCAGTCACAAAAGGACAGGCTGGGCGCAGTGGCTCACGCCTGTAATCTCAGCACTGTAGGAGGCTGAGGCCAGTGAATCACCTGAGGTCAGGAGTTCGAGACCAGCCTGGCCAATATGGTGAAATCCCATCTCTACTAAAAATACAAAAATTAGCCGGGCACAGTGGTGGATGCCTGTAATGCCAGCTACTCAGGAGGCTGAGGCAGGAGAATTGCTTGAACCCAGGAGCTGGAGGTTTCAGTGAGCCGAGATCCCGCCACTGCACTCCAGCCTGGGCAACAAGAGTGAAACTCCGTCTCAAAAAAAAAAGAGAAAAGAAAAAAAGGACAGATGATGTGACTCCTCCTATATGCAGTGCATAGAATAGTCTAATTTGTGCAGACAGGAAGAAGAATGGGGGTTGCCAGGAGCTGGGAAAGGGGGAAGGGAAGCTCGTATTTAATGGGCACAGAGTTTCCATTTAGGTCGATGAAAAAGCTCTGAGATGGACGGTGGTGGTGGTTGCACAGTGCGTGAAGGTACGTCATGCCCCGGAACCAACCTATGCTTTAAACTGGTTAAAATAATAAATCCGATGTATGTGCAAGTTACCACAACAATTTTTTAATTAAAAAAAAAAGGCAAGAGCACCTTAGGGAATACAATTTTAGATTAAAATATTTCAAAGCACTCGATTCTGAGACAGAGCTCGGAGAGGCTGCCAGGGCCTCCAGCCCGGGCCTGCTTGGCGGCAGGGCTTGCCTCATCACCCTTCGCTTCCAGAGCCTCTGAAAGTTCATCTCCTTGTAAAATCAACATGACAGTAAATGTGTCTGTTCCGCCTGGGAAGCCCTGAGTAACTTGTTGGAACCCAGGTGGCCATAAATCTCTGCCCTGAGTTATGGCCTGAGATGCAGGAAACACGTGGACGTGGAGGTCCAGTGCAAGTCATTCTGCTATTTTTAGCTCCCACTTTCTCCCAGAGAAAGCTAGGGGCTGACACCTGGGGACGGAAGCTATCAGAAGAGCCACGCTGGGCAGGACAGCTCCCCTGGGGCACCCAGCCGGCCTCTGCAGACATACACCGGGACACCTTCCCCAACCCTAAGCCAGACACTTCTCCTGTACACACACTATATTTCCTTTGCAGGAATTACTGCCTCTTGATAGCATCTTGTTTAGTTTTTACCCGCTTCTTATTTCTCTGCCCCTTATCCCTCCCTTCCCACTAAGGTGGGGAGTTTCCATCTCAAAAATCCCATAGAAGAAATGAGGAGAGAGGAGAGAGAGGGAGAAATTATCTGATAGATGAGACAGTACTTTTCACAGTTAATTGAGGATGATTTTCATAACTGGCAAATGTCATTCTGATCTTTGATATTAGAACATCTGCACCGTCTCACAACAGGAAGCGCAGATATGTTCCTCGGGATTTACCTATTTTTAGAACGAAGAGCACACATTCCACCAGCTGTCTCGTGTGGAAAATGTTAGCTTTCCAAACACACGCAACTGGGTTCAGCATTTATAAATAGATTCAATAAAAGGAGGTTCCATTAGGTCTATACACTAAAACCTGAATTTTTTAAAGATCCTCCAAGGCCCCCCTTTATTTGGTCTCTTCTTGAACCATGCCCTGAGAGCAAACCATGCAGTTTTACTGCTGAAGATAATACACATTGTTTTTTGAAAACAGAAAGGTAATATGATATTGCTCTGTGTGAAAAAGGAGCTCGATTCTTGGCTGCACCTAAGCAGCCACATAGTGACCCCTTGAAAGGAAGTGTACGTGACACATTCGGAGACCGGGGGACCCTCCTCCTGGAGCAGGCTGTGTACACACAGCCTGGTCACTCCGGGGGCTTGGGGAGAGGTCTTCACATCCTCAAACCCTGCCCCCGAACCCAGGAAACACCCCCCTGGCGTTCCTCAATGCACATTCCAGATTTATCGGATGGCACTGGAGTTAAAGGAAAACCAAGCCCGTGGTGTATTCCAGTGACAGATCAGAATAAGCCAATGCTTCTGGTGTGTCACAAAACCGTCAGCGCACTTCTAATGCTGCTCTGAACCCTAGAGGGAAAATCGTGCCTGCCTGAGCCGGAGAGTGTGAGGCTCCGGGCTATTTTTAGCTTGGATTTCTCATGCGGGTTGGCCACGTGGGGCTGCGGCTGCTGCCTCCCTGCTGGGGATCCTGCACAAGGAACCAGGATCACATGTCCCCTCCCTCTGGAGGTTCCCTCGTTCCCGTTCCCTCCCCCAGCCCTGACAGGGATTCCCAGATCCGGCCAGGGGTGGGAATCAAATGCAGAGACCCCAGCCCAGGGCTACAGAGGCATCTCTTTAAATGAGGATGTCGTCTCCAAGACAATCGTCCCATATTTTCCTAAATACACATATGTATGTAGTTACATATAATCACCTTTTGAAGAAGCTGTTTCCATGTGCTCTTATGAAGCACCGCACAGTGTAAAGCACGCTCTAGCAAAGTGATGGTGAGTGGGTGCCCACAGGCTGAAGGTGCGTGTGAGTAACCTCTGAGAGGGCTTTAACGAATGCCACCCTCAACACACACACACACACACACACACACACACCCCACGACTGCGTGGGCTCTGTATGCGGCTTTAATAAAACTGTTTCAGATGGAGATGATATGAACTTGGTTCTCTCGAAGCGGAAGCACCGAGGTTTCTCTGTGTGGCAGCCTGGTCCTTACACGGTTGGGGGAGGGAGGAGCAGCTGGATGCGAACCATATTCTTGGATCTAAATAAATGTATTTTATACACGGTTTCATCTCTGCTGCATCCCTGTGCTTTGGAGTCAGCTGACTGGGGCATGGGGACGGGGGAGAGGAATTCAGGTTCTTCCATTAAGGCCGTCAGATCAGCCACCTAATGTGATGTGACACCCACACATTTCAAAACCAAATGAAGCAGCATCCTCCAAGCACCTGCTGACGTGTCTCTCATGATGAGGCAGACATCCATCAGAGTGATTTATGCAGATGGAGCGCCTCAGCCCTCATAAAAGCCTGTAAAACGTATTCTAATTTCACCCAGAGTGCAGATGGGAAACATCGAGGCCCAGCCAGGGTAATGAACGTGCTCAGGTCACATGGCAGCATGTGGTGGAGCTGGGACTAGAGCCCAGGCAGGCTGGTGCATGAGTCTTCATGACTACATTCTAGGATCTCGGTGGAGGAAAGGTTCCACAAACAGGAATTTCCAAATGTAAGTCAAAAATATGAATTCCATTTGTGCATAGACATACCGATTGTCATTCTCAAATCCTGGCCTCTGGGGATAAAGTAAATTTAACCAAACACTTTAAAGGTAATTCTGGGGGGACCCGTGTTATTTCTAAATCAGGGTTCATGTAGCACCTGCTGTCTAATTCAATTCACTCATCCATTCATTCACACATTCAATCAATGTGCACTGAGCGGCAGGCCTGTGCCAGGCCCGGGTGCCCCTGCCGCACCCTCAGTGCGCTCACGGCTCCACACTTGGGCACTTGGGCCCTGTCCTGTCCTGGGTGAGTTTGGTGCGTTACTGGAGACATGAGCTTAGTGTCAGGTGTGTCATCAAGTGCTGCGAAGGGGACACATGGGGCAGGGGCTGGCGGTGAAGGGGGGATGGGGGAGGAAGGGAGGGCAGGCTGGGGTGGATCTAAACCAGAGTGGGTGCAAATGTGACCTTGGCATCAGGAGAAGGCATTGAACTTTGACCCAAAGTAAAGTAACAAGAAGGGGCTTAGCACTGTGGAGTTGTGTGGCACGGAGGGAGGGACGGGTTTGCCCCAGGGCTCCAGACATATACAGAGATACACACAGTGGTATGCTCCATGAGGACAAAACTGGGACCAGCAAATGTGGTGGATTTTCTCTAGAATCATCTGCCCTTCCTGCCTGTCTGCTGTCACCCACTGGGTAGCAGGAACAGTTTAATGTTTATCCCGTCCCCTCCAAGCACCTCTTGGGGCTACTCCTCAGTAGGGCTGCTTCTCCTTGCTCTCATCCCCAAGTCTCTTCACCCCGTTCAGCCTCTAAGACGAACCTTGACTCTGTGAGGGAAGGTCTTGCAGGGACTGGCGCTGTGGGGGCCCCGGGACCCACTGGAAGGTGCGCTAGGACCGTCTTCCACGTGTGCAGGCTGCGGGGCTCCCACTGCCTTGACTGCTGACATCAGGACTGTCAATCTGTGAGCTCTCTGGGCTTGCACAGAATCCGGCAGCCTTCCCCCAGGGCCAGCATACTGCACAGGGGGTGCGGCCTCGGGGGCACGTGGTGGATGCAGCCAGGCCGGGGCTCATGGAGAAGGGGTGACGGGTGCTGCACTGCAGGAGCCTTCCCTGTCTTCATGCCGTGGATCCCCAAGGTCATCTGCGGAAGACCATGGACTCCTCACACTCATGCTTCTAAGTGTATGAAATGAACTACTTCAGGTGACAGAGAAAACCAATGACACTGAAACAGCAAAATAAGTTTTAAAAAACCAGCTTGCTATATGACAACATATGTGCATTATTAATGCATTAAATCATCTGGAACCTGGTTTCACAGCTGCTGCGGTTTTGGAACAGTGATGAGCACACAGGTGTGTCAGGATGACCGCAACAAGCGTAGTGTGAATGGAAATAGCTGATGGCTGTGGGGACAGAGTCCCCAGGACAGAGGGCTGCCGGAGAACATGCAGGACACCAGTTCAGTTTAAATTTCAGATAAACAATGAATAATTTTTGTAGTGTAAGTACGTGTCAAATATTGCGTGAGATATACTAAAAATTTTTGCTTATCTGAAAGTTATTTAGGCATCCTGTATTTTTTATTTGCTGAATCTGTCAAGCATTGCCTACCAGTACTGGCAACGTTACAGTCGTTTATTTTGCACATTTATATTGGAAAGAAATGCTAACTTTTGGTTAGAGATTAGTGACAATAAATATATTTTTCCCACCCAAGTATATGGACCTGCCTTGGTCAGGAAGCCGTGGCCCACCACCATCCCTCACCAGACATTTGGGCGCAGGGCATCAGCCCACGGCAGGCACCTGTTTTCTGTTCTCACCATCATGCTTCATGGGCTCTAGACCCTGTTTACCTGTTGGCCTGGCCTCACCTGGGGTCTTGCTAGTGTCCTGGACCCTGAATGTCTGCGGGATTATCCAGATACTGTTGGGCTGACTCCTTACTGGGGCCTCAAGCCCATGGTCAGTCCCCGTAAGACATCATCTCTGCCATCTCTGAGTGTGTCTCATCTGTACCACCCAACACTCTGCCGGACGGAGATTCTTCTTTTATTGGGATCCTTTTCTGGATTATAAGTCCCATGAAGACTGGAGTTAGATCCACCATTGTATTCCCTGCACACAGTAGGTGCTTAATACTTGCTGAACAAACAAATACATAAAATAACAAAGAATCACAGGCCTCTTATTATGTTGCTGATTATGATTATGTTTGTCATTTGTGTGTAAAATGTGCTGAGAGAGGTAAAATGGAGCCATTCGATAGAGCCTTAAAAACCGTAGGGATAGGCCGGGTACAGTGGTTCACGCCTGTCATCCCAGCACTTTGAGAGGCTAAGGCGGGTGGATCATGAGGTCAGGAGTTCAAGACCAGCCTGGCCAACGTGGTGAAACCCCGTCTCTACTAAAAATTCAAAAATTAGCCGGGCATGGTGGCATGTGCCTGTAATCTGAACTACTCGGAAGGCTGAGGCAGGAGAATCGCTTGAACCCGGGAGACGGAGGTTGCAGTGAGCCGAGATCGGGCCGTTGCACTCCAGCTCTGGGAGACACAGCAAGACTCTGTCTCGGAACGGGGGAAGAAAACTATAGTGATAAATTTTAATTTCATGAACTGGGAACTTCAGAGCCATGATGAGCTTCTTGGGAGAGAGGGATATATTTGTAGTGTCGATCGAGAAGGAGTATTTTGGGTATCACTTCTGGCAGAGCAAGTGGGAACGAGGAAGACAGCACGGTGACTTCTCTCAAGACTACTGTGCACTAGGAAATCTGTTCCAAGCTCCCTTCCATATGGAAGTGACGTCATAGGGACCTATTTTCTTCTCTTGGGTCTTCCTAAAATCTGCATCTGAAGCAGCTTCCATAATGCTCAATATAACCTTCCTCCCCAGATCTGGAAGATGAAAAGTCCACCCCCTCCAAGACAGTAGCTGAAGTTTCACATGAAAACGAAAACCTGCCTCTGGGGCAGAGAACGCTGAAGTTGGAAAGGCCATGATTTTCCAGCAGTAATTGCCTTTCCGGTCCCATCATCGTTTTTGTTCGTTCAGATTCTCAGTCGGATACGTTCAACACATCTGAGCCCAATATGAAAGGGAGCTGTAACGATCACAGCCGTAAATAAGCTCTGGGTAACCCGGAGGGGTCCAGTTGAATCTCAAGTGTGCAGACATTCAGATGTGGTACCACATGTGGCCTGGATGAAGTGAGAAATCACCTTTCCATTCCATACAGACACCTCCTGAGCTCACAGGCCCCACATCCCAGGTCAACCCCGACCCCATCCCTCCCTTACTGTCCCCATCTCTGACCCCATCCAATCCTTTCTGAAATCCTCTTACTTCAGCTTCAAAATGTGTCCAGATGCAACTGCCTCTCCCCACTGCCACCCCCAACCCCTGCACTCACTCCCCTGGGACTGCACTCACAGTCCGACATTTGCTTCCAACAAAGGGGGCCAGATCTCCTTGACCTCCTGCATATGGCGGGGCACACGCCACACTAGGGAGCTGCAGGCCCTGCTCCTCCATGCTCTGGGAGGCCCCTGCACCCCATGGAATACTCATGGTCACCTCACCTGTTCTACTAGGCTCAAGCTTTTTTCTTTCCTCCATGCCTGCCACCCTCTTCAGATAAACTCTCAATTCACTTTTACACAGATGCTCTTTGGTTCTTGTCTTTGCCCTGCCATGAACTTGGGGGTTATCTTTGTCTTTGTCTTGTTCACTTCAGTATCCCAAGTGCCAGGAGCAGTGCCTGGTTCACACAGAGCGTTCCATAATTATTTCTACAATGAATGAGTGATGAAGCAAATGAATGAATGGATTCAAAGATGGGCGAGACAGATGACTCAGACTTCGTTTCAGGTCATTTCCATCTGGCTAACTACCAAACCAGCAGACTAGCCCTGTGAAGGATACACCCAATGTCAGAGGAAAGACTTGGGCTGGGCACATTCTCTCATTCCCACAGGGGAACACTCAAGTTCTCAGCAAGGCCTGTGCAGAGTGAGTTTGACAGTCAGAGGCAGTTTGTCCCTCTAGGCTGGGGCCACGCCAGCCTTCAGGGTCCCCCTGTTACCGTAGAAGGGTTTCTTTTTTTTTTTTTTTTTTTTTGAGACGGAGTCTGGCTCTGTCGCCCAGGCTGGAGTGCTGTGGCCAGATCTCAGCTCACTGCAAGCTCCGCCTCCCGGGTTTACGCCATTCTCCTGCCTCAGCCTCCGGAGTAGCTGGGACTACAGGAGCTCGCCACCTCGCCCGGCTAGTTTTTTGTATTTTTTAGTAGAGACGGGGTTTCACCATGTTAGCCAGGATGGTCTCGATCTCCCGACCTTGTGATCCGCCCATCTCGGCCTCCCAAAGTGCTGGGATTACAAGCCTGAGCCACCGCGCCCGGCCGTAGAAGGGTTTCTTATTCCATAGTCGGAGACTTGTGTGTCTCTCCTGCTTGTGATGGGGCCAGGGCCATCGCTTCCTGTGTAAAGTGATGGATTCTTAGAAAACTGCTCCTAGCAATAGAGATGTGCCTCAAGGACATTACGTTAAGTGAAATAAGCCAGGCACAGACAGGTCAATACTGCATGTTCTCACATGTGGGAGCTAAAAAGGTGCATCTCATAGAAATGGATGGCAGTTACTAAAGGATGAGAAGAGGTAGGATAGTGAGACATGAGTTAACAGATATGAAATTACAACTAGATACAAGGAATAGATTCTAGCAGTAAGGCCACGTGCAGTGGATCACGCCTATAGCGGATTGGGAGGCCAAGGTAGGCGGATCACTTGAGGCCAGGAGTTCGAGACCAATCTGGCCAACATGGCAAAACCCTGTCTCTACTAAAAATACAAAAATTATCTGGGCGTGGTGGCGCACGCCTGTAATCCCAGCTACTTGGGAGGCTGAGGCACAAGAACAACTTGAATCCGGGAGGCGGAGGTTGCAGTGAGCTGAGCTCGTGCTACTGCACTCCAGCTAGGGCAACAAGAGCGAAACTCTGTCTCAAAAAGAAAAAAAAGAAAAACCATGATATGCTTTTTATTTGACGTGGCATGCCCACCCTGTCCCTGTGTTTGCCACCACTCTCAGCCCCGTTACACAGCAGGGGATGTGTGAGGCTGTGGGCAAGAAGAGGGCATCTCCTCAAAAGGTGCAAAATTGGCTTTTAAGGCAGATCAAAATGGCAATGTCAAAATGTCTCATACTCAAGCAAAGCAGGATGTTCTTTCCATTGACCATCATCACCTGGGCACCTGGAGATCGCTGGTGCACGGAGAGGCGTCCACCACGGGGCCTGTCAGATACACCCATTTGGAAAGCAAAAGGCCAGCGAGTGGGTTGGGTGGGAGGCAGTGAGACGTGAGCTTTGAGCGGTGAATTCTTCTCTCTAGGCCCACAGAAAATACAGGTGATCTGTCAGGTCAAGTCCTGTTTGCAGCAAACAGTCAGCTGGTTTAGAATGTCCACCACTGAGGAAGTGTTTCCTGATGCCAGCTGCTGTCAGGGCCTCTCTCCAGATGCAAATTAGAGAAAGTGGCTGACGTTTGATTGAGAAATAACTTGAGCACAGTATTAAGAATCTCTAAGTACTACTTCATACCCATGAGGACAGCTATTGTATTTAAAAAAAAAAAAAAAAGAAAGAAAGAAAGAAAGAAAGAAAAGAAAATAGCAAGCATTGGTGAGGATGGGGAGAAACTTAAACACTTGTTCCACTGGTGAGAATATTAAATGGTAAAATCACTGTAGAAAAACAGTGTGGCAGTTCCAAAAAAAAAAATAAACCAACCAACCAAACAAACAAACAAACACACAGAATTACCATATGATTCAGCAATTCCGTTTCTGCATATGTACCCAAATGAAGTTAAAGCAGAGATTCAAACAGATATTTGCACATCCATGTTTATAGCAGCATTATTCACAGTAGCCAAAGAATGGAAGCAACCTACGTGTCCACCAACTCAGTGAATAAACAAGATGCAATGTGTGCATACATGGGAGTACTATTCAGCCTTGAAGAGGAAGAACATTCTAACACATGCCACAACGTGGGTGAACCTTGAGGACAGAATGCTCCGTGAAATAAGCTGGCCACAAAAGGAAAATGCTGCATGATTCCACTTAGAAGAGGTACCCAGGGTAGTCAGATTCAGGCACAGAAAGTAGAATGGTGGTTGCCAGGGCTGACAGGAGGGGGAATGAGGAGTTCCTGTTCAATGAGCACAGTTTCAGTTTAGAAAGATGAACGAGTTCTGGAGGTGAATGGTACTGACGGTTGTGCAACAAGGTAAACGTGTGATACTTAATGCCATTGAACCATACACTGAAAAATGGTTAACATAACATAAATGTTACCATCTTATATTTTACCATAATAAAGAAGAAGAGGAAGCGAAGGAGGAGGAGGATCAGAATCTCTACGTGGATTTTCTACAGAGGAATTGTGCAGAAATTTCCCCTTAGGTCTCCCTTTCCTGATCCACTGTCCAGTAGACTTGCCTGAGTTCCTCCCCACTTCTGGAGTATGCATCGCCTTTAAAACGCAATCTTTATGTCTACCCGAGGACTGCATGCTCATGGTTTAAGGTGCCCAAAGAGGACCTAAACCATGACATTTAAAAAAGGCAGTTGCCAATGCCTCCCTCTCCACTTGAGGTTGAATTCTATTTTCAACCTGGTTCTTCCAAAGTTCTAAATAAAAATGCTTGTAGTCCTGTTTATTGCTTGATTATTTTTAAGCATTATCCATTCACAGTCTGCTATGAAATGAAAACCTAGCACTTACCTGCCCCTCCTACCCCAATGCTTCCAATCTATACCCATTTCTCTTAAATCAGTTTTCATTGCTTACATTACATTTTCAACACTGAGCCGAATATACTACTGGGCCAGTCCCATTTGCTGTCTCACGTAAGTTTTTATAGTTGTTTGGAATTAAAACTGACTGTTCCCTTTGCCTCATTTTCTATATAGCTATCTCTAATTCATCTTGTCCCACCTAATGGGACAGTAAAATGCCTCTCAATGTTATTTTCCACACAAACACATCAGGTAATGGGCCAGTTCGGGCAGTGTACTGGTGCCACCTCCTACTGGCTGAAAGAGCCTGCTGTTAAATATTCAGGAATTCTATAATTTAGGTGCTCAACACAGCATGCTGGGAGCTTTTACAGTACAGAAATCAGCCAATGCTACAAGTCAGGTTTTGATTTGTTTTTGCCAGGGAGCCGTTTCCCCGCATAGCAGGGTATCAGTTCCATCTTTCCCTGCAGGACCCTCTTCTAGCCCCCTCCTGCTGCTGCCCTGTCCTTCACTTACCACCTGGAGGGGTCCCCTTCACCCTCTCCAGCACTGTATTCCGTTTCCTGGTCAGATGTCTCTTTCTTCTTCATTTACTCCCCATTTTGGGTGAAATCTTCCAGTAGCTTCCTTAGCAAGTGTGTACTGGAAATACATTGTGTGATCTATTAAAGAGAAAAATATTCCTGACACTTGTTACGTAAAAGGTGATAAGGAAGACTTTGTTCAAGGGGGGCTACCACAATGGGGTTTCGTAGTAGGCAAGAGACACTGGCTCAACTCTGACTATAATAAGCAAAAATGTAGATTTGTAGGCACGGAGCAGGTGTGGAGGGCTGGTGGGGGGAAAATTACCAGGAGTCATTCTTTGCTAAGGCAGTTCTTTGCTAAAATGACCTATCTGGATTTTTGCTGAAGGTAGCCAGGGTGACAAGATGGCAAGAGTGGTCAGACTAACGGTGGGGATTTTCACTAAGTGACTCAGCCGGATTCTTCCTGAGATCAGCGTAAGTGGACCAAGAACAGAGCCCAAGGTCGGGTCCCAGTCAGAATCCACAGGAGCCGGACTAGAGTTAAATCAAGGTAAGAGCATTGGTCAGGTCCTTTGCATGCTTTATCCTTGCTCATAATTGACTGATAATAGCTTGACAATGAAATTCCAGGTTGAAAATGACTTTCCCTTGGCATTTTGAAGGCCTCCAGTGCTTTCCAACTTGCAATGTTGCTGCTTAGAAGTTGGTTGGAAGCCATCCTTGTTCCCAGTTATTTGCATGTGATTGTTATTTTGTCTTTCTGGAAGTGTTTAGGATCTTTTCTTTATAGCTGGTGTTATAAAAATTTTACAGTGACATGAGTTGCCTTGGAAAAAATACTTGAAAACAATTTTCAGTATTTTCCAGGGAAACATAACTGACACGTTAAATCTGAAAACTCTTGTCCCTTCATCTTGACAGTTTTTTCTTATTCTGTTGATAAATTCCTCTCCTCTCCGTTTTTTCAGTTATCCCTTTATGGAATTTATAATTCTTTGTGCATTTAGAGTGTACTTTTTCTCTTTTCCTTCCTATTTACACCTTTGTCTTTTGGAATCTATAAATATTTTCTAGGATATTTCATTGACTTTTTCTACTCATTAAAATTTTAAATTTGTTACACTTTTAATTTCTTATTTGTTAAGTTTATTTAAAATTTTTCTTTTTCCTTTTAATTAATAGAGATGGGGTCTCACTATGTTACCCAGGCTTGTCTCGAACTCCTAGGCTCAAGCAATCCTCCTGCCTTGGCCGCTTGCAGTGTTGGGATTATGGGCATGAGCCACTGTGTCCAGCCTATAATTTTAATTTCTAAAAGCACTTCCTTGTTCTTTATTATTTGTAATGGCACCCTGTTTTTTTCATAGGTGCAGTATTTTGGGGGATATTACATTTTTCCCTGTTTGTTTTGAGCTCTAACTTTCACGTATGATGCTTTCTCAAATGTTTGATGATTCTTTGTATATATTTAAAAGTAAATGATTGAAATCTAATTGGAGATAACAATTCTCCTTAGCGCGATTGAGCTGAGACCCGAGTTAGAGAAGCTACAGGGCTTTACTTTGGGGCTATGTACTTACTGCAGTAATGAGGCATCCGGTGTGCACCCTGGGGTGGTGTGGACCCAGCACAGGTGTGTCTACTTGTGCTGTGGAGGAACCCGGGCAGGACTGGAAGCTCTCCCCATCCACAACGGACAGGTAACCTGTTCTCACCCCAGTCTCTCACCCCTCTCTCCCACTGCCAGAGTTCACAGGCTTCTGGATGCATTTCTCCAGCGTGGGAGGAGGGTATGTGCTTCTGCAGTCAATGCACCCCTCTCCTGGTGTTCTGGGGTTCCCGGTGCCCAGGCTTCCGGGGCTCTGCAGGGAGACTCCGGGCTGTTTGCACATCTCATTGGCGACTGGCTCTGTTCTTTCCCCGCTGCCTTCCTTTCCTCTGATCATCGGATGCTCTTGTCCACTAGGACGGTCTATACACTGTTTTCTCCCTGACTATAACTTCCTGCGGTTCCCAAAGGAGCTGAGATAAATACGGGTGTTCAGCCTGCCATCTTTAACTGGACGTGTATTATCCACCACTTTTCTTGCTCTTTTTGTCTTGCATTCTGTCCCTGGTAGGAGCATCCCTAGGCCTTTGCCCAGGAAATCCGTTCTCCTGGACTCTGGTCCCATCTCTCCCCGATGACGTAGTCTTTCTTCTTTTTGGTTTTACACCTGTCTTTCTTTACTGACTCCCTCTCAGCCTGCAGGCATGCTCGCTCCCCCACCCCCCTCAGTCAAAGGTGATGGATTTTCCTGGACCTCTTCTACGAGACGGACACTGAGGATGCACAGATGACCACGGCACACGCCGGATCCCCGCCGGACACGGAGGCAGCTGAGTACGGGCAGGGACAGGAGAACCAGGCCCCGGCTGCGCAGGAGACGGCAGTGGGTGCTGCACGCGGGGCTGCAGGAGCAGAGGCTCCCGGGGCGCATCGGATTTGGAGGCCTCCACAGGGGAGAGCCCGGGAGAGTGAGAAACGCTCTCCAGGAAGCTAAGGAATGTCTTTTTTCTTTCTTTCTTTTTTTTTTTTAGACGGAGTCTCTAGCTCTGTCACCCAGGTTGGAGTGCAGTGGCGCGATCTCAGCTCACAGCAACCTCCGCCTCCCGGGCTCAAACGATTCTCCTGCCTCAGCCTCCCGAGTAGCTGGGACTACAGGCTCCCACCGCCACGCCAGGCTAGTTTTTGTATTTTTAGTGGCAGGGGGTTTCACCATGTTGGCCAGGCTGGTCTCGAACTCCTGACCTCGTGATCCGCCCACCTCGGCCTCCTAAAGTGCTGGGATTCGAACTTGGGCCACCGAGCCCAGGCGGAAAGAGCTTGTGTGAAGCCCTCTGAAGAAGGGCCTTCCGCCTGTGGCGGTGTCTGCCCCCACAGCTGCACTGCAGTTGCTCTCTCAAATACCGCCAGCGACTCCTGAGTATCCCACAGGTGTCTCCTTTTCCAGTTCACGGCTCCCCCGGCTCCCCCGCGTCCACCAGGGCTGTCGCTGAAACTGCAGCTGCTCGCGGGGAGCTGCCTCCCCTCGGTGTTCCCGCGCCCCGCTGGCTGCCCCCTGGTCTCCACCTGGGCGCGCCCGGCTTCCAGCCAGAGCCTCCCCTCACTCTGTGCCCTGGGTCTTGCGGCGCCCACCCACTGCCAGCCCTTCAGCAGCCCCCAAGGTAACTCTCAGCCTAGCTTCCGGGGCTTCTGCCGTGTGTGTGGAGGAGACGCGATGTCCTGGATGCCCCAGGAATCTTAAACCCAAGCGTCCCAGATTCAGCTTGTCTGCCCCGGAGCCTCTGTTTCTGTTAACTGTTGCTCTTAGTCATACAATCAATGGCCTCAGCTCCCAACTGAAAACGCTCCAACCCATCTTAGATTCCTCTCTTGACAGAGCAAGTCTTTCACCAAATTCCACTGATTTTACCTCAGAAATACCTCTCAAATTCATCACCTCTCCTCCACTTTGTCCCACAGTCCAGGCAGAATCTTCCTCCCTGTCCCTGGTTGCTGAGACCCTCTCCAGGCCACCACCAGCATCCTCTTTCCCAAGCTTACACGGGCCTTGTGTCTGAGTCTGCGCTGATCAGAGGCCTTCCACAGCTCCAGGGTCCAAACTATGGAGCCTGGCAGGGCACTTCACAATCTCACCACGCCTGTTTCCATCCACCCCTGCCGCTTCACACCCACCGTGAAGGGTCAATACGCTTCGAGGCTGTTCATCTATAACGGTCCCTCCCCTTCTGTATATATGGCAGGACGGCAGGACCCCGTGCCCTTGAAGTTAGGTGTGACCATGTTACTTGCTTTGACTACTAAGATGCGAGTGAAAAGGACACGTGTGGCTTCTGCAGAGAAGCTTTGAAGAGCAGCATGTGATTCCCTGGGTCCTCCCGGACCAAGGAGACAGCGATGCCATAGATGGTGGTTCCAGTGTCTAGGGACACTGAGAGACACCCTAGAGCAGAGCCCACTGCCAGTAAAGATGACGTGAGCATGAGAGATACTTCCACCTTGCTTCCTTAAGCCATGGTAACCTGAGGGTTGTCTGTTACTCAGCATTATCTAGCCTGTGCTGACTGAGAAGTCATTGATGTCTCTCAGTGTATTAGAGCTCTCCAGAGAAACAAGGCCAATTGGATATACATATATATATATATATCTCCATACATATATATTTCCATATATATATATCTCTCCATATATATTTCCATATATATATATCTCTCCATATATATCTCCATATATATCCAATTTATATAGATATAGGAAGAAATTCATTATGAAGCATTGGCTCATGTGATTATGGACACCAAGAAGTCCCATGGCCTGCCTACTGCAAGCTGGAGGCCCAGAAAAGCTGGGAGTCTCATTTCAGTCCAAACCTGAAGGCCTGAGAGGACCTGATGGCATATGTCCCAATCCAAGACCAAAGGTGGAGAATTGGAGGGCCGTGGTCTAAGTCCTATTGTTTCGGGTGGATCTTTGTTCTTAGAGCTCCCAAGAGGGTGGCAGCTGTTCCCAAGATGGCAGCAAGCCTTTTGTTCTCTGACTTGGGGTTCTTGGCCTCACAGATTCCAAGGAATGGAACCTTGGGCCATGCGGTGAGTGTTATAGCTCTATTAGAAGCTGTAGGTCACAGAAGAGAACCGTGGAACCCAGTGACTAGTGTTCAGCTTGATGAGCACAAACCTGGGCACTTAGCTGCACAGGAACAATGGTAAGCCTTTAGCCCAAACGGAAGTGGCAACGGGCACCTTGCTAGATCAGAAACTCAGCAGACGCTGTGCCGGATCCGGAGGGGTGGAAGTCAATTGAGGGTCTGCGATGACGGCAAACAACAGTGGTGGATGGTGAGCAAAAGATCAGCTTGAGCCGGAACAAACAAGGACCAGAAGAGTGTGCAGCTGGAAGATTTAATAGAGTGAAAACAGAGCTCCCATACAATGGGAGGGGACCCAAAGGGGGTTGCCCCCTCCCGGCTCCAATGCCTGAAGTTTATATCCCAATCATTGTCCCTCCCCCTGTGCTCTCAGGTGACAGATGATTGGCTCTTTCTTTACCTCCTGCTTTTAGCCTAATTTGTATTTAGTGAGCCCTCTTTACTACCTGATTGGTCAGGTGTGGGCTGAGTTACAAGCCCCGTGTTTAAAGGTAGGTGTGGTCACTTTCCCCAGCTAGGCTTAGGAATTCTTAGTCAGCCTAGGATATCCAGCTAGTCCTGTCTCTCACTATTTGCATCTGAAGGCCCGGAAACCAGGAGCACTGATGTCCGAGGGTAGGAAAAGAGGGATGGCCCAGCTCAAAGAGAGAAAGCCCATCTGCCCTTCCTCTCCCTTTCTGTCTGTTCAGGCCCTCAGCAGATGGGATGATACCTGTCTGTACTAGTAGGGGCAATCCACTTTATTCTATGTACTGATTCAAATGCCAATCTCTTAAACACCCTCACAGACACACCCAGAAATCGTGTTGTACCAGCTATCTAGGCAGTCTGTGACCTAGTCAGGCTGGCACATAAAATTAATCCCAGCACTCGGCTTTGTCCCCTCTGCCTGGAATGTCTGCTAGCCTCATCCTTTTCTCATAACAAAGTCCCTCTCATTCCTCAAGCCCCCTTTCCCCTTGAAGTTTCCATAACGGCTGGATCTCCCCTCATGCTGCCCTAGCTCCTTGCCCACACTTGAAGCCTCAGTGTTCATCTTGTGTCGCTTTGAGTGCTTTCCTTCATGTGTCCCCTTCTCAGCTGTAACTTCTGCAAGAGTGAGAGCAGCTTCTTTTTCACCATCAGCCCACAAAGAACCTGCCGAGTGCAAGAAGACCCCCCCCCAGTAGACACCATGGCCTGTTTTCAAAACTTTATATTCTGTCCAATTTGACTAACCAGCTTCTCAAGCCTCCGGAAATTATTTTCAGAAATCATCAGTTAGTCTAAAACTGGCCCACCAAATGGATTGTTTCTAATTTTATTCAAAATATAAAAATTCTGCCTTTATATAATGGATCAATTAAGGGGAAATTGCATGATATACATAACAATTGTTTTCTTCACCAAGGTTTATTCTAGAAGCTTTCGAGCCTATTATAATACAAAAGCCAGCGAGCTCTGGGAGGCAGGCAAGGGAATGCATTTTATTCATGTTTGCTTCCCAGAAGCTCGCACAGTGCCCAAGCTAGAGGAGGTACTCAGCTGACATTTTCTGAATTAGATTTAATGAACAGGAAAAACGGCTTGTAAAAATGAAAGTGAAGTTCCTCTTCCTTTTCCCTCCTACCTGCCTGCTTTGTCTAGTCAACTGAAGAACGACGAGGTTCATACATTTGGAAAGGAGAGTTTTTTCTCATACAGCGTTGCAGCCTGCAGGGTGGTCATTCTGACAGGCTGAGAAGGGTAGCCTCTGGCCAGAAGCCAGAACAGGCACCTAGAGAGTGAGAATAAGAAGTCAGGGATTTATGCTAAGCAGCGTGCCCAGATATGCATATTCAATAAGCATGGGAGGAGTCATGAATATTTATGAAAGGAGAAATGTGCGCCTATGCAGTCGAGCTTTGTGCCTCTCCATAGGACCCATGTTCAAAAAACGATGTTCTTAGCATGATCCGGGGGTGGAGCTTTTGGACCTCTGACGTCAAAAGGTGAACAGAAGACCCCCTCCTCACTGTGCATCCTCCCTCGACTGGCCAGAGCCAGTCCGCCGTCGGTGGTCTGTTTTCAGGAAGAAATGCTGGTTGGTTGTGCCCAGGTGCTGTGGCTCACATCTGTAATCCCAGCACTTTGGGAGGCCGAGGTGGGCAGATCACTTGAGGTCAGGAGTTTGAGACCAGCCTGGCCAATATGGTGAAACCCCGTATGTACCAAAAATACAAAAATTAGTCGGGCATGGTGGTGTGCACCGATAATCCCAGCTACTCGGGAGGCTGAGACAGGAGAATTGCTTGGCGGAAGGTTGCAGTGAGCCAAGATCGCACCACTGCACTCCAGCCTGGATGACAAAGGAGGGAGGGGAGGGGAGGGGAGGAGAGGGAAGGAGAGGGGAGGGGAGGGGAGGGGAGGGGAAGGGAGGGGAGGGTGGGGGAGGACCAGCCAGGAAATCAGTTATCTTTCTCTGGGGGGCCCTTGGCCAAGAGAAGGTTCCGTACAGTTGGTTGTGGGACTTTTTATTTTATTTTATTTCTCAGTCTTATACAAAGTCTTTTTTGTTCTTTAACTTCTGAAACCAAATACAGGGAGGGTGTATCGACTTACTTGTTTTATAAAAATTGTAAACCAAAAATAAAATCCTAAGCCCTCCAACCAAATGAATGGGCCCCCTTCATTGCTCAAGAAAACCCCAGAGAAACTTGAGAAACTGAATCCCCAGTTATGACGGGAAGGGAGGTCAGACACACCTTGTTGTACCCCCTGCTTTTTGGCGTTTAGGTTAAAATAGAGATTATAAGACTGGCAAAACAGACTCTTGTGCCAATAAGATACCAAATTATAAGCAAGACCTGAAGTCATGCAAGTCAGGGATTCAGTCATGCCCGACACACCATGAAATCGCGTTAGACAGGTTTCTATTAGCCCAGTACGATGTGGCTTACTTTCCATCCTGACTCTGGTGTAGTGTCACATGACAGCCGACCTGAAGGAGATCAAAACATTTTTCTCCAAAATATATTTCTTTGACACATTCTGAAATGGCTGGTTGGGTGTGGTGGCTCACACCTGTCATCCCAGCACTTTGGGAGGTGGAGGTGGGAGAATTACTGGAGCTCAGGAGTTCAAGGCTGCAGTGTCCTGTGATCATGCCAATGCACACCAGTCTGGGTGACAGAGTGAGACCTTGTCTCGAAAGAGAGAGAGAGAAAGGAAGAGAGGGAGGGAGGAAGGGAAGAAAAGATTAAAAAAAGGCAAAAAAAAATTTTTTTTGGCTGGGTGCAGTGGGTCATACCTGTAATCCCAGCACTTTGGGAGGCTTAGGTGGCAAGAGTGCTTGAGGCCAGGAGTTCGAGATCAGCCTGGGCAACATAGTGAGACCTTGTCTGTAAGAATAATTTTAAAATAAAAGTAAATTTTAAAAAATAAATGAAATGGTCGCCACAAGGCCAACAGATTGAAATAGCCCTACAAAGCTATCTTTTGTGGGGAAAATTTGAATCTGTAGAAGATCGCCCTTAATGCAGCCAGGTCTTTCCTTTCTAGGCCTTTCCCGGATCTAGGAGAGATTAACTGAGAGCCTGACACCTTTAAGATCTGAGAGGAGATATTCACCATCTATTCTCTCCAAGGGCTGACACATAAGAGCCTTCCTCTACATAAAAAGAACTTTGGCCCCCAACCCCCTTATCTTAACTCAACCATTCCTTTCCACTGACTTCAAGTCTTTAGTCAAAGCTTAATTCTTTCAACCAATTGCCAATCTGAAAATCTTTGAATCCACTTATGACCTATACCCCCTTGCTTCAAGAGCTCCTGCCTCTTTAGGCTGAACCAATGTGTACCTTCTATGCATTAATTTATTATTTCACCTATAATTTCTGTCTCCCTAAAATGTATGAAACCAAACTGTAACCGGACCACCTCAGGTGGACTTTCTCAGAACTGTTTCCTGGGCCATGGTCGCTGATATTAGCTCAGAATAAAACTCTTTAAAATACTTCACGGAGTTGGCTTTTTCCGTTAACAAAAGTGTATACTGAATGCCTTTGGGAGCTGCAATTAAAGAAGAAGGAAAATGGAGAAGGAAGAGGAGAAAGGAGGGGAGGAGGAGAAGAGACATGAGGGGAGAGGGAGGAGGAGGAGGAGAAAGAGAAGGAGAAGAAGATGAAGGAGAGGGAGGAGGAGGAGAGAAAGAAGACAAGCGGAAGAAGAGGATGATGACAAATATGACACAGGAAGAAAATAAGCAAGGAAAGGGGTGCAGCAGGTCGTGCGCAATCATAATAAAAGCTGTAACTTCCTGAGCTTTGAATCCTTGGGGCACCTCTCCTTGTAATCTATGAGCCTTACATCAGCCTGGCGGTGAGTGCTCCTGCTGCACAGATGAGGAAGAGGACTCAGGATCAGACAGCTGCTCCAGGCTCTGAGGCCTGGAGTGGAGCCTCTGCCTTACCCTAGAGTGTGCCCTCTGTCTAACCCAAAGCTTCCTCCACTCTTGGGAGCTGACTTGCCATACCCAGTTCTGGCTCCTAACTGGAATTCTTGTTCTAGAGTGGATCGGCCACCCTGAAGCCTCATCCTGGGGCAAAAGTCAGCTCGTCCACTCTGCTTGGCTCTGATGTAGAAGAGAAGGCTGCTGGAACAGCCATTTTTACCTTCTATGCCTGCGACGCCCTGGCTGGCCTGAAGCCCCCACCTGCCCTCCACAGCCAAGCTGCCAATGGTCCAGCCCTCGCCAGTTCCCAGCAGTCCTAGAGCCTCCCTCTCCAAGCCTTGGGTGGCCCAAGGCCTGAGGTTGTCAGCAGAATCAAAGGAGGAGCTAAACTCTCACCCCCAACCTTCATTTGTATTGGGGTATAATTCTCATGCAGGTAAATGCAGAGATGTTAAATGTGCAATACAGCTCACTGGTTTTTTAATGTAAACACACACCCACATCACCACCACCCTAAACAAGGTATAGAACATTTCCATCAGCCCAGAAGGTTCCCTCTCACCCATTTCATCAATTCCTCTCCCCACACTTACCACTGATCTGATTTCTATCACCATAGTTATGTCTGTCCCAGAACTCGTATCAACGGAACCGTGGAGCGTACATTGTTTTGTGCCTGCTGCTCAGCACAGTGAGACGTGTGCATCTCGGCACAGTTATGAGGAGATTCATTCATGCTGTTAATACATATGAGTAAGGCGATTTTTATTGTTGGTTAGTATTCCATTGCGTGACTCTATTGTAATGTTTATTGATTCTCCCTTTTTTTAAACTTTATTTTGTTTTTCTAACGAGAATTTTTAATTTTTTTGACATTTTGTTTTTCTAACGAGATTCTTTTTAAATTTGAAATATGCATACAAGCTGGGTGCAGTGGCTCAAGCCTGTAATCCCAGCAATTTGGGAGGCTGAGACGAGCAGATTACCTGAGGTTAGGAGTTCAAGACCAGACTGATCAACATGGAGAAACTCCATCTGTACTAAAAATACAAAATTAGCCAGGCATGGTGGTGCATGCCTGTAATCCCAGCTACTCGGGAGGCTAAGGCAGGAGAATTGCTTGAACATGGGAGGCAGAGACTGCAGTGAGCTGAGATCGTGCCATTGCTCTCTAGCCTGGGCAATAAGAGCAAAACTCTGTGTCAAAAAAAGAAATTAAAAAAAAAGAAATATGCATACAAGAATGTTATGCTTTGTATATGATATATGGTATATGTGATGTACATTATATAAATCTGTATTGTACTGCATGTGTGTGTATATATGTATACACACATATATTTTTTAAAATAATGATAAAGTAAACTGCTACATTCCCATGAGCCAAGCTGAAGACAGAGAACATTACCCATACCAGAGACGCCCCACTCAATGTGCCCTCCTCTGACAGCCTGCCACCCCATCCCCAGGGAAATACTCTGAGCTTGGTTACTTGTTTCCTTGGCTTTCTTGGAAGCCCTGTCCCACATGTGCATGTTCACAGACAGTATAGTGCTCAGTTGTGCCCATTTTTTAGCTTCGTATAAACCAGATCACTTGTACGTATCCTCTGCAGCCAGTTCTTCCTGCCCGACATTGGTGAGATCCTTCCTGGCTCATGCCTGGAGATGCGGTTCATTTATTTTCACTGCTACACAGTGTCCCCCGTGTGAATGTGTCTCGTGTGTCTGTCCATTCTGCAGCTGTGGTTGCTAGCAGTGCTGCTGAGAATGTTCAATGCACCTGTTAGGTCACGTGTACGGGTGTGTCTCTAATGCATATGTAGAGGGTCAGAATTGCTGGGTAGCAACCTATGTGCATACATTAGTCAGGGTTCTCCAGGAAAATAGAACCAGTGGGATGGGTTGATGGATGGATAATAGATAGACAGACTTATTATGAGGTATTCACTCACACAACTATAGAGGTTGAGAAGTCCCATGACCTAATAATGTTTGCACACTGGAGACCCAGTAATGCAGGTGGTATGATTCAGTTCAAGCCTGAAGGTCTGAAAACCAGGGGAGCTGATGGTGCTACCCAGTCTGAGGGCCAGAGAAGATGAGATGAGATGAGATGAGATGATGAGATGAGATGAAATGAGATGAGATAAATGAAACAGATGAGATGAGATGTCCCAGCTCAAGCTGTGAAGCCAGAAAAAAGAAGCAAATTCCTCCTTCCTCCACCTTTTTGTTCTATTCAGGCTTTCAAAGGATTGGGTGCTGGACTCACCCTCCCTGGCACACCCAGAAATAAGGTTTATTCTGGGCACTCTGTGGTCCAGTCAAGTTGACATGTAAAATTAACCATCACTATGTATCTTTAACTTTACTAGGTGCCATGGGCTGAATCATTTCTCAAAAAATGTGGATGTTGAAGCCCTACCCCCCAAGTGTGACAGGATTTGGAGATGGGACTTTGCGAGATCACTGGGTTTAGATGAGGTTATGAGGGAAGGGTTCTCGTGGTGGGATCAGTGCCTGTATAAGAAGAGACCAGAGGCTTGCTCATTGTTTCTCTCTCCCACCCGCATCCCCCCTCTCCCCATGTGAGGACACAGCAAGAAGGCAGCTGTCTGCAACCTAAAAGGGAGTCCTCACAAGGAAATGACCATGCTGGCACCTTGATCTTGAACTTCCAGGCTCCAGAACTGTGAGAAATAAATATCTGTTGTTTATGCCACCCCGTCTGGGGTATTTTGCTATGGCAGCCGAGCACACTAAGACACTAAGCCATGCCAAATTATCTTCTAAAGTACACATCCTCTAGAAGAATCTTTACTTTTTTAAATAATTTTTTTTTCCAGAAAAAGAAGAAAAAAGACCTTTTCTTCAGACTCCCAACTCCCCATGCTGATTGATAATTGCTATAGTCTAGAGGTTTCCTCCCCTACCTAATTCTCTCTCCCATCGGCCTCACTCGGTAGTCAGGCTTCCTTATTTGAGCTGCTTTCATTTCTAACTTTCCACGAGGAGCCCTGGGGGAGTCACCACTGGTGTCACTGTCAGCACAGCCTCCAAGGACAGTGCAGCAAAGCCCTGTGGGTTATCCTCACAGAGGTGTTTAATTCCTCCCAGGGTCTCTAACACAGATCCTTTGTGAATCTAATAAAAGTGATAATCCCTGTCCCTGGGAAAACTTACATATGCACACAGCTTTCATCTAATTTCAGAAGGTTCATAGCCTCCCAGCCCTTCCCTAAGTGAGTAAGTCATATTAAGCATGGAGAAGAATGCTGTGTCACCTTTTGGTTCTGGCTAAAACAAAGGCTGAATTTCAAAGTAAATGATAAATGGGTAAATGTTTACATACTTTTTAAGCATCATATTTTTAACAGAAAAAGATAATGGCAAGAGAAGATGAAGTATTGTGGTTTCCCCTACTTGAACCCCCCTTATAATTGTGACATCTCAATCCTGGTATCCAGCCCTACTTGGTCAAGGATTTAGACTGGGATAGGAAGGAAGCAGCAGGGATGGATAAACGCCTCCTCTGTCTTTCTGCTAGGGTTGGTGGTAGATGAGTGAGTGTGTGGATCAAGAAAAGGCCATTATCATAGTCCTGAACGTCCCCAACCCTATGGCCCTGAAGACCCTCCTCTTCTCCCCTACACAGGCAGCCTTGGCAGTCTGAAGCTCTCTCCTTATTTTCCCTTTGTCAACCACCAACTTGCTAGCAAACAACTTCACTTGAGTTCTTAATCCTTTGGTGTGGATATCAGCAGATGTGACCTTGTGCAGGTGTACTTCTTTGTAAACCTCATCATTGATTGTGGACAGGGTAGTTCACTGGTAGCTGAGAGCATCTGGGAAAAAGAGATAGACATTTTTTAGGACAGGGTCCCTTTCTTAAGGGCCTGCAGAAGGACCAAATCTCTTGTCTGAGTCCTTGCTTTGTTTCTTGTGAGTAGT
This sequence comes from Theropithecus gelada, assembly GCF_003255815.1. NCBI lineage: Eukaryota > Metazoa > Chordata > Mammalia > Primates > Cercopithecidae > Theropithecus > Theropithecus gelada. The sequence goes on from NC_037674.1 coordinate 3,054,580, forward strand.
GTGATTTTTGTGCAAGTTACTTAACCCAGATGTGGCATTCTCATCTACAAATTAGGAGTAATTATAACAGTAGCTGTTCAAGAGTACTGCAACAAAAAATCATGTGAAGTGGGAGTGCTTTGTGGATCATACAAATGCAATTTATCCATTCATCTGTTTACCTGCCTACCTAGTTAGCAACCTATCCCTCTTTCTTGTGTATGGAAGGATGACTGTGAGTGTGAAGGCTGTATGAATGTATGCATGTGTCCATCCTATGCATGCATCCATGTATATACATCCACCCATCCTTCTGCCTGTCGTCCTCTCCATCTCTCCACCCACCCATCCACTTAGCCTTTACATTCATCTGGAAGACAGCAGCCTCTAGGCTCTGGGGTGCAATATCACTTGTCCAATGGCATAAACCTGTCACTTACGGTCAGAGGAATTAGTAAAAGTAAAAACAATATGATTAGTAAACTGTTTTGCAGGTATCAAGGGAAAAGGTGTCTTAATTTTTCAGCACTTGAATGTTTTCGGCTGCCCTGGGAGATCTGTCATCTTGCTGAAGCGCCACTCGTCAATGTATCTGCTCATCCACAGATCCAATCTACTGTGCCTCCTTCCTCCAGGGGCCTTGAGGGAAGACCTGGAGCTGCTGTGTGACTCATGATGATTAAACATTTCACACTCTGTTGTGGAAGGAATAGGATGTATATGTATGTGTAAGGGCTACAGCAATAATTCTGTACCTGGTGTTGAATTTGTTAGAACCACTTAGAATGAGGCCTTGGGAAAATGTTATAAAGGTGACAAATCCATGGGCATTTTAAGAATTACTAAATTTTTCTGTATAGTTCCAGAATTTAAACTAAAATAAACAATAGCAACAACAAAAAAACACTCCGAGAGAGCACTTATTTATTTTTTTTTTTTTGAGACGGAGTCTCGCTCTGTAGCCCAGGCTGGAGTGCAGTGGTTGGATCTCAGCTCACTGCAAGCTCCGCCTCCCGGGTTCACGCGGTTCTCCGGCCTCAGCCTCCCGAGTAGCTGGGACTACAGGCGCCCGCCACGTCGCCCGGCTAGTTTTTTGTATTTCTTAGTAGAGACGGGGTTTCACTGTGTTAGCCAGGATGGTCTCGATCTCCTGACCTCGTGATCCGCCCGTCTCGGCCTCCCAAAGTGCTGGGATTACAGGCTTGAGCCACCGCGCCCGGCCGAGAGAGCACTTATTTGGGGACAAGATTGATTCCTAGTTAACCCACCCTTTGTGAGAGTGACGTTGCTGCAGGGACCCAGGATGCTTGGGTGCTCTTCTCCTTCCCCTCTCTGTCCACAGGTCTCCCCTTACCTGGGTAATGTGAGCTTCTCTTCTGCCACACCTGGCCCCAGCACAGCCATGTGTTACGTTTGTGGAGGCAGGCATTCTTTTCTTGCTCCTCTTCTCCTGCATTCTTTCCACAGCCCGATTCTTTTTTTTTTTTTAGACCGAGTTTTGCTCTTGTTGCCTAGGCTGGAGTGCAGTGGCATGATCTTGGCTCACTGCAACCTCCGCCTCCCTTCTCCTGCCTCAGCCCCCTGAGTAACTGGGAATATAGGCGCCTGCCACCACGCCCAGCTAATTTTTTGTATTTTCAGTAGACACAAGGTTTTGCCATGTTGGCCAGGCACAGCCCAACTCTTGATTATCCCAGTGTCTGCTTGGCTGTCTTGCAGGACTGCAGGGTCCTGTGACGAGCTTTGTGCAAAGGACTTCCACAACCAAGTATGAGCAGATGCTGCTCCTGGAAATCAGTGATTCTCAATCTTGAGTGCCAGTCAGATTTACCAGGATGTTTAAAAATGCCTGTGTGCCTAGGTTCCCCGCAGACAGCTGGGGTGGGCCCTGGCAAGTTGAGAATTCCTGCCCTAAATCAAGGCTTCCCTATCTCGGTTCTCAGCTGGTTTCTGAGAACTAGAGCAAAATATCTGCCACTAGAATGGGTAATAGTCTTTTTCCTCCCTCAAATTAAGCAGAACAAAATTAAGTTAGTGGATAAAATTTTCCAAATTTAAATTTACCGCTAAGTTTTCTTAAAATTAGGGAATCTAATTTTTTTGTTTTATCCAGCTAAATGTAAGATTTAGGGATCTAATTCTGATTTTATTAATTAAAATATAGCCAAAATATTATGTCTGATTTAGACTACATTGTGCATTTAAATTTTAAAAAACTTGATGGTGGTAAAAAAGACAACACAAAATACGTCATCTCAACCAATCTTTCAGTGTATAGTTTAGTAGCATTAAGTATATTCACATTGTTGTACAACAGATCTCTGGAACCTTTTTATTTTGCAAAACTAACACTATAGCTGTTGAACAACACCCCATTTTCCCCTTCTCCCAGTGCCTGACTTTCTGTCTCTATGAGTTAGACTACTTTTTAATCTTTTTAAAAAATTTTATTTTTAGAGATGGGGTCTCGCTATGTTAACCAGGCTGGTCTCAAACTTCTGGCTTCAAGTGATCCTCCTGCCTCAGCATCCCAAAGTGCTGGGATTATAGACATGAGCCACCGTGCCTGGCCCAATTAGACTAATTTGTATAACTCATGTAAGTGGAATCACACAATATTTGTCTTTTTCTCTTACTTACTTATTTCACTTAGTATAATGTCTTTAAAGCGTATCCATGTTGTAGCACGCGACAGGGTTTCCTTCTTTTTACAGGCTGAATAATAAATATTCTATTTATGGCTAGACCACATCTTATTTATCCACTTATTCTTCAGTAGACACTTGGGTTGCCTCTACCTCTCTGCTATTATACCTAATGCTGCAGTGAACAAGGGTATGCAAATATCTCTTTCAGATCCTGCTCTCATTTCTTTCGGGTATATACCCAGAAGTGGCATTTCTGGATCATATTGTAAATCTATTCACAACCTTTTGAGGAACCTCCATACTATTTTCCATAGTGGCGGTACCATTGTATATGATCATCAACCGTATACAAGGGTTCTAATTTCTTCATATCCTCACCAACACTTTTTCCACTTTTTTGAGTGTCCATTCTAATGAGTGAGAGGTAGTATCTCATCATGTTTTAGGTTTGCATTTCCTTTTGGTGATCACTGATGTTGAGCACCTTTCCATATACCTGTCAGCCATTTGTATGTCTTCTTTGGAAAAACGCCTATTCAAGTCCTTTTGCCATCTTTTAATCAGATTATTTGTTTTGTTGTTGTTCTGAAAAACATTTCTAGGAATGGAGATTCTATCTGCAAAGCCCAACTGCAACCTTCTAAGTCCGTCATCACTGGAGCATCTGCGCGTGCTTGGTCGTGGAAGCCCTTTGCACAAAGCTCGTCACAGGACCCTGGAGTCCTGCAAGACAGCCCAGCAGACACTGGGATAGTCAAGAGTTGGGCTGTGCCTGGCCAACATGGTGAAACCTTGTCTCTACTGAAAATACAAAAAATTAGCTGGGCGTGGTGGCAGGCCCCTGTAATCCCAGCTACTCGGGATGGCTGAGGCAGGAGAATCGCTTTATACCAGGAGGCAGAGGTTGCAGTGAGCTGAGATCGCGCCACTGAACTGCAGCCTGGGCAACAAGAGTGAAACTCCATCTCAAAACACAGTGCACATGCACACACATGTGTGCACACACACACGTGTGCACACACACAGATGCACATAGACACACATACATGCAAATGGACACATAAACACATGCACACACATGCACACCACACCTTTGACAACTTGTTCCAGTGTTAAGTCATTATCTTAGTCCATTTGCTACAACAAAATACCATAAACTCAGTGGCTTATAAAGAGCAGAAATGTATTTCTCCCCATTCTGAAGGTTGGGACGTCCAAGATCAAGGCACAGCAGGTTTGGTGTCTGGTGAGGGCCCATCGTCCGGTCCATAGATGGCACTTTCTCACTGGGTCTTCGCATAGGGGAAGGAACTAGCCAGCTCTCTATACTCCTGCTGCCTTTTTGCTTGACCCAAAGTGGAAAACCCAGAAGACATCCCAAAGGATCCAATGTGTCCTCAGTGCGCTGCCTGCACAGTTGTGCCTATACAGCCTGCTTTCTTCAGGGATGCAGAGGACTGGCCTTACCTCCATGCCCACCAGCTCTATTGGGCCCAGTCTGTGTATCAAACCAAAGCTCAAGAAATGCTTGCTGGTGATGACGACATCAGGAGAGCAAATGGGCTGTTTTCTGGATTTTTCCAAATGAGTCACCATTTTAATCAGGGCCTCACTACTTGCCCAGTTTAGAATTTTTCTAAAAGGAGTTTTGTCCTCAACATGGAAACTCAGAAAGTTGGGGCTTTTGAATTAAAAAGAAAAAAAAAATCAAGAAAGAAAGGATCTTTTTTTTTTGCAATAGATCATCCAGACACTGTTACATTTTCACTATGGTGTACCAGAAAAGAAGGTTTTTTTTTTTTTCTTTTTTAAGTTAAAATAAACTCACCACGGCCTTATAATCTATTTATAAGGTCCTCCCAGTCTGCCTGATTGTCTCTTCCCATTATTATAAAGTCATCTTTGGTCCCAGTTTGTATAATACAGAGAATTGCTCACCTGCAGTTATTTGGGTCTGGACATTGTCCCCTCGGTGCGAGGCGGCTTTTATGAAACTAAGGCTCATGCAGACTGAATGCAGTCTTGCACCGGGCACAGGATTTAAATAGAACACAGGACTGAGAGAGGGCGGTGGGGCGGGCTTTCCTTTGTTCTAGGAGCCTGGGGGGAAGGAGAAGCCCCCTCCTGCCCTGCAGGCCTTGCGGCAGGCTCTCTCCCTCTCCGCCCAGTCCGTGGGCTTCCTTCTTTCCCCTCCTGCCCAGTGTGGTCAGGCCATTCCTGGTGTGATTTCCAAGGATGTCAAGGGCAGCCCTGGCCCGTTTCCCCAGTAACAGAGACTGGCCTTGGGAGAAGAGGAGCGGCCTCTCCCCGTGATCTCTGTAGCCCTCCCTTCAGTGCCCGGAGCCAGGCGCCCAAGCCCAGCGCTGCCAAGTTTCCTCCACATCACACGTGGTCTCAACTTCCCGGGCTCCTCGGCCTGGTGGTTATTCAGGAGCTGAGTCACCAGGGCCCTTGTGGTCGGTGTCTCCATCACTGATCACTGGCTTCCCATGTCGGTCCCATTCATATTTTCTCTCTTCATCTCCTGGGAGTCCTAGCTGCGTCTGAGATTTCATGGAAAGGGTTATATTGACAATTTGCATTTAGAAATATTATTTTTCTCCTTTTAAAAATAGTTCTTTCTTTCTTTTTCTTTTTCTTTCTTTCTTTTTCTCTTTCTTTCTCTTTCTTTCTTTCTTTGCTTTCTTTCTCTTTTTTTTTCTTTCCTTCTTTCTTCCTTTTCTTTTTTTTCTTTTTTGAGACAGAGTCTCACTCGGTCACCCAGGCTGGAGTGCAGCAGCATGATCTTGGCTCACTGCAACCTCTGCCTCCCTGGCTCAAGCAATTCTCCTGCCTCAACAGCCCTCCCCCCAATCCCACCCCCCAGTAGCTGGGACTATAGGTGAGTGCTACCGTGCCCGGTTAATTTTTGTGTTTTTGGTAAAGACAGGGTTTCACCATGTTGCCCAGGCTAGAAAAAGAGTATTTTCTATTGTCTTCACAAAAATAATGACTGTGAGGCTTAAGAAAAAACGGGGGCTTTTATGCCTCTTTCAGAGTCAGGGGAACCTAAAACCAGCTAGAAGGCAAAATACTGACGTCCACACAATGGAACAAAGAGGGTCTTGGCTCTTTCCTCGAAACCAGGGATTCCCAGCTGTAAGTTTGCAGACCCCAGGAAGCCACAGATTGCAAAGTGGCTTCAAATTAGTGCACCAGGCCCTCTGTAGATGGAAAGGAGGGTGCCTGCAGGCATGCACTGCTGTTTCATTAACATAAGGTGAATTCTTTCTGAACAGTAGCTTTGGATGTTATCTATTTTCTCAATTGGCAGATACTAAAAGAATACTTCTCGACTAGGGCATGTCCACATGCTTGTTTCCCTCTCATTCCAAAGGGCTCCTCATGAGGGGCTGCAAATTCCAGGGAAGGGCCAGAGGCTTAGCATCACCATTTCGCAGAGTGTGGTGTGCACCCAACCGCTGACGCACAGGACAATTTTAGGGACTCCATGGGCAACATCTTTTAGTTAAGTACGGTAGCTTCCTTTTTTGATAGCACGTATTGATTGTTTTGTTTTTTAAAAAGAATATTCAGTATGTGTTGTTCTCCCCATGTGTCCTGAACTTAACATAAAAATTGAAGGGAAAAAAAGAATATTCAAGTAGAAGTGTGGGTTGATGTAAAGAGAAGGCAGGTAGATACGTGGCTTGGCAATTTTTGGGGAAGTGCTAATTGCAGGCAGGAAGGACATCTGTATGCTGAGGAAGGAAGAGTTGGTAAAATTAATACGTTACAATCCCTGGGATGTGTGATGTCCTGTGCACAAGTGTCTGTGTGTGGTGGGGCCAGCGGTTGGATAGTTGAGCAGGTCCCCGGTCCCATGACTCCTACAGCCTCCCCAAGGACACCGCAGTGAGGACAGTGGCAGAAAAGAAAAGCCCATGGACAGTTCTGCCAACCATTCATCTCCACAACACATCCACCCGCTGAGGACCCCTCAGCACCCAAACCAGAGATTCCTCCTGCTCCCACAGGCCAGGGCGGGCTCAGAGTCTGCAAGCTCCCCTAGGCAATGATGCATAAGGATGAACGTGAAAGACGTGAAGGAAAAAGTTCTCTCTATCCCCAAAGACACACCATTTTCACCATCACCAGGCTTTCAAATCCAAGACTCTGTCTTGGAGTTTTGATCCTCGCAGGATATTCCCTTTTTCTGAGGTTAAAAGAGTTTGCACCTTCACAGCAACTCAGACTTGAATATGGAACTCTGCTGAGACCAGCTTGGTTGTGGAGACCCTAACCCAGTGGCACTAGAGGAATTAAGACAAAGACACAGAAATAGGCTCAGAGTGGGAATCAGGGGCTGACGCCTTCGGAGTTGAGAGCCACGAACAGAGTTTGACTCACAGATTTATTAATAGAAAGCCAGTGATGAGCGTAGTTTCTCTAGATTATAGATTAACTAAAAGCATTCCTAGTGAGGAGCAGGGAAACAGGCTCTGGCGGATTATCTGCAGCAAAAGCACGTTGTTAAGGCACAGGCCACTCCTGCTATTGTTTGTGGTTTGAGCAGTTTTCCACTCCGAGCGGCCCAGCTTGTCCTTGTCCTGCTCCAGTAAACCAACAGCTTCTAGCAGTGTGTGTAATAGCCATCACGAGCATGTCCCATTGCTGCAGAAATGCTGTTTATGGCCAGTTTTTTTCAGGCCTGTTTAGGACAGGCTGAGGGCTTGCTACCAGCATGTCCCCCTTTATTTATTTATTTATATTTTTTTTGCAAAGGGATAAAGGCAAAGGCAGCTTCGTCATAGTGGGCTACTTCTTGCAGGATTTGGGATCCACATCTGCAGACTACACAAAGACAAAAACCACAGATTAAAAGCACAATCACCATTGAAATCAGAGCCTCCAAGTGTCTTGATCCATTTTAACCAGTTAATAGCTGCTAATCTGTCTGCAGCTCCTTCAAGCACTTCAGCTCCTGGCATTAGCATCAGATATGCCTGAGAGGCTTGAGATAATTGCTCCTTCAGTTTTGCAATATCCAAAGGTAAATTTCCAGTATGAACCTTTAAATGTCTGTTAACTCTTTGCCACTCATGCTCTGTTTCATTCTACTGTTGAGGAGTAATGCAAAAATCAGAAATATTCCAATCACATTGTAACTGCATTCTATATTCTAGACTAACTACTCAATCTCCTGGCCACATTACAGTTTGTTGGAGATCATCGATTTGATTAGTTAGTTTCTGGTCTGTATTAGTTTGGGAATTCCACAGCGGAGTAGAATTTTTCTGCCAATTATTTACATAGTCTGCTGTTTGAACTGTGAAATGCAAAGAAACTCCAGCTGCCGCGGCAATAGCTGTAACAGCAATCAATCCCATAATGACTAAAATTAAAGTGGCAATTTAATGCCAAGAGCACCTCAAAATCTTTTGAAGAATTTCGTAATAATATGCACAGAAGGAGAGGCTTTCCAAGGAGGGGAAAGCTTTACAGGTATCCATACTCCTTCTTGGGCTCTTAACCACTAAAATAGAATGATCAGTATTACACAAGGAAGAATTCACACAAGAAAATAATCTACATTCTTGACAAGTCACATCAAAAAGCTCCTCTTTTTGAGCTGAAGTATAGCTCAAAAAAACACTTGATCTATGGAGATCAAGATTTAAATCACCCACTACAAACAGGAAAAGAGGCCTTATTGTCAGTCCTGACTTGGCTGCAACCGGGGGTGTCCTCGGATCCCTCCCAAAATATCTTCCTTGGCATCTGGCTCATGATAAGGTTTCAGGTGTCTTGGTGGTATCCAGATCGGCTGCTGGTTTTGGCCTGGAGAAACACAAGCATAACCTCTACCTCAAGTTATCATTTTACCTATTTCCCAACTTTTTGTTATTGGATCTCTCCACCAAACCAGTCGCTCTGCTTCTGTCTTTGCAGCTGGTTTCTGTAGATGCTGTTCAGCTGCTGATAACATCTGGCCTTTAGGCAGGCTCAAAAAATTTAAAGTTAATAATGCTAGATTTAGCTGCATGTGTGGAGTCCTATAATTACTGTTCCCCCCTTTCTGGTTTTGTAACTGCTGTTTTAGGGAGAGATTCATTCTTTTCACAATGGCTTGTCCTTGTGAGTTATATGGGATACCAGTAATGTGTTTAATATTCCATATAGAGAAAAATGTAGCTAGAGCTTGGCTAGTATAGCCTGGGGCATTATCTGTTTAAATAGAAGCTGGAATGCCCATCACCATAAAACACTGCAAAAGGTGACGTTTAACACAGGCAGAAGGCTCTTCTGATTGGCATGTAGCCCAGACAAAGTGAGAAAAGGTGTCCACACTTACATGTACAGAAGTTAGTCTCCCAAATGAGGGACCATGTGTGACATCCATTTGCCAAAGAGAATTAGGTTCTAATCCTCGAGGATTACCTCCTCCTGTAAAAGATGAGGAATGTACCATTTGGCAAGTTGGGCATCACTGGATAATAGCTTTAGCTTCTTTCCAGGTAATGCTGTATCTGTGTTTGAGACCAGAGGCATTGACATGGGTTAAATTGTGAAAGTGTCTGGCATTAGATATTGCAGTAGCAACTAGGAGATCAGCCATTTGATTCCCTTCAGTTAAGGGTCCTGCAAGAGGTGTATGAGCCCTAATGTGAGTGATGTAAAAGGGGTGCATTCTACTCCTGACTGCTGTTTGCAACTGGGTAAATAAAGTCATCAGTTGCTCATCTGTGTGGAATCATAGCTGAGCATTTTCAACTAACTGTATAGAATGAACCACATATGAAGAATCAGAAATTACATTGACAGGCATCTCAAAAGCAGTCAGTGCCTCATTACAGCTACGAGCTCCGCATTTTGAGCTGAAGTATAGGGCATCCGGAAAACTTTACTTTTTGATCCAGAATAAGAAGCTTTACTATTACTAGACCTATCTGTAAAAACATTTTCAGCACCTTCAATTGGTTTAAATTTAGTTATTCTAGGGAGAATCCAATTAGCTAATTTTAAAAATTGAAATAATTTTGCTTTCAGAAAGTGATTATCAAGAACACCTACGAAATCAGCTAAATGGGTTTGCCAAGTAAGACTATTTATAAAGGCTTGTGATATTTGTGCCTTTGTAAGAGGGACAATAATTTTTCCAGGGTCATAGCCATGCAATTTAACAATTCAAGTTCTCCCATTTCCTATCAGAGTAGCAACTTGATCCAAATAAAGAGTCCATGAATTAGCATGCGGAAGAAAAAGCCATTCTTCCCAGCCTTGCTCTTGGACAGTAACACCAGTAGGTGAATGCTGAGTCAGAAAAATTAACAAGGCCGGGCGCGGTGGCTCAAGCCTGTAATCCCAGCACTTTGGGAGGCCGAGACGGGCGGATCACGAGGTCAGGAGATCGAGACCATCCTGGCTAACACGGTGAAACCCCGTCTCTATTAAGAAATACAAAAAACTAGCCGGGCGAGGTGGCGGGCGCCTGTAGTCCCAGCTACTCGGGAGGCTGAGGCCGGAGAATGGCGTGAACCCGGGAGGCGGAGCTAGCAGTGAGCTGAGATCCGGCCACTGCACTCCAGCCTGGGCGACAGAGCGAGACTCCGTCTCAAAAAAAAAAAAAAAAAAAAATTAACAAGTCAAAAGTATTTTTTGGATCTATTCTATTTATTTGAGCTTTATGCACTTGCTTCTCAATCAGCTGTAACTCAACCTCAGCCTCCTTTGTTAATTGTCAAGGGCTGGTGAGACTAGGATCTCCTCTAAGGATAGAAAATAGATTACTCATGGCATAGGTAGGAATGCCTAAAGCAGGTCGTATCCAATTAATGTCCCCTAGTAAGTTGTGACAGTCATTCAATGTTTTTAATTAATCCCTACGTACGGTTACTTTCTGTGGCACTATTGTAGTGTCATTTACTAAGGTCCCTAAGTAGGAGTAAGGAGGAGTAGTTTGAATTTTGTCAGGAGCTATAATTAAACTGGTATGATGAGAAATCGAATTTTGTAAGTGATAATAACATTGGAGTAATATTTCCCAAGTGGGGGCAGCACGAAGAATATCGTCTATATAATGAATAATGTAACACCGTGATAACTTATTACCAGTACGTTCAATTGCTGTTCTACATACGTCTGACACATTGTTGGACTGTTTAACATGCCTTGTGGCAACACCTTCCAATGAAAATGCTTGGCCGGGCGCGGTGGCTCAAGCCTGTAATCCCAGCACTTTGGGAGGCCGAGACGGGCGGATCACGAGGTCAGGAGATCGAGACCATCCTGGCTAACACGGTGAAACCCCGTCTCTACTAAAAAATACGAAAAAAAAAACCAGCCAGGCGCGGTGGCGGGTGCCTGTAGTCAGAACTACTCGGGAGGCTGAGGCAGGAGAATGGCGTGAACCCGGGAGGCGGAGCTTGCAGTGAGCTGAGATCCGGCCACTGCACTCCAGCCTGGGAGGCAGAGCGAGACTCCGTCTCAAAAAAAAAAAAAAAAAAAAAAAAAAAAAAAAAAAAAAAAAAAAAAAGAAAATGCTTAGCAGGCTGTAGGAATTGTAAATGCAAACCCTTCACACCCTTGCTCAGCTAAGGGGATAGTAAAGAAACAGTCTTTTAAATCTATGACTATTAAAGGTCATTTTTCGGAATCATAGCAGGAGAAGGTAATCCTGGCTGCCATGCCCCCATCAGTTGTATAACTGAATTAATGGCCCTAAGTCAGTTAACATTCTCCATTTACCTGGTTTTTTCTTAATTACGAAAACTGGAGAATTCCAAGGGGAAAATGTTGGAGCTATGTGTCCTTTTTCTAATTGTTCAGTAACTAAAGCCTCCAGTTTCTCTTTTAGTCAGTGGCCATTGCTCTATCCAAATTGGCTTATCTGTTAACCATTTTAAAGGTATAGGTTCTGGAAGCTTAACAATGGCCGCCATCAAAAGTTATATCCTGAACCTTGGCGGGAATTCTGTCCTTCCACTTGAAGTGGTTTCTTTAACCCTTGTAAATGTTTTTCTAATCCCATGCCAGGCACACACCCCATCTCTGGCATCATACGCTGACTTTGAGGGCTGTATAATTGTTCTGGAATTAACACTTGTGCTCCCCACTGTTGTAATAAATCTCTCCCCATACATTTATAGGTACAGAAGTTACAATTGGTTGAATATTCCCAGATTGTCCATGGGGCCCTTCACAATGCAAAATACGACTGCTTTGATACACGTCAGGGGCTTTACCAACTCCAACTCTGTTAAATTGAGTGTGTTGAATTGGCCATGTGGACGGCCAGTGCTGTAGAGAAATGATTGAAATGTCCACTGCTGTATCTACCAAACCTTTAAATTTTTTTCCTCAAATAGTTATTTCACAGGTAGGACGTTTATCTGTAATTTGATTTACCCAATAAGCTGCCTTGCCTTGTTGATTTGTGCTTCCACATCCTTCTGTTGGTTTAGTTTCACTTTTCCCCATTTCCACATACAGCACAATCAGGAACTGTACTATGCGCTCTCTGGGCTCTGCTTTCCAGGGAACAGAAGTAGATATAACAATTTGAGTTTCCCCATTGTAATCTGAATCAATGACTTCTGTTTGCACCTGTACTCCTTTTAAATTTAAACCAGATCTTCCTAGAAGTAATCCTACCGTCCCCGCTGGCAACACCTGACTGAAGACAGAACATTCTTTAACAATCCCATTACAAAAGGAGAACCTGGTCCACATTGATTAATAACTTGTTTAAATTATTCAAGTAATTTAAAAGGAAAAAGGCTCAAATGTAATATACTATTTCCCTGTTGATCAGGTGGGTGTATTCTAACAGGGAACTGCCAAGCATCCATATCACCCTCTCGTCTAACTTGCTGGATTTCTGCCTGAATAGAAGTGAGAGCGGTCGCTGGAGGCGCTGCTCAAACAGTCACTGGGGCAACTACTTTTCGTCCAGTGTCCTCCGGAAGAGAAAGATCCGGAGGGTCAGGCCACTCTTTTTCTTCAAAATAATGAGGGGGTGCAGAGCGGTAGGGACAAACCTCTCCCTCCTTTGCTGCTTTAGCTGGCAAGCAAACCTGCTCTGTCACCTCTTCTGTTACTTCGTTACACTCTCCTTCTTCCTCTGATTCCTCCTCCTCATCATCTGTGTGGAAGGCTCCAAAGTGGAGCGAACCAGAGCCCACCCTGAACAGACAGAAGAATATCCTCAGCACCATCCTTATATGCCTTTTTCAGTGTGCTGCCTACCTTTTTCCAGACCTCTACATCCATAGTTCCTTGGTCTGGAAACCAGGGGCAATAGTTCTCTAATGCACTGAAAAGCTGCATGAGTCGGCTAGTGCTAACCTTCACTCCTGCTTTTCTGAGGAGCTGCCAAAGCAGACTCAAATAAGCCTCGTGCCTGCTTGACCCTTGTCCCTTTGTCACCCTGGTGCTTCGAGCTCCCCTTCTTACTCACCATGGGGACTGCTTAAGAGTACTCGGGTGTCCTCCAGCTGTTCTCCAACCGTCGCTCTGGCGACCCTTTGACCCAGGTTCGAGCCCCCACATTGGGCGCTGCTTGCTGAGACCAGCTCAGTCATGGAGACCCTAACCCAGCTGCGCTAGAGGAATTACGACAAAGACAGAGAAATAGGTGCAGAGTGGGAATCAGGGGCTGACGCCTTCAGAGCTGAGAGCCACGGACAGAGTTTGACTCACAGATTTATTAACAGAAAGCCAGTGATGAGCATAGTTTCTATAGATTATAGATTAACTAAAAGCATTCCTAGTGAGGAGCAGGGAAACAGGCTCTGGCGGATTATCTGCAGCAAAAGCACGTTGTTAAGGCACAGGCCACTCCTGCAATTGTTTGTGGTTTGAGCAGTTTTCCACTCTGGGCGGGCCCACTTGTCCTTGCCCTGCTCCAGTAAACCAACAACTTTTATCAGTGTGTGTAATACCCATCACGAGCATGTCACATTGCTGCAGAAATGCTGTTTATGGCCAGTTTCTTTAAGGCCTGTTTATGACAGGCTTAAGGCTTGCTACCAGCAGATCTCTAACACCAGTTTTGGTGAGTTCAGTTCATGTGGACAACTTGATGCTAGTCTAAGGAAAGGAGGGTCAGGAAGGGATGGAAACAAACCAGCAAACCTCAATAAAGCAGCAATGCCCCGAGAACCCCGCAGACCGTGGCATGCACAGGTGCCACCCTTACAAAGGCCCAGCCCAAGGGAACAAAGCAGGCAACTGAAGTGTCAGCCTGGCAGAAACCTGCACCCCAGGCTGCAGAACGAAGAGCAGCAGAGAGAAAATCTTCTCCAGAGCGCAAGGAGGTGGACTGAGCTGCTGCACAGAAAACTCTTTCCCTTCCTGGTGCATTTCCAGGTACGGCACGGCAGACACAGAGGTGCACGTTTCTTTCTTGTTCTATTTTTTAAAGTAGTTTTTAATTTCTGTTTTTGTGAAAATGGTGATCTCACTCTGTTGCCCAGGCTGGTCTTGAACTCCTGGTCTCGAATGATCCTCCCACCTCGGCCCCCCAAAATGCTAGGATCACAGGTGTGAGCCACCACACCTAACCCCTCGATTACTTTTAAGAATGAAAATATCAGGTAGAACTTTGTTGTGGGTTGAATTCACTGCCCCCCATTCATATATTGAAGTTCTACAGCCGGTTCCTCAGAATATGACCTTACTCGGAAACATGCAGTTGTGTATAACTGGTTAGGATGAGGTCATGCCACAGGAGGGTGGAGCTCGAGTCCGACATGACTGGTAATGTGACCAGGAAAAGAATGCCATGTGAAGAGACTAAGACACACCTAGAGGGAAGGATAGGTGAAGAGACACAGGGAGAAGGTGGCCATCTGTGAAGCAAGGAGAGGGACCTCAGAAGAGACCAACCCTGCCTATAATTTGATCTTGGACTTCCAACCTCCAGAACTGTGAGACAACCAGTGTCTGTTGTTTAAACCTCCCCAGTTCATGGTGCTCTGTTACAACAGCCCCAGGAAACTCACATAAACTTCTTGTAAATTCTCTATGCTATCCATGAAAAAGATTTTTTTTCTAATTTGAAACAGAAAACAATTAGAGAAAGTTTAACCTCTCCCACGTTGATTCAAGAATCCATTTCTATTATATAATCTAAAATTAAAATTACTGGCAGGGCATGGTGGCCCACACCCATAATCCCAGCACTTTGGGAGGCTGAGGTGGGTGGATCACTTGAGGTCAGGAGTTCGAGACCAGCCTGGCCTGTTACATGGTGAAACCCTGTCTCTAGTAAAAATAAAAAAAAAAAAATAGCTACTCTGGAGCCTGAGGCATGAGAGTCATTTGAACGCAGGAGGCAGAGGTTTCAGTGAGCCAAGATCACGCCACTGCACGAAAAAAGTGAGACTCTGTCTCTAAATAAATAAACTAAATAATTAAATTAAAATGACTGTTATTCCAAATCACCTCTTGATCAAGAAGCTTTATTCTGGTAGCTGCATGGATTACACACACTCTCAACCATTTATTCAGGTACAATTGATATACAATAAACTGCACATATGTAAAGTATACAATTTGATGGGTTTTGCCATATCTACACGGTGGCACTGTGAATTAGTTGTATTTTCTAGGATTTTATATACATCTTAGAAATTTATAGAATACGGTGGCTCAAGCCTGTAATCCCAGCACTTTGGGAGGCCGAGGCGGGTGGATCACGAGGTCAGGAGATCGAGACTATCCTGGCTAACATGGTGAAACCCCGTCTCTACTAAAAATACAAAAAGCTAGCCGGGCGTAGTGGCAGGCGCCTGTAGTCTCAGCTGCTTGGGAGGCTGAGGCAGGAGAATGGCGTGAACCCGGGAGGCGGAGCTTGCAGTGAGCTGAGATCACGCCACTGCACTCCAGCCTGGGAGACACAGCGAGACTCCGTCTCAAAAAAAAAAAAAAAAAAAAAAAGAAATTTATAGAATATGTGGAATTGTACAGCACCCTCTGCTTTCTTGGGGGCAGGGACCTGGCTTCTTTCACTCAGTGTAATTATGTTGAGATTTATTTTTCCCCATATGATTAAGTATATCAGTGGCTGATTCATTTTTATTGCTGAGTAGTCATCTATTATGTGGATAAAACTGTGTGTTTCCGGTTTCTGGCTATCGCAAATGGGCTGCTGAGAACGTTTGTGTAAAAGCCTTGGTATGAACTTATGCTTTCTTTTCTCCTGGGTAAGTACCACAGAATGGCTGGATCTCACGGTAGGTGTATGTTTAACTTTCTAAGAGGCTGCCAGGCAGTTCTCCAAAGTGGCTGTTCCATGTGACATTTGCATCAGCCGTGTGTGGGTTTCAGTCCTGCACAATCTCACCCTCACCTGTGTGGTTGGCTTTTGTCACTGTCATCATTCTCATACGGGTGCAATGGCATCTCACTGCACAGCCTGTGGACTATGAATGTAAGCAATGCCCCTGGAATCCTGTAATGTAGAAACTGCAGAACCAAGGTCACAGGACACTTGACAGACCAACCTCTGCAACTCAGTGGGGACAAACGAAGACAATGCAACCAATGGTGCTGGATAATCTGATGAGTCACTTGATGCCTGCCTTCTAGCATGCAAAATAAATTCCAGGTAAATTTATTCAGACCTGCATTTAATCTCAGTTAAGCACAACAGGGTGACTGGAGTCAACAATAATTTATTGTATATTTAAAAATAATGAAAAGAGTGGCATTGGAATGTTTCTAACATAAAGAAATGATGAATGCTTGAGGTGATGGGTACCCTAATCACCCTGATGTGATTGATATATACCGTATGATGGTATGAGAACATCACATGTATCCAATGTGCCTATGTATCCATAATAATTAAAATTTTAAAACTTCTAAAAATCTGTTAAAAAGTATCATTGTTGGCTGGGCGCGATGGCTCACATCTGTAATCCCAGCACTTTGGGAGGCCTAGGGGGACAAATCACCTGAGGTCAGGAGTTCAAGACCAGCCTGGCCAACATGGCAAAACCCCATCTCTACAAAGAATACAAAAGTTAGCTGGGTGACGATAATCCCAGCTACTTGGGAGGCTGAGGCGGAAGCATCTCTTAAATGCATAAGGCAGAGGTTGCAGTGAGCCGAGATGGTGCCACTGCACTCTAGCCTGGGCAACAGACCAAAACTCTGTCCAAAGAAAAAAAAAAAGTATTACTGTTTGTTCCATAGGAAAATTAATATATGAGCAGAACATAAATATACAAACACATGAGTGTCCCCGTCCACACTGCCTCTCCCTCCGCAGCCTCTGTGCTTCCCGCCTCTCTGATTCCATGCACTGGCCTTCAGTCACACTGAATTGCTGACCATTCCTGGAGACAGCTGAACCCTTCCACGAATCACTGGCTTTGCCTAAATGTCACCGGCTGGGAAGGTGCCTCCCCCAGGTATTCACCTAGATAATTCCTACTCATTCTGCAAGACTTGCCTCAAAGAAATGTCACCTCCCTTTGGACTGTGCCCTGCCTGCACAGGCGGTCTCTCTCACCGGCACATTCTCACAGCACCTATCTCGTTGCTTGGGATAGCTATTTACAGATTGGTGCCACGCACTGGTGAGTCCCTGTAGGGCAAGGACTTTGCATTCTGGGGGCTGTATTTTCACTACCCAGCACAGAGGAACCTGGTGATATGTGCTGAGTGACGGGAGTGAGCGTGTGTACCTCTTAAAAACATACATGACGCCGCAGTGGCTAGACATTCGACATTCTGCATTTACACTTACTGAGGAGAAGCTCTCCTAAAGGCCCTTCCAGAATGGCGTCGCTGGGCTGGCAGGGCTCTCCCAGCTTCCTGAACCTTCTCGAGGGAATCCCTGGGCTGCAGCTGAGGGCCTGGGCGCCAGAGAGCAAGCCACACGCCTGGTCCATCAAGATGCTCACTGCCTTAGAGTTGGTGGCATTGGTGCCCAGCCCCAGTGTGCCCAGATAGTGTTATTGCATGATTTAGTGAAATATTACCTAATCCCGTGACAATATGAGTGGGGAAGAGTTACTGTTTCTATGAAAATGAAGTTCAAATCTGGAAAGACTCAATAAAGGTGAATCATTAAAAAACATTACGTCCAACTAAGTGTGTGGGAAGAAACTCTAACAAATGGAGTGAAGTAAAATTCCACAGGAATTCCACGCTTAGAGTCTGTCCACAAGCTTTTAAGCTCTCATGTCACTTTAAATCAGCTGAAACTGACAAATATGGACAATGTATTACAACTGTGTGCTCTGGCCAGGAAGTCGATATAGATCTAGATGACCCACATGTACATCTGTGTCTTTAGGCTTCAAGTGAAAATAAAATGTTATACACACACATGCAGACACATGCGCACACATGTACATGCACACACATACATACACATATGCACACATGTATACATATGTAGGTACACATATATGTGAATATGTTTATATGTGATGCACATGTGTGCCCACGCACATACCTGCACATGCCTGCATAGACACACACATATATACATCACATATATACATATGTGCATGCAGTATATATAAATATATATGCTCATATATAATGATTTTCTACTTTAAATAATTTTGGCTGTATGCTTACTAACTACTGGGTTCACAGGAATTAGATAAGAGAGCTCCTAGTAAATATTTTAAATACTTTAAAAATACTTAAATAATTAAATATGTGTGTATATGTAAATACATATTTTGAATATTTTTGTTTATGCATTAAATATTTGTGTAAATATACTTCATATATTGAATATGTTTTTGCAGATATACATAGTCCATAAATTAAACCTCTGTGCTTCCTCAGTCTTCTGCCTTTGAACATTTTTAGGTCAGATGGTTGTCACAGTCCGGTTTCCCCGGAAGCCGATGCTGAGATGGAGCTGGGCACACAGGGTGCTTACTATGGGATCAACACTATGGGAGGAGGAGCCAAAAGCAGGATTTGTTCAGGGGAAGTTGGGCTGAGGGGTGACCCGGAAGTGGCTTTAGCTGACCCTAGGGGGCTCCTTAGCTAGCTGGTGTTGTTTCTAAGGTGGACAGAGATGGACAGGACTTCCTATGGACACCTGGATCCCTCACTGGGTGTGGGCCACCCGAGGGAGGGATGCATCCCTGGACAAGGTAAGCTGGCTTGAAGCAGAGGCAGCCCTCAAGGGTCGGGCAGCAGGAAGCCACCTGCCACCAGCACTCCCTGGAGCTGGGCAGGGAGCTCATCGTTGAAGGGACTCTGGACAGCACACCCCGGGGCCATGACAAAGGCTGATTGGGTTAGCTCTAGAACAAGGCCTCTGTGTCTTGTGGAAGACGTCCCAAAGCAGCTGCTAGAAGCCTCTGGATTGAAAGCCCAGTGCTTTACTTATCATCCCATTTCTTCTTTCCTTGTCCTCAGAACGCCAGGCTCCTCCACTTTAGGATGAAGAGAGTATTCAGGAAGCCAAAGCTTTAGTGGGAAATCCTGGGATTTTTTTCATGCTCAGGAAGAACTGTAAATGGTGGCTAATTAAAGGTTTTTGGCCCCAGACCATGTCATCAGATAAACACAAACTTTTTCTCCCACACATGTGAATTCCAGTGCCCAATTACATCTCTCTTAATAAAGACTCAATAACAGTTATTCAAAGAATGATGCCACTTGCCCATTGCGGAGGTGGGTCCATCTCTGATGCCACCACTGGCTGGTCCTAATTCAAAACGGCCTTTGGGCTGGGGACTTTCCCAGTTACCATGTGCCCTCAGCCACGCTGCCCAGGAGGAGGGATGGGTGCCAGCTGGGGCTGCCTGACTGTTGGGAACAAACACCCTGTAGCCTTGTGGTGATGGGGGTCACGAGGTTTTGTACCCCACAGTTTTGACAAAGTTGCACTTCAGGCTGTCCTTGTGCTATGCATATGCAATTTACAAACTGGCTTCTAGAGCTTGGAAGATCCATGCAGGCTCTGACTCCAGAGAGGTTCTCTCGGTCTTCTCTGACCCTTGGCTGTCTCATCTCCCTCCACGCCTCATCCCTAATCACCTTCATTTCAACTTTTCTTCTTTCTTTTCAAAATTGGTGTTTATTTCTCTCTCTTCAATTTTCTTTATTTTTTTAACTTAACAAAGTAAAGCACGCCTCTTGTAAAAAGAGATCCGGTAGGAAAAATGTATGAAGTAAAAGTTAATGGAAATTAAACAATTTGCTCCTGAATGACTTTTGGGTAAATAATGAAGTTATTGTAGAAATTAAGAAATTCTTTGAAACTAATGAGAACAAAGATATGACATACCAGAATCTCTGGGACACAGCTAAGGCAGTGTTAAGAGGGAAATTTACAGCCCTAAGCACCTACATCAAAAAGTTAGAATGCCGGGCGCGGTGGCTCAAGCCTGTAATCCCAGCACTTTGGGAGGCCGAGATGGGCGGATCACGAGGTCGGGAGATCCAGACCATCCTGGCTAACATGGTGAAACCCCGTCTCTACTAAAAAATACAAAAAACTAGCCGGGCGAGGTGGCAGCGCCTGTAGTCCCAGCTACTAGGGAGGCTGAGGCCGGAGAATGGCGGGAACCCGGGAGGCGGAGCTTGCAGTGAGCTGAGATCCGGTCCCTGCACTCCAGCCTGGGCGACAGAGCGAGACTCCGTCTCAAAAAAAAAAAATAAAATAAAATAAAAAATAAACAAAAAGTTAGAATGACCTCAAGTTAACAACCTAACATTGCAACTAAAAAAACTAGAGAAGCAAGAGCAAACCAACCTCAGAGCTAGCAGAAGACAAGAAATAACCAAAATCAGAGCGGAACTGAAGGAGCTTGGGACACGAGAAACCATTCAAAATATCAATGAATCCAGAAGTTTTTTTTTTTTTTTTTTTTTAAATAATAAGATAGGCCACTAGCTAGACTAATAAAGAAGAAAAGAGAGAAAATGCAAATAAAAACAATCAGAAACAACAAAGGGAATATTACTATTGACCCCACTAGAACTATAAACAACCCTCAGAGACTACTATGAACACCCTTATGCACACAAACTAGAAAACCTGGAAGAGATGAATACATTCCTGGGCACACACACCCTCCTGAAGCTGAACCAGGAAGAAATCAAATCCGTGAACAGACCAATAATCAGCTCTAAAATTGAGGCAGTAACAAATAGCTTACCAACCAAAAAAAGCTCAGGAGAAGACTGATTCACCAAATGTACAAACAAGAGCTGATGCCATTTCCACTGAAACTATTTTTTAAAATTGAGGAGGAATGCCTCTCCAACTCATTCGATGAGACCAGCATCATCCTGATACCAAAACCTGGCAGAGATACACACAAAAAAGAAAACTTCAGGCCAATATCCTTGATCAACATTGATGCAAAAATCCTCAACAAAATACTTGTAAACCAAATCCAACAGCCCATCAAAAAGCTAATACACCACCATCAAGCAGGCTTTATCCCTGGGATGTAAGATGGGTTCAACATACACAAATCGATAAATGTGATTCATTACATAAACAGAACTAAATACAAAAAATCACATGATTATCTCAATAGATGCAAAAAAGACTTTCAATAAAATTTGACATCGCTTAATGTTAAAAACTCTCAATAAACAAGGTATTGAAAGAACATACCTCAAAATAATGAAAGCCATCAGTGACAAACCCACAGCCACTATCATGCTGAATGGGCAAAAGCTGGAAGCATTCCCCTTGAACACTGGCACAAGACAAGGATGCCCTCTCTCACCACTCCTATTCAACATAGTTTTGGAAGTCCTGGCCAGATCAATCAGGCAAGAGAAAGAAATAAAGGGTATCCAAATAGGAAGACAGAAAACTATCCCTGTTTGCAGATGACATGATTCTATATCTAGAAGACTCCATCATCTCAGCCCAAAAGTTCCCTCAGCTGATAAACAACTTGAGCAAAGTTTCAGAATACAAAATCAGTGTACAAAAATCACTGGCATTCTTATACACCAACAACAATCAAGCCAAGAGCCAAATCAGGAACACAACCCATTCACAATTGCCACAAAAAGAATAAAATACCTAGGAATAGAGCTAACCAGGGAGGTGAAAGATCTCTACAAGGAGAATTAGAAACCACTGCTAAAAGAAATCAGAGAAGATACAAACAGATGGAAAAACATTCCATGCTTATGAATGGGAAGAATCAGCATCATTCAAATGGCCATATTGCCCAAAGCAATTCACAGATTCAGTGCTATTCCTATCAAACTACCATTGACATTCTTCACAGAACTGGAAAAAACTATCTTAAAATTCATATGAAACCAGAAAAAGTCTGAATAGCCAAGACAATCCTAAGAAAAAAAAAAACAAAAAACCCAAAGCTGGAGGCATCGCGTTACCTGACTTCAAACTATACTACAGGGCTATAGTAACCAAAACAGCATGGTGCTGGTACAAAAACAGACACATAGACCAATGGAATAGAATACAGAACCCAGAAACAAGGCCACACACCTACAACCATCTGATCTTCAACAAAGCTGACAAAAAGAAGCAATGGGGAAAGGACACTCTATTCAATAAATGATGCTGTGATAACTGGCTAGCCATATGCAGAAGACTGAAACTGGACCCCTTTCTTACACCATATATAAAAATCAACTCAAGATGGATTAAAGAGTTAAATGTAAAAGCCCAAACTACAAAAACCCTGGGAAAAAACCTAGGCAATGCCACCCAGGACATCGGAACTGGCAAAGATTTCATGATAAAGATACCAAAAGCAATCAAAACAAAAGCAAAATTTGAGAAATGGG
Source organism: Theropithecus gelada (assembly GCF_003255815.1). NCBI lineage: Eukaryota > Metazoa > Chordata > Mammalia > Primates > Cercopithecidae > Theropithecus > Theropithecus gelada. Next base: position 3,076,962 of record NC_037674.1, read on the forward strand.
AGTTAGTTAAACTAAAGAACTTCCACCCAGCAAAATCAACTATCAACTGAGTACACAGACAACCTACAGAATGGGAGAAAATATTTGAAAACGATGCATTTGACTCTAATATCCAGGATCTAGAAGGAACTTAAATTTACAAGAAAAGAACAAACAACCCCATTAAAAAGTAGGAAAAGGACATGAACAGACACTTCTCAAAAGAAGACATACATGCGACCAACAAGCATATGAAGAAAAAGCTCAACAACACTGATCACTAGAGAAATGCAAATCAAAACCACAATGAGATAACATCTCATACCAGTCAGGGTGGCTATGATTAAGAAGCCAAGAAAATAACATGCTGAAGAGGTTGCAGAGAAAAGGCAATGCTTATACACTGTTGGTGGGAGTGTAAATTCCCAGCAATCCCATTCCTGGGTATGTACCCAAAGAAATATAAGTTTTTCTATTCTAAAGATACATGCACTCGGAGTTCATTGCAGCACTATTCACAATAGCAAAGACATGGAATCAACCTAAAGGCCTATCAACGGTAGACTGGATAAAGAAAATGTAGTACATATGCACTGTGGGATACTACGCAGCCATAAAAAAGAATGAGATTATGTCCTTTGCAGGAACATGGATGGAGCTGGAGGCTAACTATTGGGTACTAGGCTTAGTACCTTGGTGACGAAATAATCTGTACAACAAACCTCTGTGACGTGAGTTCACCTATATAACAAACCTGCACATGTTCCCTTGAACCTAAACTAAAAGTTAAAAAAAAAAGTTAAATATTCACCAGCCTCCATCACCATTCCTCAAGGTAAACCTCACCATTTCATCTTGAAGTTGAACATTTACTCAATATTGTGTCATTCCCAGGAATCAGGGGGAGTACAGCACCCGGAACAATTTGTTTTTATTGGATTCATTAACATTTTATTTCTAGTCTTTGCTTTTAACTTTTTATTTATTTAATTTGAGACATGGTCTTGCTCTGTTACCCAGGCTGGAGTGCAAGTGGTACAATGATGGCTCACTGTAGGTTCAACTTCCCGGGCTCCAGCAATCCTCCCACCTCAGCCTCCCGAGTTAGCTGGGACCACCATGCTTTGGCCTCCCAAATTGCTGGGATTACAGGTGTGAGCTACCAGGCCTGGCCAGTTATTACTATTAACTGTTTATTTCCAGTGGCTCAGACAGAAAAAGGGAATTACTGCTCACAGCAGCAGCCGCCCATGGGTTAAGGTCTAGCCACTGTCAAAAGACAAAATTATAACAAATTTAGTTTAAAGATCTCAACTGGTTTTATTTGCAATTCCAGAGTTGGGCAACACCTCATTCCATACTGCGGGATCAGTGCTCCAATGAGCTGAGCAGAGGAGGCAGAGAAGGGCTTTGTAGACAGAGAAGGGCTGAAGAGGGCAGAAACAAGGACAAAAGCAGATTGGTCATCTCACAGTCACTTGTCTTATAAGATGAGGACAAGGAGGCAGAACAATAGAAAAACAATTGTTTGTTGCCAGCAGGTGACTTCAGTTAAGGATTAACACAGAGGCAGCTTCATGACCTTGTCAATAGAAGATGGAAACTGGTCTGTTTGGGAAACAGGGTGCTGTCGCTCGTGATTTTGCAGAAGGTCAGATAACAACTTACTTTAGGTTTGCTGAGCATGGCTGATTCTATTTCGATTTCTAGACTTAGTCCACGAGAATGGCCTCCTATAATCTTCATTTACCACCACCCACCCTCCTTGTCTTCAGATTTGTGCCGCTCAGAGCATCTGGACCAGAGAATGATCTTTGTTCTACATTGGAACGGAAACTTCACAGAGGCAGCTTCTGAAAGATTCGGAGCAAGCCCACATGTGTGGGGTGCATGGGGGAACCAACATAACCTCTTTTTTTTTTTTGAGACGGAGTCTTGCTCTGTTGCCCAGGCTGGAGTGAGTGCAATGGAACAATATCAGCTCACTGCAACCTCCGCCTCCGGGTTTTAGCGATTCTCCTGTCTCAGCTTCCTGAGTAGCTGGGATTACAGGCACCCACCACCACACCCGGTTAGTTTTTGTATTTTTAGTAGAGTCAGGGTTTCACCATGTTGGCCAGGCTGGTCTTGAACTCCTGACCTCAGATGATCCACCTGCCTCACCTCCCAAAGTGCGAACGTAACCTCTTTAAAGCCAGGAGACACAGCCCTGTGGGGCAGTCCCTGGAGGCCGCAGACACACCTCATAGCTGGCCCTGGATGGACTTTTCCTCCCACCTGAGACTGCTCACAGAGGGAGATCCAGCGTCTGTGGGGAGGGCAAGGCCAAGTCTCTCTGTGTCCTCATTCATGCTTAGAAATGTCTCCTCTAGAAATTAACTCTCTGAAAACTCAGCAACATGAGTGGGTGTTTCTCAAAGCCTCCCTCCACACTGCCTGAGAAAGAAGAAGGAAAATGAAATAATAATACACGGCTACACTAGGCTAATTTCAAACTGTGATGACCTTTCAAACCTCTTCTCCCCACCCTGCTCCATTCGGAGACTCTACCCTGCTGCTTGACAAATTAAACAGGCGGGAAAGACGGCCATTATCATGAGCCTGTAGCCTTCCCCTCAGCTGCCCGGTGCCACTTGGGGGGTTCAAAGCCAACACCCTGTCTGTCTGCACTTCCGAGTCATCGCCTCTTCGAGCTGGAAGACAGCAGCCCCTCATGGCATGGGCCATGGGCCTGAGGCCGCAGAGGTGACCCGGCTGATCTGGAGTCCCCAGCGAGCTGTGCAGAGCTGAAGAACAGTGTGCTTCATACTCACACATACTCACACAACTTCCACTGTTGTGATGCTGAGAAACACGGGGAAGACAAAACAGAGGCTACTTCTGTTCAAACCAAATCCAGCATGCCTGTGGCAGTGTACATGCCTCTGTGCTCCCCAGAGCTGAGCTCGGCTGTCCTCGGCTGTGGGCTCAGTCCACCGCAGCCCCAGAGACAAGCTGGACTGGAAGCTGAAAACACTCACGCCCACTGGTTCCGCGCCTAGCACGGCTCCTCCAGGCCATGTTCCTCTTCGGGGAACTCCAGCTCTGCTTCCTTTGGACCGAGCTGCTGATGCAGATTTCCTTCTCCAGGCCAGGATGCCTGAGACCCAAGTCCTCCTCAGAGTTGGGCAATCCTTCTTCTTGTCTGGCCTCTTCCCAGAAATCAGAGCCCTCCCCTATGCCCAAGACAGTAGCCAGGACAACGGAACTCAAGACAACGGTCATATCAAGAGGAACCTTTCTCTGTAAAATTATACTACCTAAAAGCTGGTGTTGTGCAGCTCAAGTCTGGGCAAGAGGCCTTGCAAAGGGACTCTTGAGGGCCACAGTCATCCCCTCCGCACACCACCTTGGAAGATGAACCAGAGCTTACCGGCTCTGAGGCAGAGTCAGTCGCTTGCCTACAGGCTGTGAGCAGCGGCTTCAAGTAACTCAGTCTTCGCTCGCCTGACCCTCCTGGACCTTCTCCAACCATTGCTGAGTTTCTGTTGGCTTGAAATGCTGCCTCGCACATCCAGGCACTGTGGTGGTCTTGCCTACAAATGCACAAGCCTAAACACCCGCCTCATCCACTCCTCATTGCCGGAAGGAGTACATCTATGACTGTGCTCAGACATGTAACGGTGAAAGCTGAAGAACCGTCTCCGCCCTTCAGGTCCAGTAGCTGGAGAAACCAGAGACACGTATGCAGTCCCCAAGCCTTTACAAAGCAGGGTCTTGCTGAGGGCAGTGGGGAGTGGGGTAGAGAACCAGTGAATGAGGAGTGCCGGGAGGGGCTGGTGATGAGGGCACTGGGAAAAGCTTTTCAGAGCTGGGTGGAGTGTCACGCGTGTCCATGTGAAGAGACCACCAAACAGGCTTTGTGTGAGCAACATGGCTGTTTATTTCACCTGGGTGCAGGCGGGCTGAGTCTGAAAAGAGAGTCAGCAAGGGAGATAAGGGTGGGGCCGTTTCATAGGATTTGGGTAGGTAAAGGAAAACTACAGTCAAAGGGGGGTTGTTCTCTGGCGGGCAGGAGTGGGGGTCACAAGGTGCTCAGAGGGGGAGTTTTTGAGTCAGAATGAGCCAGGAAAAGGAATTTCACAAGATAATATCATCGCTTAAGGCAAGGACCGGCCATTTTCACTTCTTTTGTGGTGGAATATCAACGGTTAAGGCGGGGCAGGGCATTTCACTTCTTTTGTGATTCTTCAGTTGCTTCAGGCCATCTGGGCATACACGTGCAAGTCACAAGGGATGCAATGGCTTGGTCTGGGCTCAGAGGCCTGACATGGAGGCCGGGGGGGATATGGCTATCGGGAGAACCTGCTCCCAATGTTTAACGTGGGTTCTTTTCTATTTCCTGAGTGTCTCGGCTGGGTTGAGAAATAAAGGGAAAGAGCACAAGGGAGAGAAATTTAAAGCTGGGTGTCCGGGGGAGACATCACATGTCGGCAGGATCCGTGATGTTCCCCGAGCCGTAAAACCAGCAAGTTTTTATTAGCGATTTTCAAAAGGGGAGGGAGTGCATGAATAGGGTGTGGGTCACAGAGATCACAGGCATAAAATAGGGTGTGGGTCACAGAGATCACGGTAATAAAATATCACAAAGCAAATGGAGGCAGGGCGAGATCACAGGACCACCGGATGAGGAGAAATCAAAATTGCTAATTAAGTTTCGGCATGCATTGTCATTGATAACTTCTTATCAGGAAACAGGGTTTGAGAGCAGGTAACCGGTCTGACCACAGTTTATTAGGTGGGAATTTTCCCATCCCTGTAAGCCTGAGAGCACTATAGGAGACCGGGGCTTATTTCATCCTGTCGGCTTCGACCATAAAAGACGGGACGCCTTAAAAAGGGGCCGTCTATAGGCCTACCTTCAGGGCGCATTCTCTTTCTCAGGAATGTTCCTGAGAACAAGAATTCAGCGATATTTCTCCTATTTGCTTATGAAAGAGGGGGAATATAGCTCTGTTCCGTCCGGATCACCAGCGGCCAGTTCAAAGTTACCTCTCTTGTTCCCTGAACATCGCTGTTATCCTGTTCTTTTTTAAAGATGCCCAGATTTCATATTGTTCAAACACACATGCTCTACAAACAATTTGTGCAGTTGATGCAATCTCAGGGTCCTGAGGCGACATTCATCCTCCTCAGTTTACAAAGAAGATGACGGGATTAAGAGATTAAAGTAAAGACAGGCATAGGAAAACACAAGGATATTCACTGGGGAAGTGATAAGTGTCCATGAAATCATCACAATTTATGTTCAGAGATTACAGGAAAGACAGGTGTAAGAAATTATAAAAGTATTAATTTGGGGAACTAATAAATGTCCATGAAATCTTCACAATTTATGTTCTTCTGCTGTGGCTTCAGTCAGTCCCTCCGTTCAGGGTCCCTGACTTCCCGCAACAGATGGCCAGCTGTGAAGGAGCAGAAGTCAGGTAGGAGAAGTCAGCATGAGAGAAGGCAGGGTGAACACGTTAGGATTCAGGGAGTAAGCCACTCACACCGTCCTGGGCACAGCTAATGGACTCCTTCCAGGCCTGTTCTGAGGTACTCGTGTGCCCTGGAGCCACGATTTTTTGCCTCCTTGATCTTTTATGCCCCTGACAAATAGCTCTTGAAAATATTACTTGGGTTCAATTCTAAGCAAAATAAAAGTGGGGAAAGTCCTTTTTGCACGATAGTCACAGCGAACCAGACAACAAATGTAGAATATCTGGAAATGAGGATCCCGCTGAATGGTGCACTCCCCTCTGCAAGCTCCCAGGCAAACCCAGATGCCAGTGGTTCTTTGTGCATTCAGTCCCAAGGGCACTCTCGTCCCTCCTGAAGCCATGGCAGTTTCACCTTCTACACTTTGCTGTTAGGGGCCTCTTGCTTCTCAGTGCATGTCCTTGTTACTGTTTGCGCAAGGCTGCTCACATTGCGACTGTAACTGTCAGGATCTTGCAAGACTATGTCCCTGGAGGCAGCTTCAAGAAGCATCCAGGTGTAAAAGGAAGAAACGGCAGTCGGACCAGCATCTTCCAAGGAGTTAACCAAACCAGCGGCGGTCTGGTTCCAACCACAAACTCCAATAGGCACAAAGGGCCAGACGCTGGGCTGGGAGCCTGAGCCACACTCCAGCCTGCTTTTCACCTGCACTAGCCGTGTCCCTTAACGTGACCAGCCCCCACGTTGAGTCTTTGCTCAAGAAAATGCAATGCTGTCAAACTGCAAAATGTACATTGTCCCAACCCACATCGCCAAAACAATTTTCAGTAATCCCCTGCTTACTCCAGTCCTGTAACTTTTCATTTCCCCACATCCCCTCTCATCTCCTTTTTGGTTCTCCCTTTTTTCACTTCTCATAGCCTGTTTTTGTTCCCTTTCTGTTCTCTCTTTCAAATCGCCTTTAGATCTCGGTTGGACTTGAGTTCATTCATACTGGTGTCCCTTTCCCCCGATGAAATAGACTGAATAAATCCGTCTTGCCACCTTTAAGAAGTGTCCTGTGCTGTTTCTCATTGACACAACCAGCTGGGACACCAGACCCTCTCTGGGACTAACTGAAGACACTTCCTGACCAGCAAGTCAATTTGGATTCAGTGTGAGCAATGAGTTCATCTGAGGGAGCGGGGGCAGCCTCAGTCCTCCGTTAGCGTGGCCACAGTAAAACCTCTACCATCAGTATTCCTGAACTTTCCCTCTCAGACTCAGGTGAGCTGACTTCCTCACTGGTGTGGGAGCCCTCGCCTGCCGAGTAAATTCCCAGCTCCACTCGCTGACCCCTGGAGCACCCGGGGTCCTCCATGCGTTCAGGGAAGCACTGGCTGTGGGTCAGGATGGGATCTGCCCTATCAAGCTCAGGATAAAGAATCAGAGACCAAGGCCGAACTGCAAACACCACCCCTTAGAGCTACCATTGGCCCTCGCCCTCCTCTGCACCCCACACTGTGGGATATTCACACGTATCTATTTTCGTTTCATTTTCCTCCAACAGCTCTACTTTACCCAAGAGGAAACCAAAACCTGTGAGGTTGAGAATCTGCCACAGTCGCAGAGCCAGGACTTGGAAAAGTGGAGGCTCCATGTCATGTGCCTCTGGTCCCAAAGCCACCCCCACCCCATGCTGTAGTGTCTTCTTGCTCAGCGCTCCATCACTGGGGCCGCGGACACTTGAATAAGAGAGCTTTCCCCAGAGGCACCTCTGAGGCTTGGAGCAGAAACACTGGGGGCAAGACCGGGAGCGGTGGCTCCCAGCTGTAATCCCAGCACTTTGGGAGGCCAACGTGGGTGGATCGCCTAAGGTCAGGAGTTTGAGACCAGCCTGGCCAACATGGTGAAACCCTGTCTCTACTCAAAAATACAAAAGTTAGCCAGGCATGGTGGCGGGCCTCTATAATCCCAGCTACTCCAGAGGCTGAGGCAAGAGAACTGCTGGAACCCACAAGGCAGAGGTTGCAGTGAGTTGAGACTACACCACTACACTCCAGCCTGGGCGACAAAACGAGACTCCATCAAAAAAATAAAATAAAATAAAAGCCAGCATTGGGGGCAACTTGAAGAATGAAGCCCTTGGGGCCAGGGCTGGCTCCCAGACACCAGTGGCCACTGCATTCTCAGGACAGGAGAGAAAATCAGTCTCCTACAACAGCTGGCTGGAGGGTCGAGGTCTGGGGTGGAGAGAAGCCAGCCAGGAAACAGCAGGAACTCCAGGAACCAAGCATCTTCAGGGTGGTCTCGGGACAGCCTCAAGCCAGCAAAACACTCTCTGGGGCCCAGATAGGGAAATGTCTGTCTCACACAGGGCATCTGAGTTCAAGGCAGAACCCATGGGGCTAGCATGCCTGTGACTGGGGGCTTGCCATGGCTCAGGGTCCCTGGAGAGAGAAGGCAGACGCTGGCAGAGTTGGACACGTCTGCTGGCCCTGGCTGGTGCCCATCATGATGGATCCGCATCCAGGCTTGGGCTGCTTGACCAGGCTTCTAGTGAGGGGAGGAAGCAGCCTGCGCACCAGAGTCAGTGCGATCAATCCAGGCAGGTTCTCACTGGCTTGGGCTATTTCTAAGCGTGAAGTCCAGCAGCATTATGTACATCCAGTGCTGTGCTACCATCACCACCCTCCATCCCCAGAGCTCTTCATCTTGCCGGTTGAGACTCTGTACCCATTAAACACCAGCTTCCCTTTTCCTCCTCCCCCCAGCCCCTGCCAATCACCATTTTATTTTCTTTTTCTAGGAATGTGAAGACTCTTGGCACCTTATATAAGTGGAATGATACAGTATTTGTGCTTTCGTGACTGGTTCATTTCACTTAGCGTGTCTTTAAGGTTCATTCATGCTGTGCCGCGTGTCCGATTTCCTTCCATTTTAAGGCTGAATAATATTCCATTGTATCCATACACCACATTTTGCTTACCCATTCACTTGTTGATGGATATTTGAGTTGTTACTATCTTTTGGCTGCTAAGAACAATGCTACTATAAACGTGGGAGTGCAGATATCTCTTCAAGATCCTGATTTCAATTCTTTTGGGTATCTACCTAGAAGTGGAATTGCTGAGTCATATAATTATTCTAGCTTTCGTTTTATGAGCAAACTCCACATTGTCTTCATTGTGGCTGCACCATTTTACATTCCCACCAGCAGTGCACACAAGGGTTTCTATTTTCTTCACATCTTTACCAGCATTTGTTATTTTTGGGGATAGCAGGCATCTGAATAAGTATAAATAATGTATGTTTTTAAGTCCTTAGATTTCAATTTTTTTTTTTTTTTTTTTTGCTACCGAGTCTCCCTCTGTCACCCAGGCTGTAGTACAGTGGCGTGATCTCGGCTCACTGCAACCTCCGCCTCCCAGGTTCAAGCGCTTCTCCTGCCTTGGCCTCCCCAGTAGCTGGGTTTACAGGCACCCGCTGCCAAGCCCAGCTAATTTTTTTTTATTTTTAGTAGAGACGGGGGTTTCTCCATCTTGGCCAGGCTGGTCTCGAACTCCTGACCTCAAGTGATCCACCGGCCTCGGCCTCCTGAAGTGCTGGGATTACAGGTGTGAGCCACCTCACCCTGCCTGAACCTTTAGATTAAGGAAAGTAGGGACGTGCTTCCACTTAGGGCCAAAGACCTCAGACAATCAGAGCTTGGGGTGGGCATAGCAGCCTTTTTCCAGGAGCAGCAGGCACAGCTACCTGTGCTCTGAGACGTCTGCTTACCCATCCGTATCTGCATGTTTGACTCTGTCCCAGGCCAGGAGGCCTATGGGGTTAGAGCCCCTGTCACCGTGATCTTTGTGTCCCGAGGGCCTAGCCCAGAGCCTGGCATGCAGCAGCGTTCTTGGAAAGGGTGTGTTTCACAGAGTTCTTGAACCCAGACTTGCGTTCCTAGACACAAGCACTCACCACCCTGAATCAGCGACTTCTGCAAATGCTTTCCCATTCATACGCTGGCTTTCCAGCCAGTGCCGGAAAACGGTTTCTCTTCTCTTGGTATATTGCTTCATGAAATTGACTATGGATGCCTAACTGAGCCATTTTTCACTCCTGGTGACCAGCTTCATTTCTGCACTAATTCCCACAAGGACACGTAAATCCCCTTTGAAGCTGGAATATCTCCAAGGCCCCATAAGCAGGTAGTGAAGGCAGAAATGTGTGCTAAGCAAATTAAACCTACACGGAATGAGCCTTGGAGATCCAGAGAGCATGGCTTAACAGCAAGTGAGGAAAGATGCCTCTCATCAACCCGCATGGCCAGTGGGTATTATGCTGGGCTTTCAGGGGCGATTTTCAAATGAAGGCTAAAGAGGCTCAGGGAAATGCCTGGAATAGAGTGTCAGCTCTAACCGTGTCTCATTTCTGCTTGCTGTAGTCCTTATGGCCGTGATATCTAAATCCTCTCATTTCTTTCAGTAAGGAGCTGGTGCGGCTCCCAGCAGCGTCCTGGTCACAAAGCTGGAGTGGAGAGAAGCAGGATAGATGGACTGGCACTGGGTTGGGGAATCTTCTTCTGATACGAAAGGAAAGAACAAGCTTGATGCAGGGGAGCTGTGAAAAACATGCCGGAAGACCCAGGTCTGCAATCCAAGAGGAGTACAGGATGATGGGCACGTGTGTAACCAGAAGGAGCACCTACAGCAGGTGGGAAGCCAAGAGCCTGGAGCATGGAATGAGCCAACTCAGCAAACCGCAGTGAGAGGCTGTGGGATGCACAGAGGGAAAGGGGCAGGGGCCGCTGAGCATTGAGGACAGCGTCAGCCGAGGGTCTCCAGACAGCTCATGGGCAGTGTGTGTGAGCGAGTGTCAGTGTGCATGCATATATGTGCGAGGGTGTGAGTGTGTGTGAGAGACCATGTGTGTGTTTGTGAATAGTGTGTCTATGTGTCTATGTGTGTATACATGAGTGCATGAATGTGGGTGAGTGTGTACATTTGTGCACATGTGAGTGTGTGTGAATGTACATATGTGTGCATGTGTATGTGACAGTGCCTACATGTGTGAATGTGCATGTGGGTTTTTGTGAGTGTGTGTAGGGGTGTGTGAATAAGTGTGAGTACATAAATATGTGAGTGTGTATGTGCGTGTGAGTGTATGTATATGTGTGTGAGGATAGCAAATAGCATCATTTTTAAGATTGTTTTGTTGCAATGTTGATGATTTACAAATCTATTCCTGGCCAGGCCGCTGTGTGGGTTTGCACATTCTCCCCATGTCTGTATGGGTTTCCCCAGGTACTTCGTTCTCTCTCACATCCCAAAGCCGTGCGGGTAAAGCAGATCCCCATGTCTCGGTGGTCCCTGTGTGAGTGAGTGTGAGTGAGTGAGTGAGTGTGAGTGAGTGTGAGTGTGAGTGTGGGTGAATGTGAATGAGTGTGGGTGAGTGTGAGTGTGGGTGAGTGTGAGAGTGTGAGTGTGAGTGAGTGTGAGAGTGTGAGTGAGTGTGGGTCTGTGAGTGCTTCCCGTGAGGGCATGGAGTCCTAGCCAGGGCGGGTTCCCAGTTTGCACCCTGAGCTGTTGGGACAGATTCCTGTCACCAGCGACCCTGACATGGAATAAGTGGGAAAACAATTCATCCTAGTTTTTATTAATCTTTCTTAAATGTATGTATAGCTCACATGTACTTCAATGTTTAATATTAGAAGTGTTTTGGTCTTTATTAAGAAGGTTGGTGATGTTTTTGTGAACAGAAATATGTCATAGAAACTTAAGTCTTGTTTATATCAATTAGCCTACAGTAAAACAGTTTTATTAGACATCATTTCACTGTGAAACCTCTTGAGGATGTTTAGGAAGGACTTACTGTATGTTTGTGTAAGTGTGAGTGTCTGTCTGTTAATAAGTGTGTATGAGTGTGTCTTTGAGTGTTTGTGTGTGCGCATGCACACACATGTGTACAGGGCACCAGGAGAATGGTTGAGGCTGGCCTGACTCAAACATCTGGGGCTTGAGGGCTGGTGTCACTTTAGGACAATGTAAGATGCTTCATCTTAGGACAGTTCACACATCTTCATATGCCTCCTTCTCATCATTAGAAAACTGTGTACACAAAAATGACATTTAAATTGTTGGAGTTGGCTGGGCACAGTAGCTTATACGGTAGTAATCCCAGTGCTTTGGGAGGCAGAGGCAGGAGGATCGTTTGAGCTCAGGAGTTTGAGGCTGCAGTGAGTTATGATCTCACCACTGCACTCTAGCCTGAGAGACATAGCAAGCCTCCATTTCTAAATAAATAACTGTGGTAGCCACCTTCAAAGATTCCAAGGACTTCAAAAGGATCCTTGCCTCCCAGTATTCATGCCCTTAGGTAGTCACTTCTTGTATAGAGTCAGGGCTGGTCTGGGTGACCCACACAATATGGCAGAAGTGATGGTGTGTCACGCCCAAGTCTGTTTCATAAAAGGCTCTGTGGCTTCCATTCCTGTTTCTGGAGTCATCGGCTCCAGGGGACCCTGCTGTCATGCTGGGAGCACCCTGGCGAGGCCTGTGGAGAGGCCCACGAGAAGAGGCAGTGAATCTGACCAACACTCAGCAACCCCTGCCAGCACTCCCCGCCCACCATGTGAGTAACTGCCTTGGAACTGAATCCTCCAGCCCCAGTCAAGCCTCTGGATGGCTGTAGCCCTGGCTGACACCTGACTGCAACCTCAAGAGAAACCCCAAGTCATAACCACAGACATTGTGAGACAGCAAATATTTATCACTATTTGAAGCCATTGAGATTGGGGTAACGTATTATAAAGCAATAGATGACATATAATAGGACAATGAGTAAAAGAAGGATCTTTGAAAAGATCCTTCTTGTTTAAAAATCCTACTTGTTTTCTCAGTAGGTTATTAAAAATTATACATACAGGTAAAAATGAAGTTTCACATACATAACTTTAAAAATGGAATTGCATCAATGTTAATGTTTTCAGGTGATTTATAAAAATGTGATGACCGAAAAGAAAAATATGAACCATACGAACCATGAAAGGTGACCCTTAGACTGTGGAGCTCGCATTCATATTCCCCTTCTAGCTCTTATCCCTCGACAATTCCCAGTGAGGCTCCATCAAAAGGTGGCCGTCCGCGTGGAGGATCAGTGGAGCCACCACACAAGGGCAAGCAAGAAAGACACCACGTGACACTTCCGAACGCGAGATTGCCTGGAGGTCTCGCAGACCCGCATTTTACTTCAGAGCTCAGGTCTTATTCTAACTCTTGGTTGCTTTCTCCTATCTTTGGCATTGGAGTGTAGGCCAGAGTCTTCTTAAGACCGTGTCTTCCAAAAAATATCCTCATTTGAAACAAAGACCGGGTTGTGACAGACAGATCATTTGTGATGATAAATTCTTTCCCCACTTTTCTCTTTCTGGAAATAATTTTAAAAACAATCCTAGTGATTCTCAGAGGCCATTAGAGTATCTCAGAGAAAGCATGGGCATTCGACTGAGTAGGGTGGACCCTGGGCTGTCCTGAGCCCCAAGGGTGCTTGTGCGGCTGCTATGACAAGGGAGTGACATGTGGGCCCCACTCTAAGCCTGTCAATCATCCCGGGAGGCTATTTCCGGGTAGGGGGTGGGGACTCCCCCTGTTACAAGAGGCCCAAGAATCTCTCCCAAAGAGGAGGCAAAGCAAAGAACTTATCTGAAGGAAGGCTGCACTGAGTCTTTTTCTGGAAAGGTGATCTGCCCTCTATGGTTGGAAGCACCGGAGGGTCAGTGTGACAGTAATGACAAGTTGGACCCAACTGTGAACCAGATCAGGAGAGAGGGCAAAGCTGGCACCCCACGAATCCAGAGGAGGGGTCTCGTGCCATGGGAATGTATCCTGGGGACTTGCAGGAAGTCTTTGAGAGAGGTCGGGTGAGGATAGAGCCAGAAAATTGTGCCTTCACCTTGTGAGTGCTCTGGAACAGCCTGTCCTGGTGTTTGTAGTGCTTGCTCAAAAGAGAGAGCAGAGGGTCAAAACTGTTAGGACCAGATGGGGCTCTGGTGTCACCAGTGAAAGCGAAACCTTCTCTGACTGAAATGTGTTCCCCCTGCTCCTCGGGGACACAGGAAGGGCGGCATCTCTGTCATTTCGTATTTGTGAAGTGGAGCCACCCAGGATACCTGGCCCTCCCTTCAACCAGGATTCGACTGTGAAGGTTCGGTATGGCCTTGGAGCTCACTGCGTCTTCTGATTCCCGACATGAGAGAGGTGTCGCTGTACCTTTGTCCTGACAGTGACCTTTGTCGGAGAATGACTGCACCTCAGTCACTCAATAATTCAGTGCTGATGTGAGAGCTAAGACTGCAACAGAGGAGCTTCCCTGGACAAACGCCCCTGACCTAAGGACAGCAGTCTATCCTCTCCCTTGATAACGCCACCTCCTCACTGCCATTTGACTATAGGGAAGGCCTTGCAATTCAGAAAATAATTATAACAAGCAACAGAGAGAAGGCGTGGTGTGGCCAGGTGCATCCTGGCACTACAGGTCCACCCTTTCAACACAGGCTCTGGGCTTCATGTTGCCTTCCCCCGATGAAGTTCACGGGCCTCATGAAAATAAGGCCCCCAGGTGTCTACAGAACAAATTCCACAAGTTGGTGAAATGATGAAAGGGTATTTATTTGGGGATGGTCTGACATGAAGAAAAAATATTTTGATCATTGGTTTCAACATTTCTAAAACTAACAACATAACATTTTCCTTCAAAATATCAATAAAACTTCAAAAAGCACTGCAGTTTCCGACCTGTCTGAGAAAGAGTGAGCCCCAGGGAGAGCTGGTCAGAGGCACTTGTGAGCCTGCCATTGCCTTGCCGGTGATGAACCCCCCACGGCTAAGCCACAGAGCGCTCCTGCCAGCAGCCCCTGCACCGCGGTGGCCAATGCAGGCAGGTGCAATGACACAGTGAGACTCTATCTCAAAAAGTAAAAACAAAAACATACAGAATCGGTAAAAGACAAGACAAGCAAGCCAACACCTTTTGATATGCTAACAGAAAGAGCCACAAAGACTGACCAAGACTGACCAAAGATACAAAGACTGACCAAGATACAAAGAATGGAGCTGTCATAGCTGCTTTCCCCAATTCCTCCAATGGAGGGAGTATGTGAATGGATCCTGATGTATTGGTAGGAGTTTTTTCACGTGTGAATATCTCCCCCAAAGCCTTTTCACTATCTAAATAATTCATTTTCAATAATTCACTGTCGAAAAGTCATAAATATAGATTAAAAACTTTTAAATTATTTTTAGGTCCAGTTTCTTTTGAATTAAATACACAGAAATGAGATTACACCCTAATATTCTGTTTGATGACATATTCTTTTCCAGTGACCATTTTGTGAGCATGATTTCATGTGCACAATTATGTCTACACAATCTTTATTCAGAACTGCATATTATTCTGTCATCAGATACCATAATTTATTTGATGAACCCCTATATTTGAACATTTCCAGTTGTTTCTAATTTGTCATAAATAAACAAACTTGAGTATGTGTCTGTGTGCACTATTATTTATTTATTTATTTATTTTGAGACAGAGTCCCTGTCACCCAGGCTGAAGTGCAGTAGCGTGATCTTGACTCACTGCAGCCTCTGTCTCCCGGGTCCAAATGATTCTCCTGCCTCAGCCTCCTGAGTAGCTGGAATTGCAGGTGCCCACCACCACATTTGGCTAATTTTTTGTATTTTTAGTAGAGATGGAATTTCACCATGTTGGCCAGGCTGGTCTCGAACTCCTGACCTCAAGTAATCCACCTGCCTCAGTCTCCCAAAGTGCTGGGATTACAGGAGTGAGCCACCGCACCTGGCAAGTGCACTGTTTTAATCATGACTTTGGGATTCATGCCTAAAACTAGAATGGACAGGATTTACAGGAGAGGAATTGGAGCCACAGCCTCTGTGTGGAGGGAACAGTGGGTGCAAAGGAGCAGATGAGGGCCAGACAGAACAGAGTTGGTTGTGTTCCTAGAATATACTCAGTTTAATTGGAAAGCTGACTCAGCACAGAGAGGAGCTAGAGGTGGTTAGAAAATGTTCTCTGTCCTTATTCCAAGTATTGGAAAGGCTTTGGCGAACTGGGCTGACTACAGAGAGAGTGTAAATGCCTCTAACCTTCTGGGTAAGCAAATTGGCAAAATGTATTTGGAGTTTTAATAATGTTTATACCCTCTACCCTAGAAATACACGCTCAGGAATTTATTCTACTGCACATTTATTGAACTACCATTTACATTAGGAAAATTTGTAAACAGTTGAAGAATAAAAAACTCCTCTAAATTTCCAAATGAAGGAATGTTATACAGCCAACAATAATTATGTTTTGGAATAATAATTTCAAATCTGGCAAAGAGTTCACAATTAGAGTGACCACACATCTGCATTTTCCCATTGGAGTCCTACTCTATGCTTGTGGCCCTGGTATAATCATGGACGGTGTACTCTTCCAGTTCCTGGTCACTCTGTCCGTAATGTGACACTGAACAGGGCAGGCCGTGAGACCAAGTACACTCCGTGTGCTGTATAAACAGGCCGTGGGCCAATATGTCTTTAGCAAGCGGCTTTCTGGGAAACCAGCTCTGATTTGCAGAATTTGCCAATATCCATGGTGTAAATACACCAGCTGTGGCCAATTTCAAGCCACAATGTGAGGTTACTACAGGCATATTTGAGATGAGATTAGCACAGTCGGTCCTCCCAAGCCAGGCTAAGCTGACTCAGCATATCTCCGAGTAAACTCAACACTGTGTGGGTAGTTAATCCACAAGGACAAAGGTGGTTATCCCGGTTCACACAGATGGAGGTACTTTTATTCTTTTCTCTGTGTTGGAGGAGAGGAAGAGGGAATGCTCCCTTGGAGAGAGAGTCTGACTCCCACTGGGCCGCCATCTCTGCAGAAGGTGATCCCTGTGCACCGGAGGCAGGGCAGATGACCCCGCTGATCCCCAGGGAGGAATGCACTTCTGTGCTCCGCCACTCCAGTCGCCAGGCAGCTGCTCCCTAATCCACACGCCATTACCCTCAGGGCAAAAGGATGGCCTTGGATCTCTCTTTGTGCTCCTGTCCCACCAGCCTTTCAAGCTGGACAGGGTAAGAATGTGGAGCGGCGGGACAGGTAAGCTCACTGAAAAACTGCCTAACAGTATCTATAAGAGGAAATGAGGGAGGTCCTAAAAGAAAACAACAGCACGAACATTTAGAGGAGAGGAAAGCTGCTAGAAGCACTGGGCATTCTTGTTCCTGTGCTTGATAGATAAAAATCTTTTTTGTTTTCCAGTTTTCCAAAGTTTTCAAGTAATGCGGACTGTCATTAATGTGTCATTCTTGTCAAGACCATGCTAGCTAGTCTTCTCTGCATCATTGTAATTTTACTATACATGTTGCTAAAATCGTTAATCTGCATCATTAATGCAGATTAAGAAGAACCCAGTGCCAGTTAGCTATGCCCTGGGGAAGGGACTGATCATGTGTCTGCCTTTGTTGGAAGTCTTCACCGTCCACAATGCCAGGCTCCATTGGCTTTTGCCTCTGAGCCATAATCACAAATTGCATTGCCAGCTGGATCCCCTCCCTAGGCCAAGCTATGAGTGCAAAGATGCCTGGATGGCCACTCTGTATTCATGGGGTATCCTTCCGAGTGTGGCCAAAGTCTGGTAGCTCTTGTATCTGAAGGTATTTAAACACTTAGTTTACATTTTTATACAATTATTTTCTCAAGAAATATAATTGTCTTTCAGTATCATAGAAGATTGTTTCCAGAACTCCCCATAGGTACAAGAATCTGTGGATGCTCAAGTCCCTAAGGTAAAATGGCACTGTTTTTGCATATAATATATGCACATCCTCTCATTTACTTTAAATCATCTCTAGATTACTTATAATACCTAATATAATGTAAATGCTATGCAAATAGTTGTTATGCTGTGTATCTGAAATTATATTATTTTATAGTTGTATTGTTATTTTTTCAAATATTTTTGATCTGTAGTTGGTTGAGTTCAATGCTGGTTGAGTTTGTAGAGGCAGAACCCGTGGATACGAAAAGCCAGCTGGCCGGGCGCGGTGGCTCAAGCCTGTAATCCCAGCACTTTGGGAGGCAGAGACGGACGGATCACGAGGTCAGGAGATCGAGACCATCCTGGCTAACACGGTGAAACCCCGTCTCTACTAAAAAATGCAAAAAAACTAGCCGGGCGGGTTGGCGGGCGCCTGTAGTCCCAGCTACTCGGGAGGCTGAGGTAGGAGAATGGCGTAAACCTGGGAGGCGGAGCTTGCAGTGAGCTGAGATCAGGCCACTGCACCCCAGCCTGGGCGACAGGGCAAGACTCCGTCTCAAAAAAAAAAAAAAAAAAAAAAAAAAGAAAAGCCAGCTACATTTAAGTAGCTACCAGGCACCAGGCACTGCTCCAGGCATTTGAGTTACGCTGGTGAACAACAACAAAAATAGAGAAAAACCCCTTTCCTCATGAATCTATTTCTTGTGGGGAGAAGACAGATGGTAAATTATACAGTGTGTTGGAGGTGGTCAGTGCCTTGAAAAATGACAGAGCAGAACAAGGGAAATGAGAAATGTTTTATAGGAAGGAGGAAGTTTGTCTTGGTTTTTAAATCCTTTATCCCCTCATGATTAAAATATCAGCCATGGCTGTAATCACTGATAGGGACACCAGGAGCATAAACTAAACTTCCTTTTCATAAATTTTTCATTAGTCAGTCACATAATTGAGTGAAGTCACGTGTTGGTCTAATGAATCTCCAGCACAGAACTTTCCAGGTGCTAAGTCTGTGTTCACACTCCTGTGTGTACAGCAGTGTCTCACTGCTTTGGAAAGCAAATCCTCTCTAATGAACCCAGGAGTGACTGTAACACCTGGTAGAGCACATAAACTGAAAAAAACTTCATTAAAAACAATCTAAAACTTCATTAAGAGGAACACAATTTGCCCAGTCAGAGGAGCGTTAAAAAAATAAAAATAAGTGGGCTGGGTGTGGTGGTTCATGCCTATAATCCCAGCACTTTGGGAGGCTGAAGCAGGCAGATCACCCAAAGTCAGGAGTTCGAGACTAGCCTGGCTAACATGGTGAAATCTCATCTCTACTAAAAATACAAAAATTAGCCCACTGTGGTGGCACACGCCTGTAATCCCATTTACTCAGGAGAAGGAGGCAGGAGAATTGCTTGAACATGAGAGGTGGACGTTGCAGTGAGCCGAGATCACACCATTGCACTCTAGCCTGGGCGACAGAGCGAGACTCAGTCTCAAAAAAGAAAAAAAAAAAAATTAAAAAGAGTGAAGAAAGCCTATAGGACTTAAGAGACACAACTAGGTGAAAAAACATGTGCATCATGAGAATCTCCAAAGAAAAAGAGAAAGGAGCAGAAGGCCTATTTAAATAAATAATGGCTAAATACTTCCCAAATCTGGGGAGGAAAATGGACATCCAGATTCATGAAGACTAAAGATTTCCAAAAAGGTTGAATCCACAGAGATCTGCACATAGATATATTATAAGGACAGAAAAAGACTTTCCCTGATAAACAAAAACTAAGGGAATTTGTTACCACTAGAACTACCTTGCAAGAAGTGTTAATGGGAACTCTTCAAGTTGAAGAAACAGAGACTAAGCAACATGAAACCATATTAAACTACAAATCTCACTGGTAAAAGGTAAATAGACAAGCACAGAATATCATGATACAATAATGGTGGCATGTAAATCATCCTAAATCCTAGTATAATAGTCAAAAGACAAAAGTATTAAGAATAACTGAAACCACAAAAATGCATCAATGGATACACAATATAAAAAGAAACTCGGAAATAAATAATATGAAGTTGGGGAGGAGTAACAGGGTAGGACTTTCATATAGAATTGAATATAAGTCTTTATCAGCATAAAATAGACTTTTATAGCTATAAGAAGCCTCATGGGGTAACTACAAAGAAAAAATTCTATAGAAGATACACAAAAGATAAAGAGAAAAGAGTCAAAGCATATATCACGGCAAAAAATTTAAACCACAAAGAAGTAAGGCAAGAGAAGAAGAGAGGCACAAGTAAACTTCAAAACAGAAGACAGAACACAATGAACAAAATGACAATAGTAAATTATTACCTTTCAATAATCACTTTAAATGTAAACAGATTAAACTCACCAGTCAAAAGATGTAGAGTGACTGAATGGGACCAAAAAAAAAAAAAAAAAACAACAAGATCCTGCCATAGATTTAAGACACATAAACAGAAGTGATGAATGGAAAAATACATTCTATGTGCAAGTGGTTACCCTAAGAGAGCAGAGGTAGCCATACTTAAACAAAATAGCCTTTCAGTCAAATACAGTGATAAGAAACAAAGAAGAACATCACATATTGATAAAAGGATTGATTCGACAGGAATATATAACAATTACAAATATATATGCACCCAGAATTAAAGCACTTAATATATAAAGCAAATATTGACAGACCTAAAAGGAGAAATAGGCAGTAATATAATCATAGTAGGAGACTTTTTTATTTTTTAAGGTCATATTTATTTCTTTAAAATTTTTCTTTATTTTTATATTTTTAGATTTTTGTGAATACATAGTTGATGCATATATTTATGGAATATATGAGATGTTTTGGTGAAGGCATGCAATGTAAAATGAGCACATCATAGAGTATGGGGTATCCATCCCCTCAAGCATTTATTCTTTGAGTTACAAACAATCCAGTTACACTCTTTAAGTTATTTTAACATATACAATTAAGTTATTATTGACTATAGACACCGTATTGTGCTATCAAATAGAAAGTCTTACTCACTTTTTCATTTTTAGTACCCATTGACCATCCACACCTCCCCACGCAGACCCCCACTACCCTTTTAAGCCACTGTTAACCATCCTTCATAGTAGGAGACTTTAATACCCACTTTCAATAATAGATATATCATCCAGACAGAAAATCAAGAAGGAAACAGCAGACTTGAACAACACTGTAGACCAAGTGGACATAACAGACTTATGCAGAACATTTCACCTGATGGTAACAGAATACACATTCTTTTTAAGTGCACACAGAACATTATCCAGGATGGAATATATGCTAAGTCACTAAGCAAATCTTAACAAATATGAGAAGATTAAAGTAATTCCAAGTACCTTTTCTGACCACAGTGGAATAAAACTAGAAATTAGTAACAAAAGGATGTCAGAAAAACTCACAAAAACATAGAAATTCAAAAACATGCTCTTGAACAACCATGGGTTCAGAGAAAACATGAAAAGGGAAATTAAAATGCAAACACACAAGTTAGAACAAAAACACAATGTACCAAAACTTACAGGATACAGCAAAAGCAACACTAAGAGGGAAGTTTAGAGCAATAAATCCCTACATTAAAAAACAAAAAAGTCATCAAGTAAACAACCTCAAGGAGCTAGAAAAAGAAAAACAAACTAAGTGTAAGATTAGAAAATGGAAAGAAATAATACAGATTAGAGGAGAAATAAGTGATATAGACCAAAAAAGCAATAGAAAAAAACTGACAAAACTAAAGTTTGTTTTTTGAAAAGGTAAAATTAACAAACTATTAGAATAAGAAGAAAGAGATGAAACTACATAAAATTAGAAATAAAAGAGGAGACATCACAACCAATGCTACAGAAATGTTAAAAAGTTTATAATGGACTGTTGTGAATAATTACAAACCAACAAATGGGATAACTTAGAAGAAGTGAATAAATTCCTAGAGACATACAACTACTATGACTGAATCAAGAAGAAACAGAAAACCTGAACAGATCAATAACAAATAAGGAGAATGGGCCGGGCGCGGTGGCTCACGCCTGTAATCCCAGCACTTTGGGAGGCCGAGGCGGGCGGATCACAAGGTCAGGAGATCGAGACCATGGTGAAACCCCGTCTCTACTAAAAATACAAAAAAAATTAGCCGGGCGCGGTGGCAGGTGCCTGTAGTCCCAGCTACTTGGGAGGCTGAGGCAGGAGAATGGCAGGAACCCGGGAGGCGGAGCTTGCAGTGAGCCGAGATCGCGCCTCTGCACTCCAGCCAGGGGGACAGAGCAAGACTCCGTCTCAAAAAAAAAAAAAAAAAAAAAAAAAA